>NC_080032.1:68768029-69072229 GCF_030020395.1 Manis pentadactyla
TGTCCTTGCACTACAGTGTTATTGATGTCCCTGCAAACTTTGAGGTACACATTTAAATCTTTATTTTTCCAAGGCCTGATAGCCTCCTTACCCCATTTATTTGCTTGCTCATAGGCCAACTGTTTTACTAGGGGCATTGCTGTGTCAACATCTCCAAATATACGGCCTGCAGTTTGCATCAACTTTGCCAAGAAGTCTGCATAAGGCTCATTTGGTCCTTGAAGTACTTTAGATAATTGACCCTGTAAATCACCAATGCCCTGGAGTGTTTTCCAGGCCTTGACAGCTGCTGTAGCTATTTGCATATACACAGCAGGAGGGTAATTTATCTGATTATGCTGTTCTAGGTAAGGTCCTGTGCCCATTAGCATCTCTAGGTTCCACTGATTGTTCCCTGTGGCAGCGTTGTGCCGGGCAGTGTCTTGAGAAAGCTCTGCCCACGCAGTTTTGACATGTCTGGCTACATTAGCCCAATCATCTGGTGTTAGATTCTGAGTGGCTAATGACTCCACTATGGCCACAGTGAATGCTGCTTGCACTCCATAGGTGGTGGCAGCTTCCTTTAGGCATTTAACAAGCTTAAAATCTAGGGCTTGATGGTATCTTTGCTGGGTGTTTGGATCTTCTATTACTGGGAAGGCTGCATTCCCCTCCATGTTTAGCCATTCCCTCCATCTATTCTTGCCCAATTGTTCTTGGCACCCCTGGCCACCACAATATGAGTAACTCTGGTAAAGGGGTGGCTCTGCTCTATAGGTTGGAGAGCAAAATGGATAATTTGGGGCTGTTGGCACAATCTCTTCTACCTTACTGCTCTTATTGGGGAGAGGGGCCGAGCTAGTCTCTCCTTCCTCTCTGCTTATTCTCAGTCGGCTCAGTGAGGAGCACAATGTGGGCCGATGTCCTCTCTGAGCAGCCCTAGCCTCTAACTCTTCTCCTGATAATTCTTGGTCCTCTTCCTCATCAGAGGACCCCCCCTGTGTAGATCCTCTTTCAGATGCTCTCGCAGAGTCTCTTTCCTCTTTCACTTCCTCAAGAATCTCCTCTCCCTCCCTTATGGCTTCTCTACAACTAGGTTTATTCTCCTTTAGGCAGCTCTTAACCAGCCCCCATATGGGGAGCGTCCCAGCCGGGAGCGGCTCCCTGCGATCTGCGTTGCGCAGATCCTCGCCTAACTTTTCCCACACGGGGGTAGTGATTCTTCCTGCATCTAGGAACCACGGAGCATGCTTCTCCACTGTGTGGAGGAAAGCCCTTGCGGTTTTTGTTTTTAATGAGGTTCCGTTGGCCCTCAGGGGTGCTCTCAAAGGCTCTTCTACTCTAATTCTAGACTCTTCAGATCCCATGTTAGCGATTAAAGGATAAAAGGCTACTTCTAAGTTTATGGGTAAAGGGTACTCTTATCGCTAACCTGCATTCGTCGCTATACCGCGAACTTTCCTGGCTTCGTCGCTATCCCGCGAACTTTCCTGGCTTCGTCGCTATCCCGCGAACTTTCCTGGCTTCGTCACTATCCCGCGAACTTTCCTGGCTTCGTCGCTATCCCGCGAACTTTCACTGGCACCCTAACTTTTCATAACATTTTTGACAAAACAAAACAGTACAACAAAGAACACTATGACGGACAGACAAAACAGAAATCCCCACCACAGCCGCTTGCTATCTCCTTTCCTACTCCTACATTTGCTTTGCTCGTTGGTCCACTCACCCTTCTCATCTGAGGCGCCTTCCCAAGCAATCCTTCCGAATGGGGTCCACAGGTACTGCTTCAGGGTAAGAAGCTCTATGGCGTCCGCGTCCGGCAGATTCTCCTCTGGGTGGCTGGAGAAAAAACTCCCGGGTTTCGGCACCAGATACCGCGTTCACCCCTTGGTGGCGGTGACGACAGCGATACGTACACAGACCTGGTTCACTTCAGTTGTTTATTGTTGCTCGGAAGGCCGGGATAAGGTGAGTGAAAAGAAGCAACAGCTGGGGGGAGCGAATGAGAGGAAGAATGAGAGAGAGACAGAGATTGAGAGAGAATGAGTGAGAGAGTGAGAGAGTGAGTGAGTGCTTCTCTTTCCTGCTTATGCCTTATATAAAGGAAGCTGGCCTATGGTGATCAAGATCATGCAAGCCTATAGGAGCAACTTCCTTATGCTAATGCCACCAAACCAGGCAGGGTGGCGCCCAGGAAGCGTGCGCCACCTTAGGGCATTGGTCAACTAGAGTGGAAGGGCGGTGTTCAGCCATAGTGGGACTCAGCCTCGGCCATAGGCCGGCCCCTACAAGGTCACTTGTGTTTTCATATTTAAGAGCCCTTTTGACCATGTGAATTTGAAAGATACTTTGTTATGCTATTTGCTGTTACAATCTCTCAAACACATCAGTGGTGACATTTCAGTAAGTAGTCATAAGCATGTTTGTGGGGTTTTCTTTTTTTGTTGGTTGGTGATTTTAGTCATATTTAGGTACATTTATCTTCCCCAGTGGGAAAATTAATCCTGCTGAAAAATTTGGCAAATGCAATTTTTATGGAAAAAGTGATAGTGTTCATTTTCACTCCAGTCTCCTGGTGCATTCATTGTTCTTTTTTAGGAGGAAGATGAAGATGAAGATTTTGAAGAGGAGAGTGATGATGATGGTGCTGCAGCTCTACTTGCAGAACTGGAAAAAATTAAAAAAGAAAGAGCTAAAGAGCAGGCCAGGAAGGTAAAATCACAGTTAAATATTTACATCTTTCTCCATCTTCTGCTAAACAAAAAATGCATTTTATTTCAGTACCTTACATTAGAAATCATCCTTGCCATGTCTAGATACTATAGCACTTACAGATCTATAAATCTGATTTTTTTTGTGACATCCTTTAAGTTTCCTGGTTTTGTTAGAAATTCCTTGCAAATACTTCAGACATGCCTAATAATACTCATCAAATTGATCTTCATTCACTACTTCATTTGTTCCGCAGATTTTTAGTCAGTGTCTGTTAAGTGTCAAAAGAATCAAAGATGATTCAGGTGTAGTCATGGCCTACAAAGAACCCACTGCTACAATGAGGCCATCTTTATCTCTCCTCGTCTCTTGCTCCCAGACTCCTTTCTAGGTGCTGGTTGATACAGTCTGTCAATCATTTTATGTAACCTAGGGCAGTATACCTAAGTTCTGTGAGTCCCCATAGACTAAGACTTCCCTGAGTCTCCATTTATACAGTGGAAGAAAAGGATGTCTAACTCAACGATAGTTCTAAGGATTAAATAGGGTGCATAGTACATACCTTTAAACTTTGAATTTTACCCATAATAGTAACAATAAGGTGAAACTGGGGAGGCGAGAACAGGTCAGAGCATTAGTAGAGGTTCATAAACCAGGGCTGCAGGAATTTGAACTCTTTTCTAAAGGATATGTGGAGCTAGTTGATTTCAGCAGGAGATGGGTAAGATTGGATGTGCATTTTAGAAAGATTACTCTGGCAGACATACGGAGGTTGGATTGGAAAGAACTTATTGTGGAGGCCGTTATATTAATCCTCACACAAAATTGTGAGAATCTTGTATAATAGCAGTTGGAGTTGAGAGAAGTGAGCAGATGCTAATAAAGCTATCAAGGAGGTAGAATTGACCAGATAAAGTGACTGATTAGATGTGGCAGCAAAGATGGGCATGTGTAGGTGGAGAGGAGAGAGATGATGAGTTCTGTTTGGAACATGTTGAATCTGACACATGAGACATTCCGGTGGGGGTGTCCGCCTCCACTTTCAGAGGGAACAGCTCAGCCTTTTTTATGGGCTTCTGTGTAAGATTTCATTTGAGCCAAGAACTGCACTGTTAAAAAAGAGGGAAAAAGACGTGGGGACAGGACTGATGTAGGTTAATGCAGATTCTAGGAAAGTAGAGGACTGCTGGAATTCAAATTGGAAGAAGAAAAATATTTTAATTATAATTCTCATCAGAGTTTGGCATAAGATAACTTAATTCCTGTACTGCTTAAAATTTTTATATCTAATTTTTAAAAATCAAAGAAGTAAGAATGTTCCTGATACTGCTTTCACACTTATCTCTTCCACCTCCTTCCTCAAACTATCCTCTCTTACTTAATGTATCCTACTTTTGAAGGTTTTAGAATGTTATCAATCCCCTTGGAAAGCATTCTCAGTTCACCAAGACCTGCTAAACTCCCCTGCTAATTCTTCTCCTTTGATCCTGTATTTCTGTTCTTGTAGCACATGCCATTTATTGCAAAAGCTCAATGTATGTCATCCTATTTTTCAGTGCCTAACCCAAGTGAGTACAGCTATAAGACTTCTGCTCACTTTTATAACCCATAACCTGAGAAAATGCCTGGAATACAGTGAAGACTAAAAAAAATTGCTTAGTGAGTAAATGAATCATTAGCTATTGACATCCTGCCTGTGGCTAAAGAGTCTAGGCTAAACCCTCCTGATTCTTTTGATCTAATAAGACCAGAAAATCCAAAGGGAAGTTTAAAAATAAAATATATATACTCAAACCATCATATTCCTCTTCCTTCAGGGAAGTTCTACTTTCTGATTTATTTTCCTCTTACTTTTTACAGAATTCTCAAAGATGTAGTGTGACACACATCAAGAAAAGTTAAAATCGGCTTATACTACAACATCAAACAACTAAAACGAATTTGACTGGATGGCACAGATCTTACCTTCCACAAGTAAGTCTCCTGCTATTTTTAATTGTCAGTCTAGAATAATATTACTTTCTGCCAAAACTAAATATTTAGTGTTACTGTGGACAGATGTTAGATTTCATAAGACATATACACAATAAATCAAGCAGGAAATCAATAATCAAGCAAGAAAAGACAGGATTGATGAAAAGAAGGGAGTAAAAAATAATTACTGTACTAAGCCAAACATTTTGCTATTCTTTAGGTTGCTCATCAGTTCTGTGAATGCGGTATTATAATTTGTCACTTTTATTAAAATGTACCTGAATAGATAAACTGGCACATGATTACAAAGTGAGTACATATCAGATTTGTTGTTTTCATTTTAATGTGGCTTGACTGACTCCAAGGCATGCGCATAATGATGTATTCTTACTGTGTGCCCTCCGCCTCTCTAGGACTCACCCAGTGTACTTTGTATTCGTTTGCTAGGGCTGTCACAGCAAATTACCATAAACTGGGTGGCTTAAAAGAACAAAAATTTATTCTCTCCCAAATTAGAAGTTTATAATCAAGGTATTACTAGAGTTGGTTCCTTCTGGAAGATCCTTTTCTTGAAGGAGCTAGATAAACATTTCCAGGGAGAAAATCATTATTGATTATTAACAATTTTGTTATACTGTATACACTATATAGAACTTGTTTCTCAAAATTCTAATGTAGAAGGAAATATAGTAAACCTCAGTGAAAATGGAAGATAGTCTTAAACTGCCTGAAGCCGTAGATAGCTGACACTCCTGGGCACCATGCATGTCTATACTTCCAACTTCACATTGCCTTCTCTGCATCTCTATGTGCCCATTCTTCCTCCTAAAATGATATTAATGGATTTAGAGCCCAATCCAGTATGATTGCATCATAATCCTTACCTGAATTAAATTCGCAAATAACCAGTTTCCAAACAAGGTCACATTCTGGAGTTCTGAGTGGACATGAATTTGGGGAGGGAACACTATTCAATCCACTACACACTTTTCAGAAAAGGATTTCCAGACCTCAACTCAAGAGGATTTTATTAGGCTAGCTGGAAGTGGGAGATATAAAATTACATTCTAAAACAGAATTCCATGAAATTATTATACACAGTGTAGTTTAAGATCCATTGCATTGTGATGATATACCTCAACTCAGTATCACAAATATTTGATCATGGCCTAGAAACATTTCCAGACTTCCTCATACATTGTGAAATCAAAACACCAATAATTGAATGGAGAAGATGGGGAGAAGAAACTTTTGTCAACTAGTGATAAAATTAGCCAAAATAAATGGTTCAAATGTTAACAATAGAATTCTCCTACTAATATGTTTGAAAAAGTCTTAACATCCTTATAAAGCACTCCTGGGAGAGTGATAACAATTGTCTACAGTTAATTATATATACAGTTAACCACGGATTATCAGATTATAGATGCATTAGTGGCTGAAGGTTTGAAACAATGCAATAATTCTGAATTATAGAACTAATATCTCTATACCTGGTGCCTATGTTGTACTGTAGTGAATGGTGAACACATTTATGAAATTTAGTTATAATTCTGCAGCAGAAAAGATGATTTTGAATATCAGAAATTTTAAGGTGCTGCTTTGATGAGCTATGTCTTTCAAGATCATGTCTTTCCAATCTAACATTCTAATTTAACCATTCAAACACCTGTAGAATTCAAACATTCAAACATATGTACACATATATACACAACTGAAGATATTGCAAAAAATGTTTACATCAATCTACAAAACTGGTGAAACTTCCCATTCTATCATTTCCAGACAAAGGATCTGATTCACTATATTTATTAGTCATCCATCTCCATGTTTCTTTTGTGTTTTGTACTTTACAATTGATACTTTCCCTTTCTAGTCTCAATTCTTATTTATCAATTTTTCTTTTCATTTCCTACAAGCATATTCCTGTGATTCCCTTTGTGATTGCCAACATGATCAGGTAGATCATCATGTGTGTGGAAGCCAGTTTAGCAAGACTTTGAAAAATACCGAAATACCAATATCCTGGTTTGCCTGTTTAAACTTCCACAGTTTGGAATTTAATTAATAACAAGGCTCTAAAGCTAAATTGTCTGGATTTATGTCTTGGCTCTGCCACTGGGGTGATCTTAGTCCTGTTACATAAACATGCTGTGTTTCAGTTTCTGTTCCATTATCTATAGCTTGTGGTGGACATGGGGCGTTGTGAAAATACATCAATTGATAACTTGAAACATGTGGAAAGAGTCTGGTACATGAAATACTCAATTAGATTGTTTCTTTCCTCCCCTTCTTTCCCTTCTTACATCCAGTAAAGTATATTAATGTCAAATAAATCTATATAGGATCCAACTTAAAAATGATTTCTACTATGAAATCTTCTAGGTAAACTATGCAAGCAGACGTAGTGTCTTAACATGAGCTCTGTGTTCATATTAAAACTTCAGATTTGCCTAGTATTCTAAGTGATTGCATATTAATTTCTAATTCCTGCACACCTCCTTTCAAGAATTATAGTACATATTTCATGAGACCTTTTCAAATTGCTTTGATTCTCATTGATATATTCAAGTCTTGATCTTTGAAAATAATTGCCTATATTTACTAATATAAAAGATTCTGATCTTTACTCTGGAAGGAATAAGCTAAACTTTTCCAGGAGAGGATGAATTGCTATTGATGATTAACAACAATTTTATTGTACTATATCTACAAAAGAACATGTTTACCAAAACATCAATGTATAAAGGAAATATAGGAAACTCCAGTGAAAATGGAAGATACTCTGAAATAGCCTGAGGTCACAGAGATGATAGCCAGTAGCAAAGACTTGTTACCATCCCAATTCCAGACTTAATATTAAATTTTGGATGATACTTATTCAAAGTTTGAATTGTTAGAAACTGGGAAAGCTATATTTCCACTTCTTTACAAGTATACCAAAATACGATGGATTTTAAATATACAGTGATAAATACAGCAAATTCAGCATTTAATGGAATGTATTTTCTCTTCTAGCTCAAATTCCAGGGTTTAAAAGTGGTAATAATAAATGCCTACATATAAAACATGGCCAGATAATTGCAAAGTAATGGCTATTGTAACTATAAGAAGACAATATGTTCAGATTAGATCGATTATGTTACTATATTCACCCATATTGTGGGGTACCCCCTATACCCCATTGCAGTCACTGTCCATCAGTGTCGTAAGATCACTGCCAGTTTGGTTTTTTTTTTGTCTTTGTTTGTGTGGATCAGTGCTTGGTTAAGGCAGAGAAAGAGAAATACAAAGCTTTTAGTGGTTATGTGGACTCGAGTGATAATACAGAGATTTGAAGGTCCTCAAATTGTCATGTTTACCACCAGCCACTTAAGAAATTCTGAGTTAAAATAACTTTGAGTATGAAGCACAGTCAAAAAAGTCTGAGAAAAAAAAAACTCTAAAATTTTCTGGTTTTTGGGAAACAGACTAGCCAGAAGAAGGAAGTATAAACGAAAAAACAAAAAACAGTATATGAAAGCCGTGGATAGAGTAGCAAACTGACAGTGGGGATCACAGCCCAGTCATACCTGGGGGCTGTGGCTGACTCTGGGAAGAGATAGAAGCTAAGAAACTGAGTTTGTCCCTTGGCAGAAGGCCAGGGCTTCAGGACAGAAAACTTGTTCAGCAAGGAAAAAAAATGACCAAACTGGAGAATGGTAGGATCTTAAATACAGGGCTGGTACTGCCCTCAAGACATTTTCCATACTTTGATGCTGTGTGTAGTAAGATGCTATGAAAGTGGAAATAACTCAGGGAAGAACAGCATTTCTCATATTACAGGGCTGGGGTAACTTAGTGATACCAAAATTATGAATCCATCTAATTCCCTCATTGGACTGATCTCATCTATCCCCAATCCCACTTCAAAAATAACTTAAAGAGGGAGCCCTTGCTGCTGGGAGATAACTTCTGTTGGACCTCTATGCTTCTTTTACATTCAATATCTGACATACAATAGAAAAATGTTACAAGACTTGTAGAAAGGCAAGAAAATATTAATACTCAAGAGCAACATGTGCACATACACAGTTCAGGTACACAATTTATTTATGGGGTTACCAGACCAGAACTTTCAAGTAACTATGATTCATGTGTTCAGCCCTTATAGAGAAACATAGACAAGATAAATGTAATTAAGATGTGTATGGGGTAAATGGCAGAATTTTCAGAATCTCCTGCCTGACCTTAGTCCATTTGCTTATCAATAGGTGTCTACCATCGCAGAGCCTCCCATCCATCCGGGGCAAGGGGTGGAGAGAAAACAGCCATTCTCTCCTCCCCTCCATTCCTGTATGTAATTAGTCTGGCTGGCGTCTGCCAGTCACCAAGGCCTTGCTCATGGGGTCCCTACAGGAAGGGGCGGGCAGGAAGTAGAGAGTGTGCCTTGGCTTGAGTGGTGGCTGGAGGACACAGGGTGGGACTGAGCCTGGCTCAAAAATTCGAACAACTACAAAAGATAAAAGCCTTCCTCCCAACCGACCCTTTCCTTTGACTTATTTCAGTTTCACTGGTTTCATAGGGAACACACCCTGGACTCGGAACACCCTTCGCCCTGGAACTACAATGCGTCAAGCATTTCACCAGAAAATTTGAATCTCCAAAGACCACCAAATGGACATTCCAAAACAGAAAAGCTGTTAACATCTGAAACTAAGAACTCAATGGGTAGGGTAATTAGGAGGTTGAAACAAAAAAAGGTAGTATTGGTGAACTCCAAGACCAGTCAGTATAAAAATACATGAACAGAAGCACACAAGACAACAGAAGATAGAAAAATTAAAACAGATAAATGGATGAATAAAATATGATCCATACCCAACAGGGCAAATTTATGTGGAATGGGAATTGTAGGAAAAGGGCAGAGAAAGAATGGAACCACAAAAAGCTCAACCAAAACAAACAAAATGAAACTTGGACAACATAGGCCAACATCAACAGAAACAAAACCATACCAAAAGATATCATTGTCAAAATACTGGGAACAAAAGTGAAGAGAAAACAGTAATAGTAGCCAGAGAAAGAGAAAGAGAACAGTAATAAATCAAGCAGTTAGCTTTTTAACAGAAATAATAGAAGGCAGAATTTAATGGTATTTCACTTTGAAAATGACAAGCAAAAATAACTGCCAAAATAATATTGTATGTGCAGCATATATACAGTTATATGCATATAGTATACATATACGAAGATGAAGGTAGAATAAAAGTATTTAAGAAAAATAAATCTTCTGCAGGTCATCAATAGCAGCAGGCCTGATAGTAATGGAGGGAGTAAGAAATGACCATTCTGATATCTATTGTACTGTACATATGCCTATCAGATTTACTGACGTAGTGGATACAGTGTGTAAGAGAAAGACTTTAAGATGACGCATGGGTTTTTTTTGTTCATTTGTTTTGGTTTTTTATCTTGACATAATTTCTATGTATAAAAGGACTAAAAAAGTAGTATAAAAAATTACTGTATATCATAATTGCTATATCCTTCTCTCTTTCTCCCCACCTCTCTCCCTCTCAGTAATTATCTTTGTGGTCAAGAAATTTAGAAGGTTATTTCTCAACACTGTAAAAAAGCAGCTTGAAGTTTTGTTCCTTTAGAAAGTAGTGTTGTTAAAAGGCTGACCATTTTTCACCTTGAACTATTTTAAATAAATTTTTGAATGCAATACTTTTGGACTTGACTGTGAGGCAGGTTATTGGCTGTACACTAAAATGGGAGCTTATTTGTGGTTATAAATGCTCAGTGGAGATTTTTATTTTCTCTTCCATCTCATCAAGGCAAGACTAGAGCAGGGGTCCTTGCTACTATTTCCTGAAGTATAGGTGTTATTTGTTACATCTAACATGAGACTGTGGACTTCAAGGGTCCCAGTTTTAGAAAGATAACTTGCCTTTAATCCTTTAGGTCAGGTGGCCTTCTGGCTTTACCCTTGTGTTTTCGGTGCTCTGTGACAGCAATTCAAACAGAAACCAAGGATACCATGTTTTTTTTTAATAAATCCTCAGAATGAAAACCTGTTTCTGTGGTTGTTTTTTTTTAATTTTATTTTTTTATTTTTTAGATAATTATTTTTTATTGAAGGGTAGGTGACGCACAGTATTACATTACATGAGTTTCAAGTGTACAACACAGTGATAAAAAATTTATATACATAATTCTAGGTTCCAGCTATCACCCTACCAAGCTGTTACAATATCTTGACTATATTCCTTATGCTATACATTACATCCCGGTTACTTATTTATTTTACCATTGGAAGTCTATCCTTTTTTTTTTTTTTTGTGAGGGCATCTCTCATATTTATTGATGAAATGGTTGTTAACGACAATAAAATTCTGTATAGGGGAGTCAATGCTCAATGCTCAATCATTAATCCACCCCAAGCCTAATTTTTGTCAGTCTCCAATCTTCTGAGGAATAACAAACAAGTTCTTACATGGAGAACAAATTCTTACATAATGATTAAGTTACATAGTGAACAGTACAAGGGCAGTCATCACAGAAACTTTCGGTTTTGCTCATGCATTATGAACTCTAAACAGTCAGTTCAAATATGAATACTCATTTGGTTTTTATACTTGATTTATATGTGGATACCACATTTCTCTATTATTATTATTTTTAATAAAATGCTGGAGTGGTAGGTAGATACAAGATAAAGGTAGAAAAGATAGTTTAGTGTTGTAAGAGAGCAAACGTAGATGATCAGGTGTGTGCCTGTAGACTATGTGTTAATCCAAGCTAGACAAGGGCAATAAAACATCCACGTATGCAGAAGATTTCTCTCAGAACGGGGGGGTGAGGTTCTAAGCCTCACCTCTGTTGATCCCCAATTTCTCACCTGATGACCCCCCTGCGACTGTGCCTGTCTTAGGTTGTTCCTCCCTTGAGGAATCTTACCCGTCTCTGGCTAACCAGTCATCTTCCAGGGCCATACAGGGAAATGTGAAGTTGGTAAGTGAGAGAGAAGCCTTATTGTTTGAAATGGTTAGCTTTTTATTTCTTTCCATATTTATGCCCTGTAGCTTCTATGCCCAGCATTTGTCTTGAGGTATCTTTACCACTTGGAAGAATTATGATACTCAGTAAATTTGATATGAGGCACGAATTCTATTTAAGGGTTGTAATTAGGAAGGAAGAAGAAAAGCTATAGAAGTAGCAGGCGGAAGAAAACATGGGAAGATTATTTCTTTGACATATCTTCTTGTAGAGTAACTTCAGCATGTATAGGTTTTAAGCTACTACTTAAATTGCGCACACACATTAACATAATATGAGTATAGTTACATAACCAAAGCATATCTGTAATTACCAGCCATCTCCAGTGAAACCAAGAAAACCAGTTAGGCACCTTAGGCATTTGTGAAAACTTATCTATGATTTGGTGGATATTGTCCAACTGAACTTGAACAGTCTGAGAGAAATCAGACAAATTAAGACAACCCATTCCTGGGGAATGTTCACATCCCTTATGTTCTTTTCACAGTAAATAGTCTGTAGTTGTAAGATTTTGGAGCACTACAATTTGCACTTCTCCTAATTCTTGGTTGAGTTCCAACAGTATAGATCCAGTCAAATTTGTTGTTTTACTGTATGCACAGGCCAGCTTAGATATCTCCTTCATTCCCATGGCAAGTCCAGGAACTGGTGGGATGAGTGCATCTACAGCTGTAGCAGTGCGTGGATCTTTGTTGGGGTTTTTTGATGATCATCTTCTGGCATGAGTCTTCCTGAGAGTGCTGATGTTGGAAGTTCTTTTTCATATCGTATCTTAGTTCATTTTCGGGGTAGCCCAATTAGGCTTTGATCCTCTGTGTAAACACAAACAGCCCCTTTGCCTACACTTTTATATGCCCTTAATACCCTTATGTAGAACTCATTGGAGGTTACCACACAGGAACTGCCCTTTTTTTTTTTTTCTTTTTGATATCACTAATCTACACTTACATGACAAATATTATGTTTACTAGGCTCTCCCCTATACCAGGTCCCCCCTATAAACCCCTTTACAGTCACTGTCCATCAGCATAGCAAAATGTTGTAGAATCACTACTTGCCTTCTCTGTGTTGTACAGCCCTCCCTTTTCTCCTACCCCCCATGCATGCTAATCTTAATACCCCCCTACTTCTCCCCCCCCTTTTCCCTCCCTACCCACCCATCCTCCCCAGTCCCTTTCCCTTTGGTACCTGTTAGTCCATTCTTGAGTTCTGTGATTCTGCTGCTGTTTTGTTCCTTCAGTTTTTTCTTTGTTCTTATATTCCACAGATAAGTGAAATCATTTGGTATTTCTCTTTCTCCTCTTGGCTTGTTTCACCTAGCATAATACCCTCCAGCTCCATCCATGTTGCTGCAAATGATTGGATTTGCCCTTTTCTTATGGCTGAGTAGTATTCCATTGTGTATATGTACCACTTCTTCTTTATCCATTCATCTATCGATGGACATTTAGGTTGCTTCCAATTCTTGGCTATTGTAAATAGTGCTGCGATAAACATAGGGGTGCACTGATCTTTCTCATACTTGATTGCTGCCTTCTTAGGGTAAATTCCTAGGAGTGCAATTCCTGGGTCTAATGGTAAGTCTGTTTTGAGCATTTTGATGTACCTCCATACTGCTTTCCACAATGGTTGAACTAACTTACATTCCCACCAGCAGTGTAGGAGGGTTCCCCTTTCTCCACAGCCTCGCCAACATTTGTTGTTGTTTGTCTTTTGGATGGCAGCCATCCTTACTGGTGTGAGGTGATACCTCATTGTAGTTTTAATTTGCATTTCTCTGATAATTAGCGATGTGGAGCATCTTTTCATGTGTCTGTTGGCCATCTGTATTTCTTTTTTGGAGAACTGTCTGTTCAGTTCCTCTGCCCATTTTTTAATTGGGTTATTTGTTTTTTGTTTGTTGAGGCATGTGAGCTCTTTATATATTCTGGACGTCAAGCCTTTATCGGATGTGTCATTTTCAAATATATTCTCCCATACTGTAGGGATCCTTTTTGTTCTATTGATGGTGTCTTTTGCTGTACAGAAGCTTTTCAGCTTAATATAGTCCCACTTACTCATTTTTGCTGTTGTTTTCCTTGCCCGGGGAGATACATTCAAGAAGAGGTCACTCATGTTTATGTCTAAGAGGTTTTTGCCTACATTTTCTTCCAAGAGTTTAATGGTTTCATGACTTACATTCAGGTCTTTGATCCATTTTGAGTTTACTTTTGTATATGGGGTTAGACGATGGTCCAGTTTCATTCTCCTACATGTAGCTGTCCAGTTTTGCCAGCACCACCTGTTGAAGAGACTGTCATTTCGCCATTGTATGTCCATGGCTCCTTTATCAAATATTAATTGACCATATATGTCTGGGTTAATGTCTGGATTCTCTAGTCTGTTCCATTGGTCTGTGGCTCTGCTCTTGTGCCAGTACCAAATTGTCTTGATTACTATGGCTTTATAGTAGAGCTTGAAGTTGGGGAGTGAGATCCCCCCTACTTTACTCTTATTTCTCAGGATTGCTTTGGCTATTTGGGGTCTTTGGTGTTTCCATATGAATTTTTGAATTATTTGTTCCAGTTCATTGAAGAATGTTGCTGGTAGTTTCATAGGGATTGCATCAAATCTGTATATTGCTTTGGGCAGGATGGCCATTTTGACGATATTAATTCTTCCTAGCCATGAGCATGGGATGAGTTTCCATCTGTTAGTGTCCCCTTTAATTTCTCTTAAGAGTGACTTGTAGTTTTCAGAGTATAAGTCTTTCACTTCTTTGGTTAGGTTTATTCCTAGGTATTTTATTTTTTTTGATGCAGTTGTGAATGGAGTTGTTTTCCTGATTTCTCTTTCTGTTGGTTCATTGTTAGTATATAGGAAAGCCACAGATTTCTGTGTGTTGATTTTGTATCCTGCAACTTTGCTGTATTCCGATATCAGTTCTAGTAGTTTTGGTGTGGAGTCTTTAGGGTTTTTTATGTACAGTATCATGTCATCTGCAAATAGTGACAGTTTAACTTCTTCTTTACCAATCTGGATTCCTTGTATTTCTTTGTTTTGTCTGATTGCCGTCGCTAGGACCTCCAGTACTATGTTAAATAACAGTGGAGAGAGTGGGCATCCCTGTCTAGTTCCCGATCTCAGAGGAAATGCTTTCAGCTTCTCGCTGTTCAATATAATGTTGGCTGTGAGTTTATCATAGATGGCCTTTATTATGTTGAGGTACTTGCCCTCTTTTCCCATTTTGCTGAGAGTTTTTATCATGAATGGATGTTGAACTTTGTCAAATGCTTTTTCAGCATCTATGGAGATGATCATGTGGTTTTTGTCTTTCTTTTTGTTGATGTGGTGGATGATGTTGATGGACTTTCGAATGTTGTACCATCCTTGCATCCCTGGGATGAATCCCACTTGGTCATGGTGTATGATCCTTTTGATGTATTTTTGAATTCGGTTTGCTAATATTTTGTTGAGTATTTTTGCATCTACGTTCATCAGGGATATTGGTCTGTAGTTTTCTTTTTGGTGGGGTCTTTGCCTGGTTTTGGTATTAGGGTGATGTTAGCTTCATAGAATGAGTTTGGGAGTATCCCCTCCTCCTCTATTTTTTGGAAAACTTTAAGGAGAATGGGTATCATGTCTTCCCTGTATGTCTGATAAATTTCCAAGGTAAATCCATCTGGCCTGGGGGTTTTGTTCTTTGGTAGTTTTTTGATTACCCCTTCAATTTCGTTGCTGGTAATTGGTCTGTTTAGATTTTCTGTTTCTTCCTGGGTCAGTCTTGGAAGGTTGTATTTTTCTAGGAAGTTGTCCATTTCTCCTAGGTTTCCCAGCTTGTTAGCATATAGGTTTTCATAGTATTCTCTAATAATTCTTTGTATTTCTGTGGGGTCTGTCGTGATTTTTCCTTTCTCATTTCTGATACTGTTGATTTGTGTTGACTCTCTTTTCTTCTTAATAAGTCTGGCTAGAGGCTTATCTATTTTGTTTATTTTCTCGAAGAACCAGCTCTTGGTTTCATTGATTTTTGCTATTGTTTTATTCTTCTCAATTTTATTTATTTCTTCTCTGATCTTTATTATGTCCCTCCTTCTGCTGACCTTAGGCCTCATCTGTTCTTCGTTTTCCAATTCGATAATTGTGACATTAGACCATTCATTTGGGATTGCTCTTCCTTTTTTAAATATGCTTGGATTGCTATATACTTTCCTCTTAAGACTGCTTTTGCTGTGTCCCACAGAAGTTGAGGCTTAGTGTTGTTGTTGTCATTTGTTTCCATATATTGCTGAATCTCCATTTTGATTTGGTCATTGATCCATTGATTATTTAGGAGCGTGTTGTTAATCCTCCATGTGTTTGTGAGCCTCTTTGCTTTCTTTGTACAGTTTATTTCTAGTTTTATGCCTTTGTGGTCTGAAAAGTTGGTTGGTAGGATTTCAATCTTTTGGAATTTTCTGAGGCTCTTTTTGTGGCCTAGTATGTGGTCTATTCTGGAGAATGTTCCATGTGCACTTGAGAGGAATGTATATCCTGTTGCTTTTGGATGTAGAGTTCTATAGATGTCTATTAGGTCCATCTGCTCTACTGTGTTGTTCAGTGCTTCCGTGTCCTTACTTATTTTCTGCCCAGTGGATCTATCCTTTGTGGTGAGTGGTGTGTTGAAGTCTCCTAGAATGAATGCATTGCAGTCTATATACCCCTTTAGTTCTGTTAGTATTTGTTTCACATATGCTGGTGCTCCTGTGTTGGGTGCATATATATTTAGAATGGTTATATCCTCTTGTTTGACTGAGCCCTTTATCATTATGTAGTGTC
Organism: Manis pentadactyla; assembly: GCF_030020395.1. Taxonomy (NCBI): domain Eukaryota; kingdom Metazoa; phylum Chordata; class Mammalia; order Pholidota; family Manidae; genus Manis; species Manis pentadactyla. The sequence goes on from NC_080032.1 coordinate 68,784,539, forward strand.
CTTCTTTATCTCCTGTTACTTTCTTTGTTTTGAAGTCTATTTTGTCTGATATTAGTACTGCAAACCCTGCTTTCTTCTCACTGTTGTTTGCTTGAAATATATTTTTCCATCCCTTGACTTTTAGTCTGTACATGTCTTTGGGTTTGAGGTGAGTTTCTTGTAAGCAGCATATAGATGGGTCTTGCTTTTTTATCCATTCTATTACTCTGTGTCTTTTGATTGGTGCATTAAGCCCATTAACATTTAGGGTGACTATTGATAGATATGTACCTATTGCCATTGCAGGCTTTAAATTCGTGGTTACCAAAGGTTCAAGGTTAGCCTCTTTAGTATCTTACTGCCTAACTTAGCTCGCTTATTGAGCTGTTATATACACTGTCTGGAGATTCTTTTCTTCTCTCCCTTCTTGTTCCTCCTCCTCCATTCTTCCTATGTTGGGTGTTTTGTTTTGTGCTCTTTCTAGGAGTGCTCCCATCTACAGCAGTCCCTGTAAGATGTTCTGTAGAGGTGGTTTGTGGAAAGCAAATTCCCTCAGCTTTTGTTTGTCTGGGAATTGTTTAATCCCACCGTCATATTTGAATGATAGTCGTGCTGGATACAGTATCCTTGGTTCAAGGCCCTTCTGTTTCATTGTATTAAATATATCATGCCATTCTCTTCTGGCCTTTAGGGTTTCTGTTGAGAAATCTGATGTTAGCCTGATGGGTTTCCCTTTATAGGTGACCTTTTTCTCTCTAGCTGCCTTTAACACTCTTTCCTTGTCCTTGATCTTTGACATTTTAATTATTATGTGTCTTGGTGTTGTCTTCCTTGGATCCTTTCTGTTGGGGGTTCTGTGTATTTCCGTGGTCTATTCGATTATTTCCTCCCCCAGTTTGGGGAAGTTTTCAGCAATTATTTCTTCTAAGATACTTTCCATCTCTTTTCCTCTCTCTTCTTCTTCTGGGACCCCTATAATATGGATATTGTTCCTTTTGGATTGGTCACACAGTTCTCTTAGTATTGTTTCATTCCTGGAGATCCTTTTGTCTCTCTCTATGTCAGCTTCTATGCGTTCCTGTTCTCTGATTTCAATTCCATCAATGGCCTCTTGCATTCTATCCATTCTGCTTATAAACCCTTCCAGAGTTTGTTTCATTTCTGTGATCTCCTTTCTGGCATCTGTGATCTCCCTCAGGACTTCATCCCATTTCTCTTGCATATTTCTCTGCACCTCTGTCAGAATGTTTATGATTCTTATTTTGAATTCTTTTTCAGGGAGACTGGTTAGGTCTGTCTCCTTCTCTGGTGTTGTCTCTGTGATCTTTGTCTGCCTGTAGCTTTGCGTTTTCATGGTGATAGGAATAGTCTGCAGAACTGGGACGAGTGACGGCTGGAAGGACTTCCTTTCTTGTTGGTTTGTGGCCCTCCTCTCCTGGGAGAACAGCGACCTCTAGTGGCTTGTGCTGGGCAGCTGCGCGCAGACAGGGTTTCTGCTTCCTGCCCGGCTTCTATGGAGTTAATCTCCGCTGTTGCTGTGGGCGTGGCCTGGCTCAGGCAGCTACTCCAAAATGGTGGAGTCGCGTTGGAGCAGGAGCGGCTGGGAGGCTATTTATCTCGGTAAGGGGCCTCCCTGCTCCCTGCAGCCCAGGGGTTAGGGTGCCCAGAGATCCCGGATTCCCTACCTCTGGATTAAGTGTCCCACCCTGCCCCTTTAAGACTTCCAAAAAGCACCCGCCAAAAGAAAACAACAACCACCAAAAAAAAAAAAAAAAAAGAAAAAAATTTTTTTTAATTAATAAAAAAAAGGTGGTCGCTTGTTTTTCTTTATTCTCCAGTGCCAGCCTCAGGCCTCTGCTCACCGGTCTTGCTGCCCTGTTTCCCTACTATTGGGGTCCCTATCCCTTTAAGACTTCCAAAAAGCGCTCGCCAAAACAAAGCAGCAAAAAAGCAAAAAAAAAAAAATGGTCGCGCGCTTTTCTTATGTCCTCCGGCACCCAGCCTCCAGTGCCCGCTCACTGTTCTTGCTGCCCTGTTTTCCTAGTATCAAGCGCCCTGCACTCTGGCCCGGATGGCTGGGGCTGGGTGCTCGGCAGTCCTGGGCTCCGTCTCCCTCCCGCTCTGCCTGCTCTTCTCCCGCCGGGAGCTGGGGGGAGGGGCGCTCGGCACCCGCGGGGCCGGGGCTTGTATCTTACCCCCTTCGCGAGGCGCTGGGTTCTCTCAGGTGCGGATGTGGTCTGGATATTGTCCTGTGTCCTCTGGTCTTTATTCTAGGAAGGGTGTCTTTGTTATATTTTCATAGATATATGTTGTTTTGGGAGGAGATTTCCGCTGCTCTACTCACGCCGCCATCTTCTGCCCCTCTCTGTGGTTGTTTTTTCACTTGAGATTCCCATTTCCACTGAATTCTAAGATTCTACAGAGTTTTACCATCCGGTTGGTTTAGCAATGTTTTCCCTAAATGTAATATATTATACAGGAATATTTATAGAACTGTTTTTGTGACTTTCAGTGGAAACTAATATCAGAGTATTGTCCCTTCCTTAATTCCAGAAACAGAAGCATAGGCCAATTAATGTTGCTTTATTCTTTCAAAGCAAATATATGGGCTCTTTTGCATGCTTCTATGCCTTAAATAATTAATAATACACTCTTATTTAAAGTTATGTGACTAAATGTTAGATTTTGTTAATTCTGGTGTTGCCTCCTATAGCTTCACACAATCATTTAAGAACTAATTTGGGCCAATAGATTCTTCAGCCCTTGATTGAGTATGTGAAATAGAAAAAAATTTCCTTATGGCATTTTGGACTAATTTCCCCCTAAAATTCTGTTCAGCCCAGTTCTTCATGCCCTTCATAACACACACAAATGGTAACTGCGCTTAGAATAAAATCCAGAATTATTAATAGGTTTTGCAAAGCCTTGCATGATTTAGCTTCTGCTTGTCTTTCGGCTTATTTTGCTGCTTGTCTTCTCTATCATTCTGCTCTGATCAAACTGACTTTCTTTATTGTCACAGACCCTTGCAACTTCTGCACATTTGCAAGTGTTGTTCCATTTGCTAAAAGTTCTGCTTTCCTACTAATTTGACCTGAAAACTTTGAGCCACTCTACAGGTTTCAACTCAGGTGCTCTTTTTCCCCTTAGAAGCCTTGTAAGTCCTCCCCAGACTTGATTCTTTGCAGGAGGACCTTGGAGATATTGCAGGTTTGGCTCCAGACCACTGCAGTAAAGTGAGTCTGGCGAATTTTTTGGTTTTCTAGTGCATATGAAAGTTATGTTTACCCCCCATAGTGTAGTCTGTTAAGTGTGGGATAGCACTATGTCTAAAAATACAAGGTAACTTTATTCAAAAAATTATTTTATTACTGAAACATGCTAATCACCATCTGAGCTTTCAGCAAATTGTAATCACTGATCCCAGACCACCACAGCGAATAGAATCATAATGAAAAAGTTTGAAATAATTGCAAGAATGACCAAAATATAACACAGAAACATGAAGTGAGCAAATGCTGTTGGAAAGATGGCATCAATAGACTCATTCAAAGCACAATTGCCACAAACATTCAAATCGTAAAAAAGCAGTAATCTGTGAAGTACAATAAGGTGATGCACAATAAAATCAGGTATGCCTGTATTTTTTGTTTTCTAGCAGTCAGTGCCATATTCTTATTGCAAGGAGTAATTCAATTCCTGCCAAACCTGTCAGGTGCTATGTTAAACTGATAGTGTCATTTTGAAATTTCAAGGGTGTATTTGCTGATTTTTCAACTTTTATTTTGAAGAGTTGCAAATATAGCAAGTTTAGTGAACCCTCATAGACCCTTCAGTCAGCCTTAAACTCCCTTAATTTTCAAAAGTTTCAAGTTTGAAAGTTTGAAAAGGCTTGTAAATTTAATTTGTGTATATGTAAAAAAATTATGGTTTAAAATTTAGTTCAACCCTGGGTAGCATCAGCAGTTCTTTAAATTTAAAAATAAATCTGTTCACTACTCAAAATATGGAAAAATTAAACCAAACATTGTTATAGAAGATAAAGTCTCTAATTGTTGCCTTTTATTCCTTGCAAGTGTTTTTTTTTTTTAAAGGCTCTCAATACTTTTTTTTTGGTATCATTAATCTGCAATTACATGAGGAACATTATGGTTACTAGACTCCCCCCATCACCAAGGCCCCCCCGCACATACCCCATTACAGTCACTGTCCATCAGTGCAGTAAGCTGCTAGAGAGTCACTACTTGTCTTCTTTGTGTTGCACGGCCCTCCCCGTGCCCCCGCCTCACACACATTATTCATGCTAATTGTAATGCTCCCTTTCTTTTTCGCCGCCCTTATCCCTCCCTTCCCACCCATCCTCCCCAGTCCCTTTCCCTTTGGTAACTGTTAGTCCATTCTTGGGTTCTGTGAGTCTGCTGCTGTTTTGTTCTTTCAGTTTTTTCTTTGTTCTTATACTCCACAGATGAGTGAAATCATTTGATACTTGTCTTTCTCCACCTGGCTTATTTCACTGAGCATAATACCCTCTAGCTCCATCCATGTTGTTGCAAATTGTAGGATTTGTTTTTTTCTTATGGCTGAATAATATTCCATTGTGTACATGTACCACATCATCTTTATCCATTCGTCTACTGATGGACACTTAGGTTGCTTCCATTTCTTGGCTGTTGTAAACAGTGCGGCGATAAACATAGGGGTGCATATGTCTTTTTCAAACTGGACTGCTGCATTCTTAGGGTAAATTCCTAGGAGTGCAATTCCTGGGTCAAATGGTATTTCTGTTTTGAGTTTTTTCCTTGCATGTGTATTTTTTGTGGCACATTGTAGATAGAAAAATAGTTGTTTAACTGTTGGTGATATTTTCTTCTGGAAGTTTTCTTCATGGGGAAACTTCAGAGAATGGCTTTTGTGTCTTTGAATCTTTTATACTTCATAGATCATAAGCTTTACACAATCCTCTGCATGCAGATATATGTGTTTGGAGCTAAACAGTTTTCTGTATAACCTTTAAAACTTGAGCCATACACTGCACAGGTTCCATTCTCCATTTCAATTATTGTTAATCTAGATTAAAGAGAAAAAGTACATTCATGACTTTACTAATGCAGAAATAGAAAAATGAAATAATATTATTTAAACATAGGCACTGAAATAATATCATTTCAGGAGATTTTAGGACCATGACAGGCCTTTCGTAATTCATAGATATGCAAAATACTTAGATAAAAGTACAGGTTACTTTCTATTACAAATTATGTGCCACTGTTTTCTTATATATTAGAAGTTCCATCAATTTACAAAGCCCAAATCTTTACATATATGTACCTGAGTGAAATGAAAGTTTAAAAAAAATTTTAAAGCAATACTTAGATACAAAAAATGAAGTCAGAACTCAATTAAGAAGTCTGCAGATGTCATGTATTTTGTAGAAATAAACAATCCTCTTCAGATATATGCACTTTAACTTGGTAAGGAAATAAAAACAAATTGTGAAATCCTTTCATATATATGTACACACACATAAGCGTGTGTGTGTGTGTGTGTGTGTGTGTGTGTGTGTGTTTAGGCAACCTATGTAGAGACAGTTACATATGTATATCTATTTTGCCCTGGGATCTTGTAGTTGTGTGATTAAATGTAATGTGTGGTGATTTGTTTTCTCCCAGAACAGGTAGGAAATAGAAGGCTGAGGAAAGAATGATAAGGCTACATCAAAAAAGACCATAGTCTGATAGTATACGTATTTAAAATGACAAGAGAATGAACTGTCCATGCAGAAACCCTAGCCACAGTAGGAGAAAAAAAATTAAGGGATTTTTAGTAACTGCTCTTAGTCTCAATCTATGCACATTAGAGATTCATTTCTAAAAGTCTTCCTTTTTTTCATGGGTTCCTTCAACTACTGTGTCTGTTTCCCATACCACTCACATCACATTTCTGCCAGAGTTCTGATTACACTGGATTCTATATCCGTTTGTTTATAACTGTGTCTCTAACTGAAGTGTGAAGCTCTTGAGGGAGCTGTGTCCTACTCATCTCTGTAATCATCTCTGCATTGTTCCTGCAACTGGAGTAACACTTCACAAATGTGTATTGCATGCATAAACAGAAATATAGTATGTTACTTGTTTTGCTTCCATAATGAATTTTGCACTTGCAGGGAAAATATTGAGATAAAGTGATACAAAATCTTGTAAGTATTTCCAGAGAATAAACCGTTTAAGGGCCCATAGGACATTTCCAAAGATAGACCATGATCTGGTCCATAAAACTAATCTCAATAAATTTAAGTGTATTCAAGTTAATACAAAATATGTTCTTGGATCAAGATGCAGTTTAATTGGAAATCAATAACAGAAAGAACTCTGGAACATTCCCCAAAGTTGGAAACTAAGTAATGCACATCTAAATAACCCATGAATCAAAGAATAATGCAAAAGGGAATTTAGAACTATTTTCAACTAAATAAAAATGAAATCACAATATCTCAAAATATGTGGGTATGTTGCCAAATCAGCTCATATATTCATAGCATGAATGCTTCCATTAGAAAAAAAAAAGATTTCAAATCAGTATATCAGCTTTCACCATAAGAAACTGGAAAAAGAAAAGTTAACCCTAGGCAAGAAGAAAGTAAATAAAGATCAGAGCAGAAATCAATGAAAATAGAAAGTTGAAAAATAAATGGTGAGTAAGTACACAAAAAAGTCATTAGTCTTTGGGGAAATGCAAATCAAAACCACAATGAGATCCTACTACATATCTATCAGAATGGCTAAAATGTAAGAGATGCGCTGTAACAAGTGTTGACCTCCAGGGTGTGGAGCAATTAGAAGGCTCACACATTGCTAGGCGGAATGCAACAGGGCCCAGCTATAATACTTTGGCAGGTATTCAAAAAGTTAAACATATACCTGTCATACAATTCAGTCTTTCCACTCCTAGGTATTATGTAAGGAAAAGGAAAGCCTATGTTTGTACAAAGCCTGCTACACAAATATTCATAGCAAGTAGTTTTATTTTTAATAGTCGACAAGTGGAAACTACCCAAATGAAGATCCAATAACAAGTGAAAGAATAAACAAATTGAGCTATACCCAGAAGTGGAATAACTCTCAAAATGTAAAAAAGAAATTAACTCCATTCATGTTATGAGGTCACGGAATCTCAAAATAATTGTGCTGAGTGAAAAAATCCATACATGAAAACAGTACCTATTGGAGGGCTCCATTTATATTAAATTCTGGAAATTGCAAACTAGCCTATAGTGACAGAAAGCAGGTTAGTTGCCCGGGAGCAGAAAGAGTAGGTAGGAAGCGGTGTGAAGGATGGATTACAAAGGTACAAAGGGTAAGTTTTACAGATGACAAATAAGATAAATGTTTTGATGTTATGAATGCTTTCATGGCTGTATATATTTGTCAAAATGTAACCAATTGTATGCTTTAGGAGGAATCCGGAGGAGGCGCGAGGCCCGGGAGGAGGCCGGCGGTGGCGGCGTGAGGCGGGCGGCGCGCCTGTGCGGACCTGGGAGCCCCTCCCCCGCCGCCAGGCGGAGACCCGCCGCGCCCCCGCCCGCCCCGCGCCGCGGCCGCGGAGTACGAGGCGGGCAGCCTGGGCCTCGCCGAGATGCAGCGCTGCCCGCGCCGGCCGCCCGGACTGAGGAACTCCCGGAGGGGCTGTGAGGCCCCCAGCAAACAAGGACCCCCTCTTCTTGGCACCCGTGCACCTGCAGTTCTAGGTTCCAAAGACCTTTTTCCATATAAGGAACACAAAGGCAAGTTTGGAAAGTCAAACAAACGGCAAGGATTTAACGCAGGACTGCGGGAAATAGAGAATATCCCGGGAGTAAAGTTTCCTGGATCCCAGCAGCTCGGCAGCAGAGCTCTTCAGAAACGGAGGGAGGAGGTGGAGACGGGCCGATGCAGGCGGTGAGGACGGAGGTGACAGAGCAGGAGACGGAAACGGCGAGGGAAGGACCGGGGAAGCTGGTTCCGAACGGACAGAGAGTCACGCTCCTCAAAGAAGCCTTCTGGCCACTCCCGGGAATCGCCCGGAGACGAAGACGACAAGGACAGCACGGAAGAGGGGAACGAGCAGCTCCGGGGGCGCGCGGACCGCAGCTCCCGACCCGCGGCGGAGCGTGAAGGGGCCCGACCACCGTGATGAGCGCTGCGCGGCAAGGGGAACCCCGAGAGGGCTGCACGTTTGCTTGTTTGATGTTCTTGGATTCGATAAGAAACAACACGGTCCTTGTTGTCATTGACAGAACCCCGGTTTGTATGTACATTATTCACATTCCTCTCTGTTGTGTTTTGGGGAAAAAAGACATTTTAGCCTTTTTTAAGGTTATTGATTTAATTTCATCTTACTTGGTTGCATTTAACCACTAAGAAGTACCAAGATTTTTGCACAGACTTCTCCCTGTCTAGGATCCTTTTATCAAGGCAGTTCATCATTCTCCTGCCTTCACTCCACCATCACCAAACACTCAGTTAAATATAAATTAGCATTTTTTAAACACCCCCTCATAATGCTTAAGGAACACCCTCTCCATGACATAACCCAGGAGCCAATTCCTAGATATGTAATGTTGGCGTATTGAAGATAAAATTAAAATTGCCCTTCAGTTTTGAGGCCATGTGTAGTTTAATCATACTGTAAAATACCTTCCGTATTAGAAATAGCTAGTTGGCAGCATATACTTCCCAAAACTCATGTTGTTGTGTACATAAACTCGGTTTCTACATGTGAAGTTAGTGAGTCTTTTTGTGTTACTCCAAAATAAAGGCAGTGGTTTATTTTCCCCCCAGTGCCAGTACAATTTGAGCTGATCACACAAGGTGGGTTCTTTACATTTGAAAGCTGGAATCAGCAGCCGCCCTATGGAAAACCACAAAAGGCATTGACTTTTAAAGTGAACAGTTGTTTTCGTTTGGAACTAGGACTAGAATAGTTAATATTCATCCACACACTATTATTATGTGTACATTATTGTTGCTCTTGTGATAATAGAGAATTTTATTTATTTTTATGCCAGTTTATATTGTGAGAACACTTTCAGTCAGTTTGGGTTTGATCAATCCTGTTACGCTTGTCCTGGGAACATCTTTTTGTGTATTCGAGGTTTGTAGCTGAAAAGTTTACTGTAAAAAAAAAAATCAAAAACAAAAAAATGTATTGTTTTTACAGAATAAATTTGTTGGCATGTGTACTGGGAATAAGATTTGAGGTTGTAAACAACTAAGTGTAATTTGGCTTCATATATGTAATGTGAGGTATTAATGTAATTCATATATTAAAGCTAAAATTGTTAACAAAAATTTGTATGCTTTAAATATGTGCATATCTATTTATTGAATGTTCATTGGATATCCATTATATCTCAGTAAATTTGGTAATAGCTTCCAAGAAAATACATAACTTCAAGAACTTAACTCTTCTGCTTTAGTCTCCTTCTCTGTAAAATCTGCCTAGTATCTTGCACAGTACTTAGGACATGACCGTGTTACTCATTAGTATTGGTATAGGCTGCTCAGCTCCACAATCTCCTGTATTTAGGCTTTAAGAGATTTTTTCTGAATCTATTAGGATGTGGGAACATCCTGGCATTGCATGAAGGAAAGTGTGATGGTTGAATAATCATAAGAATGCCTTAAATCTACAAATAGAGACTTATTGGTACAGAGACTTACTGGCTAGGTGAAAGAATGGAGCCATCTTCCCATTGCCAGGTTCCATTTGTTGGAACTTTCACTAGTCCCATCCAATGATATGATTTCACCAATTTAAAGAAATCCTGCTCAAAACCACAAATAAAATCAGTGCTTAGAATTTTAATAAGTATAAGATCATACTTATTTAATCATTTTTTTCCATGCTTATGCTTGGAATGCATTCTCTGTCCTCTAGCATAATTCTGACTTAAACAACACATGCACAGTACGTGTAATTTATATGCTCTCTTTTAATGCAGAAAGATTTGGGGTTAGTGAATCTGAGTCTTGGTGCTTTCATATACTTCAGGTTCACATTCCAGTGAGTTGCCTCATATGCTAGGACTACATATAGGAAGGGGACTTAAAACAAATACTCCACCTGGTCCTCTCTACTGTATATCTTCAGGAGACTGGAATTTTGAGACATACATGAAGCTTGACTCTGGTACCAACTTTTGCTTTCATTAAAAAACTGGTAGCAGTTCTTTCTATAACATAGCCAGTTTTGAGGACATGGGCCACAGTAACTTTCTAGAAAGGGAGAATATGTTATTAATCCTGCACAGCTCTGAAAATTATAGCAGATTTTGTTATGGACAAGCTAAGTACCTTTTTTATTCCAACTCTAAAATCCACATAATTAAACCTTTATGGTCATACTTAATGGCCTATCTCTACACACACACACACACACATACACACACATATATATATATATATGAAGAGAGAGAGATGACAAACTAAGCACCCTCTAATTTTTATAAGTACTCCTTCATTGTTAAAAAATGCAAAATAAAAAAAGCTACAGTGAATTAGGGACAAGACCTAATCATTTTCTCGTACAGCCTCTTGTTAACACCATTGGATACATACCTACACCCAAGTATGTATAGATGCATGCAACTTGTGCTGCAAAATATTAGAAAACCTTCGCTTACCTTTCAAAGAAATTGGAGCTCCTTGGTTGAAAAATGCTATTAAAATAATAATAGTTATTAAAAGAGTTAATATTGTACAGGCCAAAAGTAGCTGACAAATCTCTAGATTAACAGCAAAGGACACATTCAATATTGCTAGCTTATGTTTCTGTGCTTTTTTGTACTAATAAATGCAATGCACTGCAGTCATTCGATCGAGAATACTGCTTTCTACTTCTCTGTTATCACTTACAATTTATGATCGTGGCACTGCATATCATTACCATTACCATGAAACGGATCCCCAAAGCTATAGCAATGGACCGGGCAAGGAAAAATGCAGATGCTGTCAAAGGAAAAAGAAAGATGAGAGAAGAAGGTTTAGGGTTCCAATATCTTCATGTTTAATAGGAACAGGACATAGGAAGTAATATGTGTTTTTTTCAAAACCGGCAACATAAGTACTTTATAAATGATTAACACAAGAGTATAATAATATAATATTCCCTCCTATCCACTCTAAAAGTTCCCCAGCCCACCTCTAGAAGAAATTATGACTACATATTTTTTAAATTTCCATGCAGGTCCAATAATAAATATGGACAGTTCCTGTGAGCCATCTTTTTAAAAGACATATTTAAGAACCTATACAGACTATTCTGTGAAGTTTTTCATTTAAGAAACTATCTTAGTGATTATTGCATATCATATTTCATAAAGTCAAATTTTTATAAGTAGCTGCTTGCATTGTGGCTCAAGAGTATATAAACAAAATCTAATTATTAACTGACTTAATTTTTCCCAATGCATATTTGTTTCTTAGTTTTTGCCATTAAGACATAATGATATGAATAACATTTCACACACACCTGTGCCTATTTTTTAGTACCTTTCTAGGAAAAATTCCTGAAAGGGTAATTGCTGAATCAAAGGGCATTTCATTTAGAATTTTTGTAATGATTGAAAATTTCAATCCAAAGAGTCTATGCTGTTATATAGCCCCCAAAATATATTTAAAATCATGTTTTTCTGTACTTTCCTCCACGCTAAATACTATTTACATTTCTTAAATGTATAAACTGATAGGCAGTATTATTTTTTAATGCTTATTTTTCCTGTTATGAATAAGACTGAGCATCTCTCACTGTGGTTAAGTAATGTTTTTATTTTTTTTCCCTGGGACTTCTCTTTTTTATATTAAGTAGCTTGTTTGTTTTTCACTAGAGTTGATCAAACTTTTCTTTATGAATTATGCTTTTTCTTGATATGAATGAAAATGCCTTCATTATTCTGAGTTTATAAAATAAATTACACGCATGCTCCATCATGTTACATGGTTTTCTTTTTTATTTGGTCTATTTAGTATTTGTGTGTGTGTGTGTGTGTGTGTGTGTGTGTGTGTGTGTGTGTGTGTGTGTGTTTATGGGTTTATGTTTGTAATAAATGAGGTAGGAATTCAAATTTTTAAAATTTCCTTTCCAAATGAGCACTGAATTTTCTAACATTATTCACTGAATTAATCAATGTGTTCTCATTGATATGAAAACCTCCGTTCTGATACGATACATTCCTGTATCTGTGTTTATTCCTATATTCTTTAATCTGTCATTCCATTCAAACTGTATGTAAAGTTTCCTTAGTTTTATAATATGCTTGAGTATTTGATAGTTGCCATAATATTATATTACATTTTATTTTCAGAATAATTTGGCTATCATTACACTTTATTATGTGCCTTAGGAACTTCAAAATAAGCTTTTCAAGAACCTGCCACTTTAATATATCGTACATTGATCTTTCAATAGAATCATATTAAATAGAGATAATTTACATCTTTTAAATGTCTTTTATCCTTGAATGATGTCTGTTTCCTTTATGCATGTCTTAGTTTATGTTCATCAATGCAACTTTAATACATTTATTTCTAGAGTGTTTTTCTCCCCACTGGTCAAGACTTCTCTTTCCAGGTTTATTGACATATTATTGACATAACATGTGTAAGTTTAAGTATATAACATGATTATGTCATACATACATATATTGAGAAATTATTACCACAATAAGATTACTGGCCTCCATCTCATCATATAATTACTTTTAGTCCTGTGTGGTGATAACTTCTAAGATTTGCTCTTAACAACTTTCAAGTACATAATAAAGTATTGCTAATTATAGGCACCATGGCTGTGCATTAGATCCTCAGAACTTAATCATCTTATAGATGGAAGTTTGTGCCCTTTAACCTGCATCTCTCTACTCCCCCACTCTCCAGGCCCTGAAAACTGCCATTCTACTCGATTTCTTTGAGTTTGCCTTTTTGTAGAATCCACATATAAGAACATATTTGTCTTTCTCTCCCTGAGTTGTTTCACTTCGCATAATGCCCTCAAGGTCCATGCATGTTGTCACAAAGGCAGAACTTCCTTCTTTATGGCTGAATAATATTCATACACATATATATACATGTATACCACATTTTCTTGATCTATTTGTTCATCCATTGATGGGCACTTAGATTGTTTCATCTCTTGGCTATTGTGAATAATGCAGATATCTCTTTGAAATAGTGATTTCATTTACTGCCCAGAAGTTGGATTGCTGAATCATATGGCAGCTCTATTTTTAATTTTTTAAGGAACCTCTACACTGGTTTCAATTTATATTCCCACCAACAGTACACAAGGGTTCCGCATCCTCACCAACAGTTCGCTCTCATTTCTTTTATGCCAGCCATTCTAATAGGTATGAGGTAATACTTCACTGTGCTTTTGACTTGAATTTCCCTATTCATTAGTGATATTGAGCATCTTTTCATGTATTTGTTGGCTATTTGTATAATAATTACAAATATCTCTTCTTTAGAGAAATGTCTATTCAAGTCTTTTGCCCATTTGAAGATCAGATTTTTTTTTTTTGCTATTGAGTTGTATGAGTACCTAATATATTTTGGATATTAACTCCTTATCAGAAAGATGGTTTGCAAATATTTTCTCCCATTCCATAGGTTAGCTTTTTATTTTGCTGTGCAGAAGCTTTTTAGTTTGATGTAATCTCACTTATTTTTGCTTTTGTTGCTTGTCGTTTGGGTGTCATTTCCAAAAACATTGTTACCAAGATTAATGTCAATGAGCTTCACCTCTATATTTTCTTCTAAAAGTTGTATAGTTTCAGGTCTTACAATCAAGTCTTTAATCCCTTTCAAGTTAATTTTTGTTAGTGGTGTAAGATTGGGGTCCAATTTCATTCTTTGCCTGGTTATCCAATTTTCCCATCATCATTTATTGAAGAGACTATCCATCCCTCCATTGAGTCTTCTTGGCTCCCTTGCCAAATATCAGTTGGACATCTATGAATGGGTTTTCTTCTGGGCTCTTGGTTCCATTCCATTGATATGTGTGTCCAATTTTCACCAATATCCTTTTTTTACTACTATAACATTTAAACCAAGTTTGAAATCAGGAATTGCAATGTTTCCAGTTTTGTTCTTTCTCAGGATTGCTTAGGTTATTGAAGATTATTTCTAGAGTTTTTAATTAAAGGTTTATTTCTTTTTTGGTGATTTTTGGTTTTGTAAGTATGACATTTTTCTTTCATCACATTTTTCTTGTTTTTGTAGTTAGTAAGACAACTGATTTTATCATCTTATTTTTAGTCAAGTCCATGTGTAACATTTCCTTATTTTTTGTAATATTTGTTTGTGAAGCTTTTGAGGGCTTGAAAAATATTTAAATCACATTTTTTTTGTAAATAATGTTAATTTACCTATTCTACTTTTTTATCATTAACTCTTTTCCTTTTTTTGGTTATACATGTTGGCTAGCACCAGCAAAACAAACAATATTATTCAACAGTAATGACGTAAAATTGTTGCTTTTTCTAACTATGATAAAAATGCTGCTGGCATTTATAATAAGCATGATAGCTTTTGAATATATATATACACATATATTTTATACATATGTACACATATCTAAAAGGCAGTATTTATGTTTTAGAGGTTTAAAAATTAAGTTCCTTTTAACTAAGAATTCGTATTGGTTGTTATCAAACCCTTCTCAACATTATGTCTATGATCAAAACAAACTTTACCCTGTGATTATTACCCATGGCACATTTTCATTCTTAGAATTAACTCTTATAAAATGGTATTATTTGATAATCACTTCTTTTTTAACATTTAAACAAAATTCATAGTGGAACCAAGAGCCCAGGTGAGAGTAGTCTGTTGTTTTCCTTTTTATGTGAGCTATTGCAAGCTCTCTTTTCAGTGATATTCTGGCTCGTTGAAAGACGGAGGGCGCATCTTCTTTACTCCATTCAGGAACAATTCTGTGAATAGCAACTGAGTCACCGTACCCACACCGCCTAAGGACTTAACTCTGGAGGATGGCTTTTGTCTTCTGCATTCCATTTCTATTTACTCCTCCTTACAGTTATTTGTTCAGTGATCACTTAGAAACTGCTCTCCCAATTGTCATTATTATGATAATCTCATCATATTTAGGGCATGAAAAGATCCTAAATTCAGGTTTCTACTAATTGTGTTACATATTCCAATATTGTATTCAAGATCACCTCATTTCTGTTTTCCTCATTGAGCTAAAATAAACGGAATGTTCATCACTGACTTAATCACAGTTTCTGAGCTTCACCTCGGTATACTGAGAGAAGACAATGGAATACAGGACTTACAGTTTTCTCCACATTCTTTTGTAGTTCTTCTCTTGCGCCATCGTGTAGAAGTACCCTGATTTACCAGTTCAAAGTTATATTTGTTGGATTCCGTCATCTCTGGAGGAAAACAATTCAAGCCAATCTGATCATGGACTTCTTGACACTTGGGTCATACATTTTTACAATTAACTTGCCATTTCTATTCCTACCCTTTTTAAAGTATAACATCAGTTTCCTTTTGTCTTATATTACTTCTTTATTAAAAGTTTTATGCTTTGTAACATAAATAATAAAAGTATTCTATGGCAAAATAGCTTTAGCAAGATCCGATATACTATTAAAATAAGTTAATTCTTATTTTATATAGAAAATATATTTTCTATAGAAAATTTATTTTATGTAGAAAATATAGTGAAATCTAGCGTTAAAATAAAAACACTGTAAAGTCAAAAAGTCGTGGGCCTAGGAAGTTAGATATGTGTTTAATTCATAAAACCACATTTACCAAGTTAATAACTTCACAAATTGCAAAAGAAAGTGAGAAAGACAAAAGACATCAATACACCTGATATGGGTATTTTAAAACGTAAAATTAATAATATGCCTTTAGTATCAATAACGTCAATCATGTAGTAAACATTTAGTAAACACTAATATATTAATTTTCTTTATAGTGAAGGACATAAAAATAATAAAATAGGGTCTAAAATTTTTTTAGGATAGCTTCTGAATGAAATAAGCAAAAATCATTTTTGCTCTTTTCTTGAAGTAGTAATTATTACTGAAAATTTTAAAACTTTTTACAAATGAAATGTTAATACTAATTAGCTTTTATACCTAAAATTAAACTAAAGCTTTTTCTGTACATACAATATGTAATCTAATTATTGAAAATGTGAGGAGGATGGGTATTTTTTTATGGATAAATAAATTGAATCTTATAGGTGGCCAAAATCACATATTTTATTTAATGCTGCCAGCATTGAGTTATTTATAATATTTGTAATTTAACAATCACTTTCAAATATATGTCACTAGATTAGAATACCATAGAAATCCACTGAGATAAATAACAGCATGTTTTTTCTTTCTACTTGACCGAAGAGGATACTTAAGTGCATAAAGACTGTGTATTGTTCCAGATGTCAAAACTAGAGACTGGTGAAAGTTTGATTAAAATTCAATTCTTCTAATTCCAAATCCTTATGCAGTCGCTATTGCAGACCGCCTAAATTGTGACAGGTTTTATGTGCTTAATGAAATGAAGGGGACAAAAAGTTTTCAAATTTTTGAAGACTTGATTTAAAATATAACACCAACATAACATGAAATGAACAGAAGTGAATCAGGGTAGATTGCTTTCCTATGCTTTATATGTTTATAGCAAAGTCTGGGTGTCTTCACACAGTACACAGGCCACACTACACACACCCGTGGAAAGTGCACACCTGTGCTGTGATGAGCCCACCGATCTCGAACCAGTCCCATCATACAACTACCACTGCGCATCTACCCCAGAGATGAAAAGTCTTCATTTTACAAAAGATTCCTGAAAAAAATTAAATTAGGCATTTACTTTTCTGTTTTCTTTCCTTATGGTGAGATGATATATTTTTATTAGAAAAGTGAGAATACAGAAAAATTTCCCCCATACATATATAAAAAAGGAAAGAATGTAAATAAGAATTCATTTAAAACCAGGCAAATTATTTTTGTATTTCTCCTGGTTATAAAAAATTATATCAAAAAATATAACGGGTGTTTTAATTCACCTACATTAAGATACTTAGTCAAAAATATTTTCCATCACTCATATTGAATGACAACACAGTTTTCTATTTACAGTTGTTTTATTTTATTTGGTGAGAATTACTCTCTTTGCAAGGTAAATTTGGGTAAGATATAGAAATTTTTTGTTGAATTTTGTCCTAGTACATTTAATCAACTTCTCTCCATATCATCATCATTAGGAAAAATAATTTCACATTTGTTTATGTAGTAACATATATCATCTTACATTTTATATAGTAATATATTACAGTGCCTAGCAGAGCTCAGATAAGAAATAGCTATTTAACAAATATGCATAGTGCTTAGATTACAAATAATAAAAGCATTCTCATATTTGATCGTGATAGAAGCAATGGATATAATTTATTTTATTTTGCAAGTAAAGTTTATCTCAGAAGGTAAGTGCCCTTGCACAAGAGCAGAAGACTTGTGAGAAAATTCAAACTGAAATTCAAGTCTCTAATTCCAATGTAAAGATTCATTCTTCTAGTTTTGTTTAGAGATAACACTCTATCTTACAACATAACTTCTTATCCTTCACAGAGTATTTCTTATTTACCTGTCACTGAACAAAATGAGAGTATAGCCCAAAAGTAATAAGCATCCCTGGCCCTCAGCCATTCTACCCAGACACTAAAGAAGCAATTAGAATTACCTTATAGTGTGAATATTTTTAGGAACTTTCTCAAGATTGAAACTTGATTCAAGAGTTTCTCATTTCTTGAATAACAGTTGTCAAAAACACACACACACATAGATACACACCTGATCAGAGAAGGAAGGTCCTGATCTTGTGGATAAAGCCCCCTACAAAACCAGAAAATTTAGACATGTCTTGAGTTCCCAATTTAAGATTGAAACTAGAGATGCCCAGTCAATTTTGATCCCTGAGAAAGATATGATAAATGCTCTAATCTCATCTTCCTGTTGAAGAAGCGTAACACAAACCACAGTACTTCCGCCTTTTCACTGCACAGAAAAATTCGTTTTGATGAAATAAATTAAAATTCCATGATTAAGCATCATATGCCTAGCTTAAATAATTATTGATTTGTGATCAGTATTATTTCATTTATGATATACGTGGTTGTCTCAGATTTATCTCTGCTCCTAAATAGGGTCCTTTTCTCCTTTTTCCTTGTGAACATCACTATATTCCTCTCATACATAATTCAACACCTTTTCATAATAAAAACAAACTTTAGCATACATATTAGGATCTATATAAATATCATCCTTAATTTCAAGATAATAGTAGTCTTTTAGAAAATCATAACTGGAAAACCATCACTAAAAATCACTTCTTTCCAATATCATTGTGGAGATTCTTCAGGTATTTTAGACTACCACAGGAAATTAAAGTGATACAGCCTTAAAAAAATGTTTTTCATGATGATTTGTTTATCTGCATAGAAAATAAAAAATAATTGAATAACCAGTTAACAAATAATATTAATATAACTGAATGTAGCATTGATTTGCAAAATCTGTTATCTTAAAGATCAATAATAAATAAAAAAGCATTTTTAATATACCATTAGCAACCATAATAGAAAGATTGTAAGGCACTTACAAATAAATCTAACAGAAATAGACCAGATCTATATGACTTATTGTATAATTTTGTAGGAATTTTTTTAAAAGAACTAAATTTGGACAAGACTACTGGATCCATAAAGGTGTCAATTCTAAAACATTTTAGAGACTCAATTCCAATTAATATCCCAGGTTTTGCTGCGAAACTTGCAAAGTACAAACCCAAATATTAATTAAATTGCAAGAGCCAAATAGTCCTATCACTATGAAATAAGAAGAAAAAGTGGGGACTTTGCCCTACTAGATATTAAGACCTTTGCTAAAGCTGTGTTAATTAAAACAAAGTGATGAGAGACCCTAGACAAATCAGACAAATTGAAAGAAAGAAAAGATACAGGTAAGAGAAAGTCACATGCAGAGATGAAAAAAAATATATGAAGTGGCATTGAAGATATAGTAGGAAAGGAAATACTTATAAATAATCAGTGCTGGGAAATTTCTTACATCAATATAAATACATATAGTTGGATTTCTACTCCATATACTTCATATGCAGAAGAATTAGGAACTTAAATATACCCCTCTGTGTGCATAAAATAAGTATTATGAGAGTTGACACCAAGCAGCAACACCAGTTCAGTATACATGTTATTTATATCCATTTATTCAGATTGAGGTAAAATATAGAATAAGATAATAAGGCCAAATTTTAAGGAATAGTTATCAAATTGATAACTTAGTTAATTACTTATATTTTCTTGTTGGAACAAAATTGATATACAGTATTACATTGGTTTCAGATGTACAACACAATGACTTGATGATTATATACATTACTAGATGGTCTATAGTAACGTAGGTGCCCCCTGTCACCATACCAAGATGTTACAATATTACTAGTTATATTTCCCATGTCATACTGCCATTCCTATGATTAACTTGTTTTACAATCTGCAGTTTGTGCCTTTTTATCCCCTTCACCAATTTTACCCATTCCCCCACCCACCTCCCTATGGTAATCAGCCATCTATTGTCAGTATTTATTGGTCTATTTTTGTTTGTTTTGTTTTTAGATTCCATACATAAATGAAATCATAAGCCATTTGTCTTTCTCTGCTTGGTTTATTTCACTTAGTATGATACCTTCTAGGTCCATCCATGTTGTCACAAGAGGCAAGATTTCCTTCTTTTTTATGGCTGAATAATATTTCATTGTGTATATGTACCACTTCTTCATTCATTCTATCAATGGGCACATGGGTTGCTTCCACATCTTAACTACTGTAAATTATGCTACAGTGATCATAGGTGTGCATATATCTTTTTGAATTAGCAATATTGTGTTCTTTGCTGGGTCATATGGTACTTTTCATCTTTAGTTTTTGAAGAACCTCCATATTGTTTTCCACAAGTGGCTGGACCAATTTACATTCCCACCGTCAGTACAGGAGGGGGTTCCTTTTTCTCCACATCCTCACCAATGATTGTTATTTCTTGTCTTTTGAATTAGTAGCCATTTTAACTGTGAGGTGATATCTCATTGTGTTTTTGACTTACATTTCCCTAATGATAAATGATGTTGAGCATTTTTTCATGTGTCTGTTGGCCATCTGTATGTCTTTGGTAAAATGTCTATTCAGGTACTCTGCCCATTTTTTAATTGGATTTTTTGTCTTTTGATGTTGAGTTATGTGAGTTCTTTATATATTTTGGATATTAACCCTATATCAGACATATTATCTTTTACAAATATATTCTCCCGTAAGGTAGATTGCCTTTTTGTTTTGTTGAGGGTTTCCTTTGCTGTGCAGAAGCTAAACTCAAAATTCTTAGTTAAACTAAGGAAAGAAAAACAGCAAATTATAGAAGGTCCTACGTTTCAAGTGGTCAATCAAGAAGTTTACTCAACACACATTTTTTTTAGTGCCAACTATTTGCTCAGTGCTTTCCAGGCCTTTAGAATGTTGAAGTAAAAAGTCCAGACAAAACTTCATGCCCTCATGGAGTTTACATTTTAGTATAGGTGTTAGAAAATGAACAAGTTCAAGAATAAACAAGAAAAGTGACTATTAACAAATTGAAGATTAAAAAAGAATACTGCTACCTTCTGACATTGTTATACCAATATCCTTTCAGCTAGTCACCATTTTCCACTGACTCTTATACATAGTAAAACTAGACTTACGTTCAAGAAATGTGAGCTGATTATTTTCTTACAACCACATTTTCATAAATAATTTGGTTTATAAAAGGAAATGAATGGATGCTTAAATGTGGGCTTTTTATGAGGATTTCTAAATCACACTTGCCTGAAGTGTCATGTTTGTGTTAGTAGCTGTACATTTAGTTGAGATTTTGTGTGTCTTAAATTTAAGATTGAGAAAAAGAGAAAGAAATAGGGGAGAAACAAAGCATCTGAATATTCTGCTCATCTCAATTTTTTTCAAATATGAACTCACAGCCCTGCGGGGAAGTCATAAAAACATACCTGCAACACAGTTTCTTGAAATAAATACCATGATAAGCTACATATGGGAAGAGGTTATGGCGTCATATATAGGGACTCCTAAATAAACCAACGGAGTGAGGAAAAGGTTCTTAAAGAGGCGAATTCTAAGATCAGTCCAGGATAACGCATTAAAAAAGTAAAGGGGGTAGGAGTTAAAAAAAATACTAGCTTCTATAAAGAAATAATATGTTCAAGAAATCCCAGTGTCTTTCTCCACGCTGAGCATACCCGTCACTCTGCATCTGTCATGATGGAACATTTATTGCTGATTTGTAACCACTACTGATGTCCTGGTGATGCGTGAAGTTGCAAAAGGATGTGATAATTTTCAGAAAACATGTTTCTAATAAATGGAATAAAACCAACAGAAATGAATTTACGCAGAAGTGAAAATTTGACTACAAAAATACATGTATTCATATGGACGTATTTAAGTGACCACTTAAAACTATTGGAGAAAAGAAGTTGCAGTACTTTGCCGACAGCTTGGATTCAAGTCGTCTGAGAACAACCACCACCCCTTCCACACACTATTTAGGAATTACTTCTGTTAAATGAGGGTAACCACCACAGCCCAATCCGCTGACCGTCTTGGCCAGTGAGATGCAGGCTGGCTCCCATGGTGCACCACAGGGGAGGCGGTGGTGGGGCCACAGAGCGACTCTGTGGTGAAAAACAGTCCCCTCGGCAGGATGCTCACTTCAAGTTGTTGCTTCAAAACTGGATGTGGTCAGAGGAGTGTACTGGACAGTTGCCCAGAAATGAAAGCATACGATGTGCGGTTATGATGAAGTGACACTTCGGCAGTCTTGACATTCTATAAATGTGTTCGAATTGATAAAAAACATGTCAAAAAGACAAATGCTGAAATTCACAGAAGAGAGGAAGTAAAAGGAACAGGAGAAACAGGGCTGAGTCTAGACAGGCATGGACATATTGAAGCAGAAGGGAAATGGTGAGCAATATAAAAGTAAAAACTCCACAAATAGACTTGAAGAAATATTTATCCAGAACATTCATCCAGGTAGTATGTGCTGGGCGAGGCACATATGTCAAATAGTACACTGGCATCGGATGAACACAAGGAAGATGTTTCATAAACGCACACCTCAGTGGGGGCAAGAGGAGCAGCTCCCCATACTGGCAACTAACTAATACTGGTTCTGTTTCCTAAGCTAATAATGGATAAACGACCTCCATCTTGGTTGAAACTTACTATAACGCTCAAAATAAGCAATTCTTCTGAGATATCATTCCTTTCACAAAGAAATATTTTCACTATGTTAACTTGGCCCAAGTCATGAGATTTCATTTTTTTGTTTTTTTATTATCAATCTATATGATATAGTAAAACAGAAAAGATTTTTTTCCTTTAGTATTACCCTAGAATTTGGGAATAAACAGCCATGTAAATAGTAGCCCTTTTCAAAATTGCTCTCAAGTAAATCATATGCATGATTTACAAGTCAGATGACTTCGTATTTCTATTAGAATCCTGGTTATTTTTCTTTGCTTATTTCTTTGCCATTCAACTTTACATTTTTCTCCTACAATGGTAATCTCCACATTTATGAGAAAAAGATGCCATTTACAGCTTCTTCATCTTGTATTCAAATGGAGTTTGTGTTAACTTTAATACTTTAAATGTTAAAGAATCCTAAAATTTTATAGATGCCATAAAATTTGGACAGGACTTAATCTGAGTGCCTAGGAAAAGAGATCTAAGGATAACACAGCACCTTTCCTAAGGAAAAAGGCTCATTAGTTCAGATCTGGGTGGAACCAAGGTCTCCCAAATAAATAAAAAACATCTTTTTATTGTTATTATTATTTTTTTTATGATTATGTACCTAGTAGCAAGTGCTCAGATTCTAACTGACTTATAACATCTTCCTTTATCCCCAGTAGATTTACTTACACACACAGGAATAAAAATGCATGTAGTTTAAACTACAATTCTTAGCATTACTCTCTTGGAGAGTATGACAATAACCACTGAAATGTTCCTCTGCTTTTACCCAAGCATCTGGAGCCTTTTTATGCTGCATTAATTTTCTCTCCCTTATTTTACGCAAAATTAACAAAATATATTAATAAAAGGGCATAATTAAATAAACAGGAAATTACTGATATTTTCAGAAAGACTGTTTCCTGTGGGTTTTTTTTTTTTGAGTTAGTATTTATTGAGGATCTTTTCTGGGTGGCCAGCATATTGTTTGGCAATGAATATACATAGTTCAATAAGTTATAAACCAAAACCCCTGTCATCTGATTGTTCACAATCTAAAGGCTAGACATACACATCTGGTTTTATTTTAATACATAATTTGCAATGGTCAACACAATTACTGGTTTTATAGAAGGTAGAAACATATGACGTAATTTAAACTACGTTGCTTGAATAGTACCACATAGTTAATAAAATCCCTTTGAGGAGTGTTAAACAACGTAGCTCAAATTATGAATCTTTGTCTTCTTACTCATACCCATTACTTGTCATTCCAGAATGTTTCAAGCTCTATCCTCATCTTCAGCTATGAATAGCCCCACCTAAAACCAACAATACTGGACTGCATATAACTCTCTTTATTAGTTTTATTGTTCCTTTCTTCTATGTCTTTGACATTTCTATCTTCAGTTCCTGGTGTTTTAAACCCATTCATCATGATATCTAACATGTTTTAAAAAAATACTCTGCCCCTGATTCACCTAATCTAGATCACCTTCCCTAACACCATTTTCTCATCACCAATATAGGCAATCTATTGCAAAATTGTCATGTTTCTATCTTCTACAAAACTGTCAATTGTGTTAACACAGCAAATTATATATTAATTTAAAAACCAGATGCTTATGTCTAGGCCTTAGATTGTGAATAATCAGATGACAGGGATTTTGCTTTATAATTCATTCAACTATGTATATTCATTGTCAAACAATATGCTGGCCACACAAGAGACCCTCAATAGATACTAGCTCAAAAAAAAAAAAAAAACAGGCCAGATTTCCATGCGTTGGATAGACAATTTAACCTGCTCAGAGGACAATGGATTTTATATCAGTGGAGATAAAGAACAATCAAGCACCATAGTTAAAGGCCACAGACAGTCAGCAAATGGTGTTTCAGGCAAATGATGTTTTTACTTAGAACTGTGATGTCAGGAATGGTGAAGATCACGCTAATTAAGGAGATAAAGTGACACAGTTGAAGACATTAATCCAATAGTAGATGAAATTATTCTAATCTATTTAATGTGTTCTAATTCTTATAGGGAAAGGAAAAGTATAAGAATGTTGTACATGTTTCTATATTTTTCTGAATGAAATGATACTGATACCACTAACCAGAGGATACAAGAGTAAACAGCTTAGAGAAGGGAATGATGGCCTAAAATGCGGGCATTATAGTGTAAGCCCAGTAGGAAATAAAAACCACAGGCTAGTGCACTGCCTTGGGTGCTAAATTAAAAAAAGTTTCTCAGAGGAATGCTAAATCCACTGTATCTAATGCTGCTGCTAATTCAAATAAGATGAAACAATTACCGGATTTACAAAATAGGGAATACTCTTGTGTTATTGGGGCAATTATCCTATTTGTGGTAGATTTAAAGCTACTGTGATTAGAAAGTTTTACTATGATGTAGCCAGATGTTTATTAAAATATTTTTTCTGGTAGTGATGAATTGTATTTCTTGAACCTGAGTATCAAAGCATCATTGATCCTGAACACAATCAACTGTGGGCTCCTATTGTTGCACATCCTTATTTTGGCTACTTTTCCCATCTGGAAATTTTAGCCTTCATGTCTTCATATTTTTTATACTTTCTATCTCCTTTTCTCTTTTCTTCTATAAGTTCTTTCAATTCATTTTCTCCCTAAATGATTCTAATCTATTTTCTAACCACTCCACTGATTTTGATTTAAATGACTCAAAAGTTCTTTTGTTTCTATTTTCTATTTATAGCTCATAATTAAATTATACTTACAGTATCATATTTATATTTTGTCCTCAATCATCACAAAATATAAATCTTCCTGATGGTTTCAAGGATGTTTCCCATCCTCCACACTGTTTCTTATTTTTCTATTTGTTATTTATATAAACTCAATATCTCTGCAGGAGAGAGGAATTCAGAATCAAATACTTCATCATTACCAAGCTAGTTGTTCTAGTTGTTTTTATGCTAGAGTAGTAACAGTTAAGAAGAAGACAGATTTAACCATATACACAAAAGCCACTGTTTTCCAAGATCACCCCAAGAAGTCTGAGTACTTTCATTTGGGTATCTTGTCTTTGATCAATTAATTTCCTGTTTAGATTTAGTTCTCCTAATCACAGAATTGGTCCATTTTCCTTCAAAAATATGGTGATTCTTATTTGACTATTCATATAATGTTGGTGCTTAAATTTGAGCAATGTTTTTCTATCTTAAAATAGCATTTTCATTAATTTTTTAATTAATTCAGATAACTTGCGAAGTAGCTTATATCTGGCAATATTGAAATTGTGGGAGGAATCATGTAGCTGGACAGGGTATGTAGGTCTGATACTTTCTGCCTTCTGAGATTTCTGTAACTCCCGCAGGTGGTCATAACTGGGGAACATACTGTCTTCATCACACTTAGCATACAACCTGGTATCTCTAGTACCAAAAATCACATTCCAGAGTTCCTTGCTCTCAGAGTCATAAAAACAGGGCAAAATCTATTGATTTTTATTTTTTCAAAGTTCAAACAAAGGTCACATAGCTTAAATGATCTTTAAAGAAATTAAAGAATTTAATGAAAGTATATAATTTCATGCTGACAATGATCCTAAGCAACCAAATCCACTTATTACTTGTTACCTTTAAGCTGATCTTTTTTTACATGTATTTTAAAATTGAAGTACTAGATATACAATATTATATTGGCTTCAAATATTCAACACAGTGATTCTGCAGTTACCCACATTATTAAATCCTCACCTCAACTAGTGCAGTTACTGTCTGTCAACATAGGGAGATGTTACAGAACCATTGATTATGTTCTCCACTTAAGCTGATCTTATATTTCCTATTTATGTTTTTATTTTTTCTATATTTACCCTTTAAATGACTTCATGTATAATCTAATTTTAAATTTTATTTTGATTTATAATTTAATTTCTTTTTTTCAATTTTTTTTTTTAGATAATTATTTTTTATTGAAGGGTAGTTGACGCACAGTATTACATTACATTAGTTTCAAGTGTACAACACAGTGGTAGAACATTTATATACATAATTCTAGGTTCCAGCTATCACCCTACCAAGCTGCTACAATATCTTGACTATATTCCTTATGCTATACATTACATCCCGGTTACTTATTTATTTTACCATTGGAAGTCTGTCCTCTTTTTTTTTTTTTTTTTTCTTTTGTGAGGGCATCTTTCATATTTATTGACCAAATGGTTCTTAATGACAATAAAATTCTATATAGGGGAGTCAATGCTCAATGCACAATCATTAGTCCACCCCAAGCCTAATTTTCGTCAGTCTCCAATCTTCTGAGGCATAACAAACAAGTTCTTACATGGAGAACAAATTCTTACATAATGAATAAGTTACATAGTGAACAGTACAAGGACAGTCATCACAGAAACTTTCGGTTTTGCTCATGCATTATGAACTATAAACAGTCAGTTCCAATATGAATACTCATTTGGTTTTTATACTTGATTTATATGTGGATACCACATTTCTCTCTTTATTATTATTATTTTTAATAAAATGCTGAAGTGGTAGGTAGATACAAGATAAAGGTAGAAAACATAGTTTAGTGTTGTAAGAGAGCAAATGTAGATGATCAGGTGTGTGCCTGTAGACTATGTCTTAATCCAAGCTAGACAAGGGCAATAAAACATCCACGTATGCAGAAGATTTCTCTCAGAATGGGGGGGTGAGGTTCTAAGCCTCACCTCTGTTGATCCCCAATATCTCACCTGATGACCCCCCTGTGACTGTGCCTGTCTTAGGTTGTTCCTCCCTTGAGGAATCTTACCCGTCTCTGGCTAACCAGTCATCTTCCGGGGCCATACAGGGAAATGTTAAGTTGGTAAGTGAGAGAGAAGCCTTATTGTTTGAAATGGTTAGCTTTTTATTTCTTTCCATATTTATGCCCTGTAGCTTCTATGCCCAGCATTTGTCTTGAGGTATCTTTACCACTTGGAAGAATTATGATACTCGGTAACTTTGATATGAGGCACGAATTCTATTTAAGGGTTGTAATTAGGAAGGAAGAAGAAAAGCTATAGAAGTAGCAGGCGGAAGAAAACATGGGAAGATTGATTATTTCTTTGACCTATCTTCTTGTAGAGTAACTTCAGCATGTATAGGTTTTAAGCTACTACTTAAATTGTGCACACACATTAACATAACAGGAGTATAGTTACATAACCAAAGCATACCTGTAATTACCAGCCATCTCCAGTGAAACCAAGAAAACCAGTTAGGCACCTTAGGCATTTGTGAAAACTTATCTATGATATGGTGGATATTGTCCAACTGAACTTGAACAGTCTGAGAGAAATCAGACAAATTAAAACAACCCATTCCTGGGGAATGTTCACATCCCTTATGTTATTTTAACAGTAAATAGTCTGTATTTGTAAGATTTTGGAGTGCTACAATTTGCACTTCTCCTAATTCTTGGTTGAGTTCCAACAGTATAGATCCAGTCAAATTTGTTGTTTTACTGTATGCACAGGCCAGCTTAGATATCTCCTTCATTCCCATGGCAAGTCCAGGAGCTGGTGGGATGAGTGCATCTACAGCTGTAGCAGTGCGTGGATCCTTGTCGGGGTTTTTTGATGATCATCTTCTGAGTCTTCCAGAGAGTGCTGATGTTGGAAGTTCTCTTTCATATCGTATCTTAGTTCATTTTTGGGGTATCCCACTTAGGCTTTGATCTTCTGTATAAATGCAAACAGACCCTTTGCCTACACTTTTATATGCCCTTTATACCCTTGTGTAGAACTCATTGGAGGTTACCACACAGGAACTGCCCTTTTTGTTTTGTTTTGTTTTGTTTTTGTTTTGTTTTTGGTATCACTAATCTACACTTACATGACGAATATTGTGTTTACTAGGCTCTCCCCTATACCAGGTCTCCCCTATAAACCCCTTTACAGTCACTGTCCATCAGCATAGCAAAATGTTGTAGAATCACTACTTGTCTTCTCTGTGTTGTACAGCCCTCCCTTTTCTCCTACCCCCCATACGTGCTAATCTTAATACCCCCGTACTTCTCCCCCCCTTATCCCTCCCTACCCACCCATCCTCCACAGTCCCTTTCCCTTTGGTACCTGTTAGTCCATTCTTGAGTTCTGTGATTCTGCTGCTGTTTTGTTCCTTCAGTTTTTCCTTTGTTCTTATATTCCACAGATAAGTGAAATCATTTGGTATTTCTCTTTCTCCGCGTGGCTTGTTTCACTGAGCATAATGCCCTCCAGCTCCATCCATGTTGCTGCAAATGGTTGGATTTGCCCTTTTCTTATGGCTGAGTAGTATTCCATTGTGTATATGTACCACTTCTTCTTTATCCATTCATCTATCGATGGACATTTAGGTTGCTTCCAATTCTTGGCTATTGTAAATAGTGCTGCGATAAACATAGGGGTGCACTGATCTTTCTCATACTTGATTGCTGCATTCTTAGGGTAAATTCCTAGGAGTGCAATTCCTGGGTCAAATGATAAGTCTGTTTTGAGCACTTTGATGTACCTCCATACTGCTTTCCACAATGGTTGAACTAACTTACATTCCCACCAGCAGTGTAGGAGGGTTCCCCTTTCTCCGCAGCATCACCAACATTTGTTGTTGTTTGTCTTTTCGATGGCAGCCATCCTTACTGGTGTGAGGTGATACCTCATTGTAGTTTTAATTTGCATTTCTCTGATAATTAGCGATGTGGAGTATCTTATCATGTGTCTGTTGGCCATCTGTATTTCTTTTTTGTAGAACTGTCTGTTCAGTTCCTCTGCCCATTTTTTAATTGGGTTATTTGTTTTTTGTTTGTTGAGGCATGTGAGCTCTTTATATATTCTGGACGTCAAGCCTTTATCGGATATGCCATTTTCAAATATATTCTCCCATACTGTACGGTTCCTTTTTGTTCTATTGATGGTGTCTTTTGCTGTACAGAAGCTTTTCAGCTTAATATAGTCCCACTTGTTCATTTTTGCTGTTGTTTTCCTTGCCCGGGGAGATATGTCCAAGAAGAGATCACTCATGTTTATGTCTAAGAGGTTTTTGCCTATGTTTTCTTCCAAGAGTTTAATGGTTTCATGACTTACATTCAGGTCTTTGATCCATTCTGAGTTTACTTTTGTATATGGGGTTAGACAATGGTCCAGTTTCATTCTCCTACATGTAGCTGTCCAGTTTTGCCAGCACCATCTGTTGAAGAGACTGTCATTTCGCCATTGTATGTCCATGGCTCCTTTATCAAATATTAATTGACCATATATGTCTGGGTTGATGTCTGGATTCTCTAGATGTTCCATTGGTCTGTGGCTCTGTTCTTGTGCCAGTACCAAATTGTCTTGATTACTATGGCTTTATAGTAGAGCTTGAAGTTGGGGAGTGAGATCCCCCCTACTTTATTCTTCTTTCTCAGGATTGCATTGGCTATTCGGGGTCTTTGTTGTTTCCATATGAATTTTTGAACTATTTGTTCCAGTTCATTGACGAATGTTGCTGCTGGTTTCATAGGGAATGCATCAAATCTGTATATTGCTTTGGGCAGGATGGCCATTTTGACGATATTAATTCTTCCTAGCCACGAGCATGGGATGAGTTTCCATCTGTTAGTGTCCCCTTTAATTTCTCTTAAGAGTGACTTGTAGTTTTCAGAGTATAAGTCTTTCACTTCTTTGGTTAGGTTTATTCCTAGGTATTTTATTTTTTTTGATGCAATTGTGAATGGAGTTGTTTTCCTGATTTCTCTCTCTGTTGGTTCATTGTTAGTATATAGGAAAGCCACAGATTACTGTGTGTTGATTTTGTATCCTGCAACTTTGCTGTATTCCGATATCAGTTCTAGTAGTTTTGGGGTGGAGCCTTTAGGGTTTTTTATGTACAGTATCATGTCATCTGCAAATAGTGACAGTTTAACTTCTTCTTTACCAATCTGGATTCCTTGTATTTCTTTGTTTTGTCTGATTGCCGTGGCTAGGACCTCCAGTACTATGTTAAATAACAGTGGAGAGAGTGGGCATCCCTGTCTAGTTCCCGATCTCAGAGGAAATGCTTTCAGCTTCTCGCTGTTCAATATAATGTTGGCTGTGGGTTTATCATAGATGGCCTTTATTATGTTGAGGTACTTGCTCTCTATTCCCATTTTGCTGAGAGTTTTTATCATGAATGGATGTTGAACTTTGTCAAATGCTTTTTCAGCATCTATGGAGATGATCATGTGGTTTTTGTCTTTCTTTTTGTTGATGTGGTGGATGATGTTGATGGACTTTCAAATGTTGTACCATCCTTGCATCTCTGGGATGAATCCCACTTGGTCATGGTGTATGATCCTTTTGATGTATTTTTGAATTCAGTTTGCTAATATTTTGTTGAGTATTTTTGCATCTATGTTCATCAGGGATATTGGTCTGTAGTTTTCTTTTTTGGTGGGGTCTTTGCCTGGTTTTGGTATTAGGGTGATGTTAGCTTCATAGAATGAGTTTGGGAGTATCCCCTCCTCCTCTATTTTTGGTAAACTTTAAGGAGAATGGGTATTATGTCTTCCCTGTATGTCTGATAAAATTCCGAGGTAAATCCATCTGGCCCGGGGGTTTTGTTCTTTGGTAGTTTTTTGATTAGTGCTTCAATTTCGTTGCTGGTAATTGGTCTGTTTAGATTTTCTGTTTCTTTCTGGGTCAATCTTGGAAGGTTGTATTGTTCTAGGAAGTTGTCCATTTCTCCTAGGTTTCCCAGCTTGTTAGCATATACGTTTTCATAGTATTCTCTAATAATTCTTTGTATTTCTGTGGGGTCCATCGTGATTTTTCCTTTCTTGTTTCTGATACTATTGATTTGTGTTGAATCTCTTTTCCTCTTAATAAGTCTGGCTAGAGGCTTATCTATTTTGTTTATTTTCTCGAAGAACCAGCTCTTGGTTTCATTGATTTTTGCTATTGTTTTATTCTTCTCAATTTTATTTATTTCTTCTCTGATCTTTATTATGTCCCTCCTTCTGCTGACCTTTGGCCTCATTTGTTCTTCTTTTTCCAATTTCGGTAATTGTGACATTAGACCATTCATTTGGGCTTGTTCTTCCTTTTTTATATATGCTTGGATTGCTATATACTTTCCTCTTAAGACTGCTTTTGCTGTGTCCCACAGAAGTTGGGGCTTAGTGTTGTTGTTGTCATTTGTTTCCATATATTGCTGGATCTCTATTTTGATTTGGTCATTGATCCATTGATTATTTAGGAGCGTGTTGTTAAGCCTCCATGTGTTTGTGAGCCTCTTTGCTTTCTTTGTACAGTTTATTTCTAGTTTTATGCCTTTGTGGTCTGAAAAGTTGGTTGGTAGGATTTCAATCTTTTGGAATTTTCTGAGGCTCTTTTTGTGGCCTAGTATGTGGTCTATTCTGGAGAATGTTCCATGTGCACTTGAGAAGAATGTATATCCTGTTGCTTTTGGATGTAGAGTTCTATAGATGTCTATTAGGTCCATCTGCTCTACTGCGTTGTTCAGTGCTTCCGTGTCCTTACTTATTTTCTGCCCGGTGGATCTATCCTTTGGGGTGAGTGGTGTGTTGAAGTCTCCTAGAATGAATGCATTGCAGTCTATATCCCCCTTTAGTTCTGTTAGTATTTGTTTCACATATGCTGGGGCTCCTGTGTTGGGTGCATATATATTTAGAATGGTTATATCCTCTTGTTTGACTGAGCCCTTTTTCATTATGTAGTGTCCTTCTTTATCTCTTGTTACTTTCTTTGTCCTGAAGTCTATTTTGTCTGATATTAGTACTGCAACCCCTGCTTTCTTCTCACTGTTGTTTGCTTGAAATATGTTTTTCCATCCCTTGACTTTTAGTCTGTACATGTCTTTGGGTTTGAGGTGAGTTTCTTGTAAGCAGCATGTAGATGGGTCTTGCTTTTTTATCCATTCTGTTACTCTGTGTCTTTTGATTGGTGCATTCAACCCATTAACATTTAGGGTGACTATTGAAAGATATGTACTTATTGCCATTGCAGGCTTTAAATTCGTGGTTACCAAAGGTTCAAGGTTAGCCTCTTTAGTATCTTACTGCCTAACTTAGCTCGATTATTGTGCTGTTATGTACACTGTCTGGAGATTCTTTTCTTCTCTCCCTTCTTATTCCTCCTCCTCCATTCTTCATATGTTGGGTGTTTTGTGCTGTGCTCTTTCTAGGAGTGCTCCCATCTAGAGCAGTCCCTGTAAGATGTTCTGTAGAGGTGGTTTGTGGAAAGCAAATTCCCTCAGCTTTTGTTTGTCTGGGAATTGTTTAATCCCACCGTCATATTTAGATGATAGTTGTGCTGGATACAGTATCCTTGGTTCAAGGCCCTTCTGTTTCATTGCATTAAATATATCATGCCATTCTCTTCTGGCCTTTAGGGTTTCTCTTGAGAAATCTGACGTTAGCCTGATGGGTTTCCCTTTATAGGTGACCTTTTTCTCTCTAGCTGCCTTTAACACTCTTTCCTTGTCCTTGATCTTTGCCATTTTAATTATTATGTGTCTTGGTGTTGTCCTTCTTGGATCCTTTCTGTTGGGGGTTCTGTGTATTTCCGTGGTCTGTTCGATTATTTCCTCCCCCAGTTTGGGGAAGTTTTCAGCAATTATTTCTTCTAAGATACTTTCCATCTCTTTTCCTCTCTCTTCTTCTTCTGGGACCCCTATAATATGGATATTGTTCCTTTTGGATTGGTCACACAGTTCTCTTAATATTGTTTCATTCCTGGAGATCCTTTTGTCTGTCTCTATGTCAGCTTCTAAGCGTTCCTGTTCTCTGATTTCAATTCCATCAATGGCCTCTTACTTTCTATCCATTCTGCTTATAAACCCTTCCAGAGTTTGTTTCATTTCTATGATCTCCTTTCTGGCATCTGTGATCTCCCTCCGGACTTCATCCCATTTCTCTTGCGTATTTCTATGCATCTCTGTTAGCATGTTTATGATTCTTATTTTGAATTCTTTTTCAGGAAGACTGGTTAGGTCTGTCTCCTTCTCTGGTGTTGTCTCTGTAATCTTTGTCTGCCTGTAGCTTTGCCTTTTCATGGTGATAGGAATAGTTTGCAGAGCTGGGACGAGTGACGGCTGGAAGGACTTCCTTTCTTGTCGGTTTGTGGCCCTCCTCTCCTGGGAGAACAGCGACCTCTAGTGGCTTGTGCTGCGCAGCTGCGCGCAGACACGGTTTCTGCTTCCTGCCGGGCTGCTATGGAGTTAATCTCCGCTGTTGCTGTGGACGTGGCGTGGCTCGGGCAGCTACTTCAAAGTGGTGGAGTCGCGTTGGAGCAGGAGCGGCTGGGAGGCTATTTATCTCCGTAAGGGGCCTCCCTGCTCCCTGCAGCCCAGGGGTTAGGGTGCCCAGAGATCCCCGGATTCCCTACCTCTGGATTAAGTGACCTGCCCTGCCCCTTTAAGACTTCCAAAAAGCACCCGCCAAAACAAAACAATGACCACCAAAAAAAAAAAAAAAAAAAAAAAGATTTTTTTAATTAAAAAAAAAGGTGGTCGCTCATTTTTCTTTATTCTCCGGTGCCAGCCTCAGGCCTCTGCTCACCGGTCTTGCTGCCCTGTTTCCCTAGTATTGGGGTCCCTATCCCTTTAAGACTTCCAAAAAGCCCTCACCAAAACAAAACAGCAAAAAAGCAAAAAAAAAAAAAAACGGTCACGCGTTTTTCTTGTGTCCTCTGGCACCCGGCCTCCAGTGCCCGCTCACTGTTCTTGCTGCCCTGTTTCCCTAGCATCCAGGGTCCCCTGGGCATGTACTGTGTCTGCACTCTGTCCCAGATGGCTGGGGCTGGTTGTTCGGCAGTCCTGTGTTCCGTCTCCCTCCCGCTCTGCCTATTCTTCTCCCGCCGGGAGCTGGGGGGAGGGGCGCTCGGCTCCCGCGGGGCCGGGGCTTGTATCTTACCCCCTTCGCGAGGCGCTGGGTTCTCTCAGGTGCGGATGTGGTCTGGATATTGTCCTGTGTCCTCTGGTCTTTATTCTAGGAAGGGTTGTCTTTGTTATTTTTTCATAGATATATGTGGTTTTGGGAGGAGATTGCCGCTGCTCTACTCATGCCGCCATCTTCCGCCCCTCTCTTTTTTTCAATTTTTAAAGATCCTCTATTTTATTAGTCTTGAAAAACACAAAAGTTGAAACAATAAAAACAAAAATTTATAAAATCCAATTCTCAAAAGTCTCCAGAAAAATTGAAATGCCACTTAATCTAGCAGCAATGTAAATTTTTACAAACCAGTAGGAAGACAACTAGCAATATGACAGAAATCAAAGCAATAATTATCTTTTTAAACCCAAGACTCCCAATTCCACAGAATTTACCTTAAGGAAATTATTGTAATGAAGAAAAAATAAAAACCATATGTGTGAGATGTTTGTCCCTGTTTTTCATATTATTAGTATTAAATATTGTCATGGTTATTTAGTGATAAACTGGAGATAACATACATACCTAACACGGGATTGTTTCAATAGATTTTAAAAATAATTACAAAGGCAACTAGAGAAATGGTGTACTTCTTTTTCTTATTTTTGATGTTTATTTTTATTAAGGTATTATAAATATATACTCTTATGAAGGTTTCACATGAAAAACCATGTGGTTATTATATTCACCACATTATCGAGTCCCCCTACCAGACCCCATTGCAGCCACTGCCCATCAGTGTAGTAAGATGGCACAGAGTCACTATTTGCTGTGTCTGTCTTCCCCATGATCCCCCCAACACCATGTGTGCTAATCATAATACCCCTCAATCCCCTTCTCCCTTCCTGTCCACCCGCCCTCCCCCATCCCTCCACTTTGGTAACCACTAGTTCCTTTTTGGGAGTCTGAGTCTGCTGCTGTTTTGTTCCTTCACTTTTGCTTCACTGTTACACTCCACAAATGAGGGATATCATTTGGTACTTGGCTTTCTCTGCCTGGCTTATTTCACTGAGCATAATATCGTCCAGCTCCATCTGTGTTGTTGCAAATGGTAGGATTTGTTTCTTTCTTATGGCTGAATAGTGTTCCACTGTGTATATGTACCACAGCTTCTTTATCCATTCATCTACTGATGGACACTTAGATTACTTCCATATCTGCTCTACTACAGCTATTCCATACTGCTATTGTAAATAGTTCTGGAATGAACATAGAGGTGCACATGTCTTTTTGAATCTGAGAACTTGTATTCTTTGGATAAATTCCTAGGAGTGGAATTTCTGGGTCAAATGGTATTTCTATTTTTAGTTTTTTGAGGAACCTCCATATTGCTTTCCACAATGGTTGAACTAGCTCTCATTCGCAACAGCAATGTAGGAGAATTCTCCTTTCTCCACATCCTCACCAGCATTTGTGCTAGTCTTTTCGATGATGGCCATCCTAACTGGTATGAGGTGATATCATTGTGGTTTTTATTTGCATTTCCCTGATAATTAGTGATGTGGAGCATCTTTTCATGTGCCCGTTGGCCATCTGAATTTCCTCTTTGGAGAATTGCCTATTCATATTTTCCACCCATTTTTTAATTGGGTTGTTTGCTGTTTGGTTGTTGAGGCATGTGAGTTCTGTCAGATATGTTGTTTACTAATATATTCTCCCATATTGTAGGATGCCTTTTTGTTCTACTGATGGTGTCCTTTGCTGTACAGAAGATTTTTAGCTTGATGTAGTCCCATCTGTACATTTTTGCTTTTGCTTCCCTTGCTCAAGGAGATGCGTTCAGGAAAAAGTTGCTCATGTTTATATTCAGGAGATTTTTGCCTATGTTTTCTTCTAAGAGTTTTATGGTTTCATGACTTACATTCAGGTCTTTGATCCATTTAGAGTTTACTTTTGAGTATGGGATTAGACAATAATCCAGTTTCATTCTTTTGCATGTAGCTGTCCAGTTTTTCCAACATCAGTTGTTGAAGAGGCTGTCATTTCCCCATTGTATGTCCATGGCTCCTTTATCATATATTCATTGACATTATATGCTTGGGTTAATATCTGGACTGTCTAGTCTGTTCCATTTATCTATCATTCTGTTCTTGTGCTAGTACCAAATTGTCTTGATTACTATGGCTTTATAGTAGAGCTTGAAGTTGGGGAGCATAATCCCCCAGGTTATTCTTCCTTCTCAGGATTGCTTTGGCTATTCAGGGTCTTTTGTGGTTCCATATGAATTTCAGAAGTATTTTCTCTAGTTCATTGAAGAATCCTGCTGGTATTTTAATAGGGACTGCATTGAATGTGAAGATTGCTTTAAGCAGGATGGCCATTTTAACAATATTAATTCTTCCTATCCATGAGCATGGGATGTGTTTCCATTTATTGGCATCTTCTTTAATTTATCTCATGTGTGTCTTGTAGTTTTCACAGTATAGGTCTTTCACTTTGTTCATTAGATTTATTCTTAGATATTTTATTCTTTGTGATGCAATTGTGAATGGAACTGTTTTTCTGATTTCTCTTTCTGCTAGTTTGTCATTAGTGTATAGGAATTCAACAGATTTCTGTGTATTAATTTTGTATCCTGCAACTTTGCTGAATTCAGATATTAGATCTAGTAGTTTTGGGGTGGAGTCTTTAGGGTTTTTTATGTACAGTATCATGTCATCTGCAAACAGTGACAGTCTAACTTCTTCTTTACCAATCTGGATGCCTTTTATTTATTTGTGTTGTCTGATTGCTGTGGCTTGGACCTCCAGCACTATGTTGAATAAAAGTGGGGAAAGTGGGCATCCTTGTCTTGTTCCCGATGTTAAAGGAAAGGCTTTCAGCTTCTTGCTGTTAAGTATGATGTTGGCTGTGGGTTTGTCATATATATGGCCTTTATTATGTTGAGGTACTTACCCTCTATACCCATTTTTTTGAGAGTTTTTATCATGAATGGATGTTCAATTTTATCAAATGCTTTTTTGGCATCTATGGAGATGATCATGTGTTTTTTGTCCTACTTTTTGTTGATGTGGTAGATGATGTTGATGAATTTTCTAATATTGTACCATCCTTGCATCCCAGGAATAAATCCTACTTGATCATGATGGATGATCTTTTTGATTTTTATTCGGCTTGCTAATATTTTGTGGAGTATTTTTGCATGTATGTTCATCAGGGATATTTGTCCATAATTTTCTTTTTTTGTGGTGTCTTTGCCTGGTTTTGGTATTAGAGTGATGCTGGCCTTAGAATGAGTTTGGAAGTATTCCCTCCTCTTCTACATTTTTGAAAATTTTAAGGAAGATGGGTATTAGGTCTTCACTAAATGTTTGATGAAATTCAGGGATAAAGCCATCTGGTCCTGGGGTTTTGCTCTTAGGTAGTTTTTTGATTACCAGTTCAATTTTGTTGCTGGTAATTGGCCTATTCAGATTTTCTGTTTCTTCCTGGGTCAGCCTTGGAAGGTTGTATTTTTCTAGAAAGTTGTCCATTTCTTCTAGGTTATCCAGTTTGTTGGCATATAATTTTTCATACTATTCTCTAATAATTCTTTGTATTCTGTGGTGTCTGTAGTGATTTTTCCTTTCTCATTTTTTATTCTGTTTATGTGTGTAGACTCTCTTTTTCTCTTGATAAGTCTGGCTAGGGGTTTATCTATTTTGTTTATTTTCTCGAAGAATCAGGTCCTGCTTTCATCATGCTTTGTGTTGTTTTATTCTTCTCAATTTTATTTATTTCTGCTCTAATCTTTATTATGTCCCTCCTTCTACTGACTTTGGGCCTCATTTGTTCTTCTTTTTCTAGTTCCATTAATTGTGAGTTTAGACTGTTCATATGGGATTGTTCTTCTTTCCTGAGGTAGGCCTGTATTGCAATATACTTCCCTCTTAGCACAGCCTTCGCTGCATCCCACAGATTTTGCAGTGATGAATTATTATTGTCATTTATCTCCATATATGCTTGATCTTGGTTTTGATTTCGTCATTGATCCATTGGTTATTTATGAGCATGTTGTGAAGCCCCCATGTGTTTGTGGAATTTTTCATTTTCTTCACTTAATTTATTTCTAGTTTCATACCTTTGTGGTCTGAGAAGCTGGTTGGTACAATTTCAGTCTTTTTAAATTTACTGAGGCTCTTTTTATGGCCTAGTATATGATCTATTCTTGAAAATGTTCCATGTGCACTTGAGAAGAAAGTGTACCCTGCTGCTTTAGGGTGTAAAGTTCTGTAGATGTCTGTTAGACCCATTAGTTCTAATGTGTTGTTTAGTGCCTCTGTCTCCTTACTTTGTCTCTGTCTGGTTGATCTGTACTTGGGAGTGAGTGGAGTGTTGAAGTCTCCTAGAATGAATGCATTGTATTCTATTTTCCCTTTTAAGTCTGTTTGTATTTGTTTCACATATGTAGGTGCTCCTGTGTTGGGTGCATAGATATTTATAATGGTTATATCTTCATGTTGGATTGACCCCTTTATCATTATGTAATGTCCTTCTTTGTCTCTTGTGACTTTCTTTGTTTTGAAGTCTATTTTGTCTGGTGCAAGTACTGCAACTCCTGCTTTTTTCTCCCTATTAGTTGCATGAAATATCATTTTCTATCCCTTCACTTTTAGTCTGTGTATGTATTTGGGTTTGAGGTGAATCTCTTATAGGCAGCATATAGATGGGTCTTGTATTTTTATCCATTCAGTGACTCTATGTCTTTTCACTGGTGCATTCAGACCATTTACATTTAGAGTGATTATTGTTACGTATGTACTTATTGCCATTGCAAGCTTTAGATTCATGGTTACCAAAGTTTCAAGGGTAACTTCCTTACTATCCAGTAGTCTAACTTAATTCACTTAATATGCTATTACAAACACAATCTAAAGGTTCTTTTTTTTTTCTCCTCCTTTTACTTCCTCCTCCATTGTTTATATATTAGATTTCATATTCTGTACTCTTTGTCTATCCCTTGATTGACTTTGGGGTTAGTTTATTTAATTTTGCATTTATTTAGTAATTAGCTGTTCTACTTTTTTACTGTGGTTTTATTACCTCTGATGACAGCTATTCAACCTTAGGAACACTTCCATCTATAGCAGTCCCTCCAAAATACACTATAGAGACAGTTTGTGGGATAAATTCTCTCAGCTTTTGCTTATCTGGAAATTGTTTAATCCCTCCTTCAAATCTAAATGATAATCTTTCTGGGAAGAGTATCCTTGGTTCAAGGCCCTTCTGCTTCATTGCATTAAATACATCATGCCACTCCCTTATGGCCTGCTGAGAAGTCTGATGATAGCCTGATGGATTTTCCTTTGTATGTGATCTTTTTTCTGTCTCTGGCTGTTGTAATAGTCTGTTCTTATCCTTGATCTTTGCCCTTTTAATTATTTTATGTCTTGGTGTTGTCTTCCTTGGGTCCCTTGTGTTGGGAGATCTGTGCACATCCGTGGTCTGAAAGACTATGTCCCTTCCCAGATTGGAGTAGTTTTCAACATTTGCCTCCTCAAAGACACTTTCTATCTCTTTTTCTCTCTCTTCTTCTTCTGGTACCCCTATAATATAAATATTGTTCCACTTGGATTGGTCACACAGTTCTCTCAATATTCTTTCATTCCTAGAGGTCCTTTTTTCTCCCTGTGCCTCAGCTTCTTTGTATTCCTCTTCTCTAATTTCTATTCCATTTACCATCTCCTGTACTATATCTAATCTGCCTTTAAATCCCTCCATTGTATGTTTTGTTTCTGATACTGTATTCCATAATGATTGGATTTCCTTCCAGAATTCGTCCCTGAGTTCTTGAATATTTTTCTGTACCTCCATGAACATGTTTATTATTTTTATTTTGAAATCTCTTTCAGGAATATTGATGAATTCAGTTTCAGTTGACCCTTTTTCTGGTGTTTGTGGGATTTTGGTTTGAACCAGATTCCTTGATGTTTCATCTTTGTATGTGGCACCCTCTAGAGCCCAGAAACTCTACTTTCTGAAGGTGCTCAGCCCCTGCAGTGATGTCAGGGGGTCACAGGGGAGTAGTGATGATGCCTAGAGGGAGGAAAGAGCTGTTTCCTGCTTTCCGGCTGCTATGCCTGTCTCCACTGCCAAAACCAGTAGGCCAAACACACAGGTGTAAGCCTCTATGCTTTGAGTTTGTAGCTGTCATAGATGGGGCTTCCTGCTGACTCACCTGACACCAGGGTGGGGGCTGCCAGTTTGCAAGCCAGATGAGGGCTGGCCAGGAGGAAGGTGCAACAGGCTGTGTATCATGGTGGTGGGCCTTGGAGCTGCACAGCCATCAGGGGGATGGAACGGCTTAAGCTCTGCAAGTTCCCAACCTGCTGGGCAGAGTACACCCAGACAATTTTGTCCACCTGTCCTTTCTCCTGAGCAGTAATTTCTGTGCAATTCTTGCCCCTTTAGCAGCCCTCTTGCTGTTAGGAAATCTCTTAGACTGCCTTTCTTTTGTCCTGGAGCATCCAGATATGGATCCCTGTTTTCTACAAGCAGCTGGAATATCAGTCTCTCCAGGTGTTCTGCCTGTCTTAGCTTTCCAACTCCACTCATTACCAGAGGATCATGCGATGTAGGTTCGTGCTCCCAGAGCAAATCTCCAGGGCTGGGTGTTCAGCAGTCCCAGGCCTCCACTCCCTCCACACTCCATTTCTCTTCTTCCCGTGGGTGAGCTGGGGTGGAGGAAGGGCTTAGGTCCCACCAGATCATGGCTTTGCTACATTACCCTGTTCTGTGAGGTCTATTCTTTTCTTCAGATGTATGCAGTCTGGCATAGCCTTCTTTCCTGTTGCTCTTTCAGGATTAGTTGTATTAATTATATTTTCATATTATATGTGGTTTTGGGAGGAGGCCTCTGTCTCACCTCTCATGCTGCCATCTTTAATCCTTTCTCTATAGTGGTTATTTTAAAGACTGTAATATAGGCTCTTAACTTTCCACAGTCTAGTTACAATTAATTTTGGACAATTAAAGAAAACCTGTATGACACAGCTTCATTTATCTCCTCCCCTTTCTATTTTTGTATCATTGTCGTAGGTATTAATTACATCTTACCTGCATTTTAAACACAAGAAAATAATGTTATTTTTGCTTTGAATTGTCATGCATATTCTAAAGAAACTAACAGAAATAGTCTTTCGTAATTACCCAGATATTTACAATATTTCGTGCTCCTTTCCTTCACAACTAGCCAATTTTCCATCTGATCCTATGACCCTAAACCCAAAGAACTTCTTTCCTTTAGCATTTCTTGCACCATAAGCCTGCTGATGATGGAGGTTTTTAGTAGTTTTTTAAGATGTCTTAATTTACCTACATTCTTGAAGGGCAAGTGACCTTCAAGAGAGATGTGATCCTTTAAGAGAGGTGAATAAGTTGGAAGTTAATGACAAGTGTAAATATCATTTTAATTTGATGGCAAAGTGAATTCATTTTCCCTAAGAATTTTTTTTAATAAACAGAAATCATTACCAACTGACTCTACCTAAAGGAAACATTTAAGGATCTTCTAAACAACAAACCCTTATTCTAGGGAATACTTGGATTTGCAGAAAGAAGAGTAGAAGGAAATAAATTATGTGTACGTACATATAAGTGCATATTAAGCAGATACAATATTAATGATAAAGTTTCACATTTTGACATATGTATTTGTACTAGTAATCAAGGGATCAAATATAGCAAAACAATAAGACAATGAAGGTTGCCGCATCTGTTAACTCTTCCCTTCACCTGAACGCTTAGAGGCCTGCAGTGAGGCACTAATTGGTCTGATTTCACCATGTGTATCTCAGGGGCTAGGAAGGACTGAGGACAGGGAGAAATGGGGGTCAGAGAGCAGTCAGATCGCATACAATGCTTATCGATTAAGGTCACTGCCTTACATGTGTGTGATTCATGGCACCCCAAAACAATTATAATAGTAACATCAAAGATCACTGATCACAATTCACCATAACCAGTATGGTAATAATGAAAGAGTTGAGATGTTGTGAGAATTACTAAAATATGACACAGAGACCAAAGTGAGCAAATGCTGTTGGAAAATGGTGCCAATAGACTTTCTCAAGGCAGGGTTGCCCCAAACCTTCAACTTCAGAAAAGCACTGTATCTGTGAAGCACAATAAAGTAAAACTCAATAAAACAAGGCATGCCTGTACCTTTAGCAAAGGCTCCCAGCTAGCAGAAGAAGAGAAATGCTTCCCAATATAGCCTTAATAACAAAGCTTGTCAAGTACATAGCTATAGAGAAAACTCAGTCTAACCCCTGTGAGCATGATGAAGAAAAACATTTTACTCTAAATATAGTATATGTGCTGATTTTTCAAAAAGGACAGTATAGAATGAGCATTGTAGTTTATTTCAGAAATGCAAGACTGGCTTATATTTGAAAGAAATAAAGGTAATTTATTTCATAAACATTAGAAGAGAAAACATTTCTCATTCCAATTGATGGAAATACAATAAAAATGTAACATCATTTGATCATACCATCTATTAAAAATAGGAATATTATGGAAATGCTTTAATATAAGAAAGGTTAAATGGAAAAAACCTTAAAACAGACCACATTCTTAAAGATGAAATAATGAACTATTTTCCTATAAAAGAGGGAAGGATTCATATAAAACGTGTACTGTGACTTCTATTCAACATTGGAAATAAAATCTTAGCCAGTGAAAGTAAGTCAAGAAAAAAGTCGTTTCATCTAGAAAGAAGAAATAAAGAGTGATTATTTCCAGATGAAATAGGTGTTTATAAAAAAAATGAGAAGGATATATGTATGTGACAGAATAGAAATGATAGAATCAATGCATAAAATGAGTGAAGTCATTAGGTATAAGATCAACATGTACACATCAATTGTATTTCTGCTTACAGCAGCAAAATTACTAAAACTTTAAGAGGGCTATTTACAAAACATAATTGAAATACCTACAAATCTGTAAGACTTCAATATAAAAAAACCACAAAATATAATAGAAATTAAAGAAAACCTAGTACCCATATTTCTGTAAGGTAAAAATACCCATATTTTGTCTGTAGAAAAATATAAACTATAATAGAAGTTAAGGTAAACCTAGTTAATGGAATGATAAAGCATGGTATTGATTGGAAGAGTACATATTATAAAGATGACTAATCTTTACAAATGAAGATTAAATGCAGTCCTAAACATAATCCAAGGAGTTTTTCTTTTTTAGCTTTATTGAGGTGGAATTTAGACAGCATAAAATGCATGCACTTAAGTTGTACAAATCAGTAGATTTTAGTATATTCATAGAGTCGACCCATCACTCCTATCATAATCTAAGAGTTTCATCGCCCCAAAGGAATACCCATCAGTTGTCATGGCCTCTTCCCACCTCCCCTCAGACTGTGGCAGCCACTATCCACCTTCTTTCTCTGTAATGAGCCTGTGCTTCTTACTTCATATAAATGGACTCACACAACATGAATTCTTTGAAAAAGCTTGAATTCCACAGATAAAATATTGAGTAAAAAGTAAGCCAGACAGAAAAGCAGTGACATCTGTATTTTTGGTGTGTATACAGTATTTCAATAAATTCTTATCAAAAACTGT
This sequence comes from Manis pentadactyla, assembly GCF_030020395.1. Lineage (NCBI taxonomy): Eukaryota > Metazoa > Chordata > Mammalia > Pholidota > Manidae > Manis > Manis pentadactyla. The sequence goes on from NC_080032.1 coordinate 68,828,380, forward strand.
TCATTATTAGAACAAGTACTACAATTCATTTTAAGAGTTATACAAACATGATGTTATTTCCATTTCATGAAATAGAAGTTTGCCTAATGGAATCCAAAATCAGATGTTTTAATCCTGAAGCTTCTGCTTGCAAATATATGCATTTGGAGATGCACAGATATCTGATTGAGGGCCACGTGAGTGTAACAAAGCACATTTATGTCTCCCAGATGATGATTCTTTTATTCTATAATGGATAAACATGCATAATTCTGTTACATTGCATGGGCAATACATGAAACAATAGCATTTTCCATGTAACTGAAGCGAAAGAATATTTTGAAAATGGATAATGATGTTTTCATATAGTATTAGGAAGAGTTGCTTATTAGGAAAAAAATATCCATTCTTTAATATTCATATCACCATTTCATAAACTTTTAACACCATTCTTCACTTCCCTAATTCAACTAAAACAAATTTAGTAATATTATTATTCTAAATTTTTCTGTTTTATATTTTTCTTCCTCTAAGCATAATTCAAAAGGCTTACTTTAGTTTGGAAGTCGAGCCATTTATTGACATCCATGGATGATCACTGCTTTTACGAAAGACTCCAATCCATGATATAAGTGATAAGGAATTCATTAATTTCTACACCAAAATAAAGAAATAGTCATTATGAAAGCTTTTATCTTTCTTTAAAAATGCAAGTAGTGTACATTTGTGGAGTATAACAACAAAGCAAAACTGAAGGAACGAAACAGCAGCAAACTTACAAACACCAAGAAGGGACTAGCAGTTACCAAAGGGAAGGGGGTGCGGAGGGTGAGGGGGAGAGGGAGGGAGAAGGGGATTAAGGGGCATTATGATTAACACACATAATGTAGGGGAGTCACATTCTTTGTGAGTGTACCACACAGAAGACAAGTAGTGACTCTATAGCATCTTACCACATTCATGGACAGTGACTACAATGGGGTGTGGGGGGCACTTGATATTATGGGTAAATGTAGTAACCACAGTTTTGCTCATGTGAAACCTTCATAAGATTGTATATCAATGAGTTTTGCTCATGTGAAACCTTCATAAGATTGTATATCAATGATACCTTAATAAAAAAAATTTTTAATGCAAGTAGTGCATTCTTGCATAGGATCCTTTATTTGCATATGTAATAAAAGTATTAGATGCTAATCTGACACTAAAGATACATAAAGTTTTCAGGTTGCCAAAAACTTTCACATGTATATAAAGTTAACTCAAACATTTATACTTAGTAGTTCCATTTTTCTTAGGTTAATAAGGAGAAATCCTGTTCACATAATTTAATTGTTAACGACATTGACAAAGCTAACAGCAAGGATTTAAATAAGTTTCTGGATATTGTGACATGCATTTTTCTAGATACTATAACTAAATCAATGTAATTTTTCTACTGTGTTTCTCAGAATTTAGGTTTTAGAAGGAAATGAAGAGGTTGCAGTTGAGGAAATAAATGACATGGAAGCCAAAAATTTGGTTTTCTGTGTCTGACCCAGTCTTTAACTAGAAGACCCTAAGTTAATCTGTCTCTGTATTGGGGGAATCCAGTGGTCTAGACAAGGTGTCATCGACTCACTTCTCTCTGCTTCTTCTCCCTAAGTACAACTATAAATGCTGGAACTAATGACAGACACAAGTAAAGGAGAACTCTGACAGGTGGAAAGAGAAAGGTGCAGTGATTTGGGACCTCAGCATTAGGGAACAGCAGAGTGACAGGGCCTCTTACGTCCCCCACCCACCAGAAGAAAGTGACCGGGCCTGCCACTTCCCACCACCCAAGTAGCAATAGGAACTGGCTCAGCTAAGCCATTCCTGCTCCCTGTGGAGGGAGCCTGTCCAGAAACACCAGGCAGTCCTTGCAAGGGTGATTCCCCAGACAACCTGCTGACAATAAGCAGCCAGAGGCAGTAATTCCCCTCCCCCCACCAAACACACCAGGATGGGGGTGGAGGTGGGACAGCAAAGGGGACCCCTGGACCAAAGTACTGGACCAGGCGGCCTTTTTATCCCTGAGGGCATGAGACACGTAGCCCACAGGAGACTCTGATTGTTTAGAGTGAATTTTGAGTGTTATGTTCACATAGTTCAGCAGTGAAGGCTAACAAACTACAGAAAATAGCAAGAATATGGATGACCTGCAAACGTATCATATGGGTCTGAAAAAAGACAGGAGCAAAAATGTACACTGTGTGATTTCATTTGTATGAAGTTCAAAAATGAGCAGAGATTCTGTAATATCAGAAGTCAGGATAGTGGGTGAAAAGGAGGGAAGAGAGGTCCCCTCACAGAGATGAGAGCAAACTCAGGGGCACCCTGCTGGGCTGGCACCCCACCCCCGGCTCCATGACCTGATTTGTAAGCACATGGTCCTAGTCACTTGGGATCAGTCTGCACAATCATGATGTGTTCAGCTCCCTGGAATTTAATAAAATGAAGAGCAATGTTTATTTTAAACAAAAAAGCCCTTATAGAGCATGGTTATCTGTGAAAAGCAGGAACTGGAAATTATCAAATGAGAATATTAATAAAGTATCCGAGTCAGAGAATGAAATAGTAACAGACTTCAAAATAAACTACAAGTATGTAACAAAATAGGGATGAATTCTACAATATAATATTGACCTAAATAAGCCTTTAACTACATATAGAAAACATTCAAAATCTTACCATTTCTTCTTCATTATCTATATAAAGCAAGTGAGATTTCTTAGAAGCACAGGCCATCAAACTCTCCTCCCATGTTTTTCTTTCAATACTAATGTAATAGCAATTACTCGAATATATTAACCACTCCTTTGGGCAACGACCACAATGAGATGCTGAAGAGAAATTATGAGACATTATCTTAAAACAATTTGCATTTTAAAAAAATGAAGTTTAACTTACATATTTGCATCATTATAAGCATATATGCTCCTCTCTGCACCCTCACAGGCTGCTACATACAAAACAAACACACCCTCCCACTGACAGAGAAGGGTCAGCTTCTCATCCCCTAATTTATGTGCCCACATAAAGTAACACACAAACAAAAATATCCATCTGCACATGTCCTGAGAGTCACAGAACAGAACCACATATTTACTTAGAGTGGTAAACATAGCTGATATCATACTATAGTAGGAAGAAAAAGTAGCCAATGGCAACAATGGGTATGGTGATTTTAAAAGAACATTATTTCATATTGTTTTATAAAAGGGAACACTTTCCTATAATCATTGTAGATGAACATACATTACAAGATTTTGTAATTCATTTGCCCACAAAAAAAATCTACTCTTATAGATTTTTGCCCAGCATGAGATGGAGACAAAATGGAAACTGTACTAATATCAGAACTTGGAGCCTCAGGAAGCACCTGTCTGGATCCTTGTTATCAGGGCTGAACTGTTCCGCTCCGGGATATCAGTAGTAGCTAGAAAATTAAAGTAATACCAACAAAACATTAATAGTGGACTAAATAAATCATAATAATTTTAGTTTCTTAGTGTGAAATTTAATGAAGGTTTAAGATTAGAATAATCTGCAATGAATTTGATACTACCAAGAAAAATTAATAAAGACTTAGGGGGAAAATATTTCAAAAGCCTAAAGGACCAGATTTCACCATCTTATGCAAGATTTGGTCTAGACAATCTCAAGAATTAATTTGTATTACTCATAAGGTCTCTCCCAAAACTTATCTTTGAGTTAGGAAATCTGAAAATAGATATAACACTCTGTACAATCATGTTATTTATACCTGGACAAATTCCAAAATGCATCCATTTACATGGGAGTTGTATTCTGCAATATTATGAAATGTTTAGAGGCATTGAGAATTATTAAGTAAAAAGTTCCCTTAAATCATTCAAAAATTTGCTTACAGGAAGTAACAGCAATCATCGTTAATACAGTGGACATCAAGACAAGGCAGACAATTCCCAGAGTCCCAGCAATGAGCTTCTCTGGAGATGATGGCACATCTGCAAGGAGACAAATGAAAACACTGAGAAAGGACAGAAGGAGACCATTGTTTAGACAGTTCCGCACAGAAGAACCCCCACACACAGGGAATCATATGCATAAGCTTAGACTCTACCATTGTAATCTTTTCTGAGAACATCCCAGTACTATTTCAGTGCCTATGATGCTCCATGAGTTGTTGGTTAAAGGCTACAATTTCCAACAAATGCTGAATCAAATTAGTCCTCCGATTTCATATTAGAATACTGTATCCCAAACTCAAGCTCTGATCCTCAAACATGAAAAATACGTGAGCTTATTCTCTACTCTTTCCCCACACCTCTGCACCCCAGTGCCCACCCTAGAACAGTTATATTGCGTGCCCATTAAATGTCTTACCTTCACAGTGGTAGTTCTTGTCATTCCCTTGGAGATACTGAGAAGCATTTTGCAGGTTTAATTCTGCATAGGTTATTTCCTGCTCAGCTATTGAAATGCAGCTTTTAGGGCCCTTAGGTTTTATTTGTTGCCTCTTTGGGTACTTGGCCACATTCAGTTCTGCATAAGTTACTCTCTGGTTATCCATCTCTGCAGCTGTATGATATCAGGGACCGTGCTCTAAGGTAAGTGTACTTAAGAATAAATGGTGTATGTGATGATGAGATAACTCATTCTGTAAAACTGGGTGGAGTAGAGAATGAGTCCTAGTGATCATTTCACAGTTGAAGAATCTAAAGGTCTGTTTCTAAATTCCTTAGAGCTTTAAATAAATGTCTCATGGTATAATACAACTTTTTACATATTCTACATTTGTCAGTATATTATTTGTTGGCTGAATTAATAATATATCAATTTATCAATTAAAAGTGATAAATTAGGGAGGAATAAAGTTCATGAACACTAATATCTTCATTAATTCCAAGTCAGATTCCAAAGAAATATTTTAACATTAGAATGCCTCTTAATTTCTTGCATTAAATTACATTTATTCAGTGACTTTTTTTTTACTAAAGGGATTACTAAATGATCTTTTATTTTGAATGTTTGAGGAGTTCTGAGAAATCATTAAAAATTTAAAGAAATGTTACATATGTTAGAAAATGTTACATGACACACTAAAGTATCCATAATCTAAAACAATATTAAAAATAAAAAAGCAGAAAAGATTAAAAATATTTTATGAAAGTAAATGATAGTCAATTTAATGGCTAAGATATGAACTTATAAATGTTAAATAAAAATAGCTCATTTGTGGAAGAACACTGTTGGTTAAAACTTCCCCAAAAAACCTATGATTGTCAGAGTTACTAAAGGTTGCTTTAGTTGTATAACTGTAATAAACCAGATAATGGAATTTAGTAATTCTGTCAATGGGTTCTCTGCCAGAGACCTGCAATTAATTCTGACTTTGAAAGTTACAATGCGTGACCTCTAAAAAGATGCTTAGTGTCTGATAACCTAGTTTACTAACCTAAACTGGAAATAATATACTATGCAATTTATTAAAACTTAGCACTCAATTTGGCACTTACAAACTCTCAGTAGATATTTGATATTTATCTTTTCATAAAATTTTAATTACTGTCTTAGTCACAATTTCCATGTTATTATTTCTGATTCATATCAGTTAGGCCCTGTGAAATAATTTATTTATTTTATTTTATTTTATTTTATTTTGGTATCATTAATCTACAATTACAGAAAGAACATTATGTTTACTAGGTTCACCCCTTCACCATGTCCCCCCCACATACCCCTTCACAGTCACTGTCCATCTGCCTAGTAAGATGCTTGAAATAATTTATTAAGCAGGAATTTATTTAATCAGTATAGTACATCTTTTTTGCAATGTTTGTTCAATTTATTAAAAAGGCCTTCGATGGTCTATAATTAAGTTTAAATTAGCATTTCATGGAAGCTAACTCATCTTAATTTTTATAAAAAACCAAGCTGCTTTTATTCTATTTAAGTAAGTATGAGGAATTATATTTGGCCCTCATCATGTAATGATTCTTTTTTAAGAATCTATTTGTAAAGGTAGAGCAAATAAGTTAACATATTATTTTACAAAAACACCTTGTACTAATTATAAAATCCCAAACGAAATGTTCCTTGTCATGATGTTTGTAGATTTCACCTTAAATTATATTGCTTTACAAACCTAAATCTGCATGTGTGTATTCTCTTGACTAATTTCCTATAGGCAATAATTTGAATACTTTAAGAAATGCTCCAATATACTTCATATTTTATGGTTGTTTACTACCTTTGAATTATTCAAATAAAAACACCAATTTCTACTTTGATTTTGTTGCACATTAACTGTGCCTCAGTTGCATTGCATCTAGCATTTTTTAATTTTCCACTGAATGAGATGGACTAGTAGAGAGACAGGAGAATCATGACACATACCTCCTGCTGGCCAGAAAGCCATGCATCCTTTAGTGGGGAGGCCAGGTTGCACTCTTTCAAGAGCCCCGCTATGGCTGAGTAATAAAAGGAGAAATTTAAAAACATAAATCTAGGACAAGATAAACAATATCCGTGACCTTTGCAGACTGTCCTGTGAAGACTCAGAATGAAGCAAGAGTGGAAAAAGTAGATTTCTCATCAATGTGTCACTTGGGTTGAACAGGAAATTCTCATACCTAGGCTATTTTGAAGTCAGTGTATCTCATCACACACCTCCAGAAAATAGGACACTTCAGGCTGATTGACAGGACAAATGGACCTCTGAGTGTGTCATTTAGATTGTGCACTTTCTACTGCCTCTGAGAAACCATTTTCATATTCTACAAGATCTGGGGGGGACACAAGCTTGGCCACCCATACAGTTAACTTGTTTTCATTTCAATCACAAACACTGAAAGCTTAGAATATCTCAAGCTTTACATTTAAAACCAGGTTTCTAAATGTTGGTATTATATATCTTTTCCTCATATATGTTCATTTTTATTATTAAGGGAAAAGTTCAAAAAAATCATAATCCCATTATCAACCAATATTAATGATATTTGTCACTAATTGTTTGGAGGAATCACTATACTTCCAGCCATATTGTCCCTGGCACAACATCCACTAAACCCAAAATAGCATCTCCATTTCTCTGCCTTGTTCTTACATTCAATTTAATTTTTTTATTCTCCAATACAATAAATGTTCCTTGGAAGGGTGAAATGTAGCAATATTGAAATATATCATACCAGAGGTTGAAATATCAAATAAGTACTCATTATATCATTCATTAATTCATCTTCTAATCATGGCTAGTTGTCTATATTTTACCATTTGATGTAAATGACAAAAATCCAAGTCAAACTATGTGGCAGAAGAAAAGGTAATTTTTAAAAACATCAGCAAGCCAAACAATGGGAAAGGGAGGAAAAAGATTTCAAACCACAAGATAAATGATACAGGGACATCAAAGAAATGAAATTTTAAATTAATATTATCTAGATTGTATCAAATGGGATTTTTAAATAATTCCTCATCTTTTGTTGAAACAATGAGAAGTGTATGTTACCCATCATTACTAAAGATATTCACTTCCATACAGACTCCAGGATATTCAGTTCAGATTCAAACCCAAACCTTAAGTGTTCTTAAATCTAGAAAAATGGCATTAAACCTTACTTATATCTCTGGAATCTGGACTAATATTTGAGCTTTTTATAAAAATTGCTGATATTGGATAGTGTAACTCTGGGGGCAAAATATATTCCCAGCCCAAGGACAATAAGCCTTTGAAGCCAAAATCAGGCAAAGGGAAAAGTAAAGTGGGAAAAACCCATTTATTGCTTACAAGAAGCCATCTGATCCCGTTTACTCATGTCTCTCTCTCCTGACCCCCTGTGAAGGCCCCACAAAACCTCTCTGGTCCAGGTCTGCGCTCGCTCTCAACTCTGCTTGTATTCACCTATTGGTATGGAGATGGTCTAAGGCCAGGCGAGAAATTCTGAAAATACTGCAATTTTACCCACAGCCCACCCCTCCAGAAATATCGCCTCACGATCTACTCACTCCCCATCTTCTGCAATGGCCCCTGTGTGAGAAAACTGGAGCCCTGTAATCAGATTAATAACATACAGTAACAAGAGCAATAAAATCATGGTAATCCTCAAGCCAGAGGGTCTGGCTAGGTTCAAAGTCCTACGCAGATTAAGCCCATCGCTCACCCATTGCACAGGAGGCCAGCAGATGAACTGGGACGGAGCTCCAGGCACACTCAGCAAGGGGGTGGGTCCAAGCGACAATGACTGTAGAAGAAACTAACCTTAAGGGCGATAAGATACATGTTTTAATGACAACAGCATAGGCAAATCTTGTCCATCAGGTTGGATGCATGCAAGAGAGTGGTCCTGTGACAGGACAGTGGCAGGAATGGGATCTCGTCCTGGTCTAGTGTACCAGACGTTCACGCCCCTCCCTGTGGGAGTCACAGATGGGTCAAGTATAGGGCTACGGGAGGTACAAGCACTGGCCATAAAGATAAAACAAAACTTCCCAATAAGATGCTCTTTCCTCCCAGACATTTTGGGTACACTACATCTTTGGGGGCCACTCTGCTGTTACTCCAGGAATACACATGAGGCCAGCTTCCAGGCCTTTTCCCGAAGGTGCCAGAAGGGCCACCATTGCTGGTCCATGTGTCAAAATGTCCAGGGCCACGTCCACTCAGCAGTGTCTCCAGGGTTTCATGCAGCAGGGGCTGGCAGCAGGATGTTGCTCTGCTGGCCATATCCTGGCTTCAATAACTCCTCTTTGGTTTGCACGTACAGTTGTACAGGAGAGGCAGCAAGATGTGTTAGCATGTCCACAGGGCTCAAGGCTCCTTTTCAGGGCTTCTCATTCAAACTCTGCAAGACTGTCTGTAAGTGTACTGACCAGCACCATAGACTATTGGTGTCTGACTTCAGGCCAGATTTCAACAAACCATTGTCCCTCTCTATCATGCCTACCTCAGTAGGATTATATGGTACATGAAACTTTCATTTTATTCCTAATTGCTACACCCATTCTTGTATTGCATGTCCAGTAAAGTGGGTGCCTTGATTGCTCTCGATCACCTGTGGGCAACCATAGGCTGCAAAGAGACGCTCTAGTCCCTTCTGGTCATTCACTGATCTGCACGATGTGCACAAAAAGCAACCAAAGGTCCAGTAGCCATGTCCACACAAGTCATGGCATACCGATATCCTACGGATATGGTCAGAGGCCTGATACAGTCTATCTGCTGCCTGACAAGGGGTTTTGGCCCCTCTATTATTGTCCCATGTTGCTGCAGGATTCAGTGTAAGTCCCCCTTAGAGCACAGAAGGCACTCCTTCTGGGCTCTGCAGACTTCAAAGGTCAATGGCAAGCCCCACCAATGGCGTACAGCCCACATTGTCTTTTGCCCCATGTGCAACAAATGCTGATGTAACCATTGGGCCACATCAGAGGCAGCTTTCCTTTTAGCCAATGCACCTGGGCCAATGTGTCTGCTTCATCATTGTCAGGGGATGCCAGTGGCAAATGGCCAGTCACATGATATACAGTAACGGTCTTAGTCTGATCAGAGGACTTTGGATCTTGCCACACCTCTTGCCCCCAAAGGGGCCCGTGACCAGCCATCCAGTTGGCGTGGTACCATGTTGGTAGCCACAGGGTCAAGCCCCAATAGATGGCCCAGCTGTCAGTGCACAGAGCTGAGGGGAGGGCTCCTGGGTGATCATGAGACATATTGCCTGCAACTCAGCCCATTGACTTTTCTTCTCCTCTCCATCCTTCATCCATATTGTCTCAGTCTTAGGATGGGAAGCCACAGCTCTGCCCACGACTGGAGCTGTCTGTATAACAAGCATTTTCAGGTATAGGGGCTTTTCCCTCCTGATAAGAATTCTCAGCTACAAATGGTTTAAAAGCAAATTCTTCCTGCTTTCCACTGGTATACATCACAGGCCCCAGTAAGTGCTGGAGTTCTTCACTTAAGGAGCTACTGGAGAGGGCACTACACTGCTGTTATGGGCCCCATTTGGCTAGTGTAGGCACCTGTGCCATGCCACTCTGTGTCCTTTGGGTTGAGCCTCACAACTACCCTGCAAAGGGATAAGTGGCTCTGACTTTGGTCAGAGCCATTTCAGTGATGGGCTCTGTAGCCAGCAAGGCATGGAACACAGCAGCCAGTTCCTTCTCTCTGTTGCAGACCCCTGCTCCTTTCCATACTTGTGACCAGAACCCAATAGTTTGGTGTATCTGTTCAAGCTGCTGCCAAAGGCCCCATCCATATCCATCTTCAGTTACACGGACATCTAGCTCAGAGGACTTGATGGGTCCATTACACTCAAGGCCTGTATGGCCTTGACTGCTCACTTTGCAAAAGTAACAGCAGCTGCACATGTCTCATCCCAGTCCCACCTGATGCCCTTTTGTACCAACCAATATACCAATATAAGGGCTTCAGAATTTGTGCCAAGTGGGGATAAACACTCTCTAGTAGCTTAATAGACCCAAAAACTCTTGTAATACTGCCACAGTTGTAGGGGTAGAGAAAGCCTGGACTTTGTCTACAACTACTTCTGGGATAACTATAGTTTTACCTGCCCAGGCAAAGAACTTTACTGACAAACCAGGTCCCTGAATCTTGATGCTGTTCACAGCCCATCCTTTCCCCTGTAGGTGTTGTAGCAGTCTAGGAACTGCCCCTTCTAAATCTGCAAGAGAATCAGACATGAGTGTAATGTCATCAGTGTAGTGATACAGCCACACCATTTGTAGTTTCTTCCCTGTGGCCAAGTCCTGGGCTACAAGTCCATGACAAATGGTGGGACTGTGAAGGTATCCTTGTGGAAGGGCAGTGAATGTCCAGTGCTGGTTTTCCCATGTGAAGTCAAACTGTTCCTCACTTTCCTGTGCTATCGATAGAGAAGAAAGCATTAGCAAGGCCCACAACAAAATGCTGTGTCCCTAGTTCATGACCGACAGTGTCCATAAGGGCTGCTATAGAGGACACACCAGCATGCAGAGGGGTATGACTTTGTCAGTTCCCTGTAATCCATGGTCATATGCCAAGAGCCATCTGGCTTTTTCATTGGCCACACTGGAGAATTGAAAGGACTGTGAGTGGGCTTTATGATGCCCACCCTCTCCAACTCCTGTAGAGTTTCTCCAATTCCCTTGTGTCCCCCAGTCAATTTATACTTCTTAGTATTTGTCACCCACTGAGGTACAGGCAGAGCTACAGGCAGGTTTTGAACATGTTCCCTCAGAACTGCCTTTAGCACACGTACCCTCAGTCTGAACTCACCTGCAGCCCATCTGTAACCACAGGCCCTGCAGGAATTGACTCCCAAAATATATTCAAGGATTGGAGAAATGTGCACAGTATACTCCTTTAGGGGTAAATGCTCTACCCCAGTGGAATTTGGGTCTTCTTCACTCAAATTGCCTTACCCCCATAGCCATCTATGACAGCAGGAGTCCCAGGAAAATACATAGGGTTGCCATAAATCAGAGAACATTCAGCTCCTGTGTCCACCAGCGACAGGACACATTGCACATTCATGGGGGACTAATGACTTGCTAATTCTACATGTGGCCTCTGGTCCCCACCAGATCCCCCAAGGTGGGGGCCTTGACACCACCTCAGTCAAACCACAACACCCAATCATCCTGTTAAGGTGAGGGCCCGGGCAGAGCCTGAGTACTGTCCCTGGGAAAGGCCTGCTGGGACCCAGGCAAGACATGAGGCTTTGCCTCCCACTTCTGTGTCCTGGACCTCAGTGGCTGCAACTGCTGCTCTGGCTTTAACTGGTGCCACAGTTCTAACAAGACCGTATTGGGCTGCCCATCAAGTTTTCTTCACTACCCCCACCTTTATCAAATCAACCCAGATCTGGGTCCTTGAGACCTTCATGGGGCCTTTTGCACCTTCTCTTTCAGTTGTAGCTCATACTTCCTTCTGTGCTCTTATTGTTTCAACTTCCCCAGATCTGCTAAAGTGCGAGTAGCCTCACTTATGGGTTGCCCTATGTGGGGGGCAAGAATAGTCACTAGGGACCCAAAGAGAGATGGAGGAGCTGTATGGAGCACCACATTTCTCATTCCCATGGTGAACAACTCCTCTTCAGGGCCCTAGGGGTCCATATTAGATGATACTTTTCATGCCCAACTCCCGTAACACCTGCTGGAGCTTCCCATACGTCTTCCAGCTAGCGGATAAGTATGGTAAATCACCCTGATTAGGCCAAACTGCCCTGATGGCTGCTGTCAGCCAATCCAGATGCGCCTGATTCCCTGAGGTGTGACGGGCACTTAGGAATGGCTGCCAGAGGGAACAGTGAGTCATCAGGGAAGCCAGTCTACCCATTTCAGAATATGACATAACAATGTTTCCACCCACATATCCCAGAGATGCAAAAGCTGTGTGGGCAGAGGTTCTGACAGCTTCTGCTGGAACCAGATGCTCTTGTTCACCAGCTCATCCTGGGCATAGGGGGGGAGCATGGTGTGTTCCACAACCCAGGGAGGGGGTTGCTCCTCCCCTTGAGGATCACATGGTTGTTACATTTTTATTTTCTTAATTATAACCAGTCAGGCCTTTTTTTTTTTTTTTGAAGATAATTATTTTTTATTGAAGCGTAGTTGACACACAGTATTACATTAGTTTCAGGTGTACGACACAGTGATTCAACATTTATATACATGATAATTCTAGGGACCAGCTATCACCATACCAAGCTGTTACAATATTTTGACTATACTCCTTATGCTATAAATTACATCCCGGTTACTTATTTATTTTACAATTGGAAGTGTGCACATTTTTTTTTTTTGTGAGGGCATCTCTCACATTTATTGATAAAATGGTTGTTAACAACAATAAAATTCTGTATAGGGGAGTCAATGCTCAATGCACAATCATTAATCCACCCCAAGCCTAATTTTCCTCAGTCTCCAATCTTCTGAAGCATAATGAACAAGTTCTTACATGGAGAACAAATTCTTACATAGTGAATAAGTGACATGGTGAACAGTACAAGGGCAGTCATCACAGAAACTTTCGGTTTTGCTCATGCATTATGAACTATAAACAGTCAGTTCAAATATGAATACTCATTTGATTTTTATACTTGATTTATATGTGGATACCACATTTCTCTCTTTATTATTATTATTTTTAATAAAATGCTGAAGTGGTAGGTAGATACAAGATAAAGGTAGAAAACATAGTTTAGTGCTGTAAGAGAGCAAATGTAGATGATCAGGTGTGTGCCTGTAGACTATGTGTTAATCCAAGCTAGACAAGGGCAATAAAACACCCACATATGCAGAAGATTTCTCTCAGAACAGGGGGGGTGAGGTTCTAAGCCTCACCTCTGTTGATCCCCAATTTCTCACCTGATGGCCCCCCTGCGACTGTGCCTGTCTTAGGTTGTTCCTCCCTTGAGGAATCTTACCCGTCTCTGGCTAACCAGTCATCTTCCGGGGCCATACAGGGAAATGTTAAGTTGGTAAGTGAGAGAGAAGCCTTATTATTTGAAAAGGTTAGCTTTTTACTTCTTTGCATATTTATGCCCTGTGGCTTCTATGCCCAGCATTTGTCTTGAGGTATCTTTACCACTTGGAAGAATTATGATACTCGGTAAATTCGATATGAGGCACGAATTCTATTTAAGGGTTGTAATTAGGAGGAAGAAGAAAAGCTATAGAAGTAGCAGGCAGAAGAAAACATGGGAAGATTGATTATTTCTTTGACATATCTTCTTGTAGAGTAACTTCAGCATGTATAGGTTTTAAGCTACTACTTAAATTGCGCACACACATTAACATAATAGGAGTATAGTTACATAACCAAAGCATACCTGTAATTACCAGCCATCTCCAGTGAAACCAAGAAAACCAGTTAGGCACCTTAGGCATTTGTGAAAACTTATCTATGATATGGTGGATATTGTCCAACTGAACTTGAACAGTCTGAGAGAAATCAGACAAATTAAAACAACCCATTCCTGGGGACTGTTCACATCCCATATGTTTTTTGAACAGTAAACAGTCTGTGGTTGTAAGATTTTGGAGCGCTACAATTTGCAATTCTCCTAATTCTTGGTTGAGTTCCAACAGTATAGATCCAGTCAAATTTGTTGTTTTACTGTATGCACAGGCCAGCTTAGATATCTCCTTCCTCATTCCCATGGCAAGTCCAGGAATTGTTGGGATGAGTGCATCTACAGCTGTAGCAGTGTGTGGATTTTGTTGGGGTTTTTTGATGATCATCTTCTGGCATGAGTCTTCCAGAGAGTGCTGATGTTGGAAGTTCCTTTTCATATCGTATCTTAGTTCATTTTCGGGGTAGCCCAATTAGGCTTTGATCCTCTGTATGAACACAAACAGACCCTTTCCCTGTGCTTTTATATGCCCTTTATACCCTTGTGTAGAACTCATTGGAGGTCACCACAAAGGAACTGCCTTTTTTTTTTTTTGGTATCATTAATCTACACTTATATGATGAATATTATGTGTACTAGGTTCCCCCTATTCCAGGTCCCCCCTATAAACACCTTTACAGTCACTGTCCATCACCATAGTAAAATGTTGTAGAATCACTACATGCCTTCTCTGTGTTGTACAGCCCTCCCTTTTCTCCCACCCCACATGCATGCTAATCTTAATATGCCCCTTCTTCTTCCCCCCGCCTTATTCCTCCCTACCCACCCAACCTCCACAGTTCCTTTCCCTTTGGTACCTGTTAGTCCATTCTTGAGTTCTGTGATTCTGCTACTGTTATGTCCCTTAAGTTTTTCCTTTGTTCTTATATTCCACAGATGAGTGAAATCATTTGGTATTTCTCTTTCTCCGCTTGGGTTGTTTCACTGAGCATAATACCCTCCAGCTCCATCCATGTTGCTGCAAATGGTAGGATTTGCCTTTTCTTATGGCTGAGTAGTATTCCATTGTGTATATGTACCACTTCTTCTTTATCCATTCATCTATCGATGGACATTTAGGTTGCTTCCAATTCTTGGTTATTATAAATAGTGCTGTGATAAACATAGGGGTGCATTGGTCTTTCTCATACTTGATTGCTGCATTCTTAGGGCAAATTCCTAGGAGTGCAATTCCTGGGTCAAATGGTAAGTCTGTTTTGAGCATTTTGATGTACCTCCATACTGCTTTCCACAATGGTTGAATTAATTCACATTCCCACCAGCAGTGTAGGAGCTTCCCCTTTCTGCACAGCCTCACCAACATTTGTTGTTGTTTGTCTTTTGGATGGCAGCCATCCTTACTGGTGTGAGGTGATACCTCATTGTAGTTCTAATTTGCATTTCTCTGATAATTAGCGATGTGGAGCATCTTCTCATGTGTCTGTTGGCCATCTGTATTTCTTTTTTGAAGAACTTTCTGTTCAGTTCCTCTGCCCATTTTTTAATTGGGTTACTTGTTTTTTGTTTGTTGAGGCATGTGAGCTCTTTATATATTCTGGACGTCAAGCCTCTATCGGATCCCATACTGTAGGGTTCCTTTCTGTTCTATTGATGGTGTGTTTTGCTGTACAGAAGCTTTTCAGCTTAATATAGTCCCACTTGTTCATTTTTGCTGTTGTTTTCCTTGCCCGGGGAGATATGTTCAAGAAGAGGTCACTCATGTTTATGTCTAAGAGGTTTTTGCCTACATTTTCTTCCAAGAGTTTAATGATTTCATGACTTACATTCAGGTCTTTGATCCATTTTGAGTTTATTTTTGTATATGGGGTTAGACAATGGTCCAGTTTCATTCTCCTACATGTAGCTGTCCAGTTTTGCCAGCACCATCTGTTGAAGAGACTGTCATTTCACCATTGTATGTCCATGGCTCCTTTATCAAATATTAATTGACCATATATGTCTGGGTTAATGTATGGATTCCCTAGTCTGTTCCACTGGTCTGTGGCACTGTTCTTGTGCCAGTACCAAATTGTCTTGATTACTATGGCTTTATAGTAGAACTTGAAGTTGGGGAGGGAGATCCTCCCTACTTTATTCTTCTTTCTCAGGATTGCATTGGCTATTCGGGGTCTTTGGTGTTTCCATATGAATTTTTGAATTATTTGTTCGAGTTCATTGAAGAATGTTGCTGGTAGTTTCATAGGGATTGCATCAAATCTGTATATTGCTTTGAGCAGGATGGCCATTTTGACGATATTAATTCTTCCTAGCCACGAGCATGGGAAGAGTTCCCATCTGTTAGTGTCCCCTTTAATTTCTCTTAAGAGTGACTTGTAGTTTTCAGAGTATAAGTCTTTCACTTCTTTGGTTAGGTTTATTCCTAGGTATTTTTTTTTTGATACAATTGTGAATGGAGTTGTTTTCCTGATTTCTCTTTCTGTTGGTTCATTGTTAGTATATAGGAAAGCCACAGATTTCTGTGTGTTGATTTTGTACCCTGCAACTTTGCTGTATTCCGATATCAGTTCTAGTAGTTTTGGAGTGGAGTCATTAGGGTTTTTTATGTACAGTATCATGTCATCTGCAAATAGTGACAGTTTAACTTCTTCTTTACCAATCTGGATTCCTTGTATTTCTTTGTTTTGTCTGATTGCCGTGGCTAGGACCTCCAGTACTATGTTAAATAACAGTGGAGAGAGTGGGCATCCCTGTCGAGTTCCCGATCTCAGAGGAAATGCTTTCAGCTTCTCGCTGTTCAATATAATGTTGGCTGTGGGTTTATCATAGATGGCCTTTATTATGTTGAGGTACTTGCCCTCTATTCCCATTTTGCTGAGAGTTTTTATCATGAATGGATGTTGAACTTTGTCAAATGCTTTTTCAGCATCTATGGAGATGATCATGTGGTTTTTGTCTTTCTTTTTGTTGATGTGGTGGATGATGTTGATGGACTTTCGAATGTTGTACCATCCTTGCATCCCTGGGATGAATCCCACTTGGTCATGGTGTATGATCCTTTTGATGTATTTTTGAATTCGGTTTGCTAATATTTTGTTGAGTATTTTTGCATCTATGTTCATCAGGGATATTGGTCTGTAGTTTTCTTTTTTGGGGGGGTCTTTGCCTGGTTTTGGTATTAGGGTGATGTTAGCTTCATAGAATGAGTTTGGGAGTATCCCCTCCTCCTCTATTTTTTGGAAAACTTTAAGGAGAATGGGTATTATGTCTTCCCTGTATGTCTGATAAAATTCCAAGGTAAAACCATCTGGCCCGGGGGTTTTGTTCTTTGGTAGTTCTTTGATTACCGCTTCAATTTCGTTGTTTGTAATTGTTCTGTTTAGATTTTCTGTTTCTTTCTGGGTCAATCTTGGAAGGTTGTATTTTTCTAGGAAGTTGTCCATTTCTCCTAGGTTTCCAAGCTTGTTGGCATATAGCTTTTCATAGTATTCTCTAATAATTCTTTGTATTTCTGTGTATGTCTGTCGTGATTTTTCCTTTCTCGTTTCTGATACTGTTGATTTGTGTTGACTCTCTTTTCCTCTTAATAAGTCTGGCTAGAGGCTTATCTATTTTGTTTATTTTCTCGAAGAACCAGCTCTTGGTTTCATTGATTTTTGCTATTGTTTTATTCTTCTCAATTTTATTTATTTCTTCTCTGATCTTTATTATGTCCCTCCTTCTGCTGACCTTAGGCCTCATTTGTTCTTCTTTTTCCAATTTCGGTAATTGTGACATTAGACCATTCATTTGTGCTTGTTCTTCCTTTTTTAAATATGCTTAGATTGCTATATACTTTCCCCTTAAGACTTCTTTTGCTGTGTCCCACAGAAGTTGGGGCTTAGTGTTGTTGTTGTCATTTGTTTCCATATATTGCTGGATCTCTATTTTGATTTGGTCATTGATCCATTGATTATTTAGGAGCGTGTTGTTAAGCCCCCATGTGTTTGTGAGCCTTTTTGCTTTCTTTGTACAGTTTATTTCTAGTTTTATGCCTTTGTGGTCTGAAAAGTTGGTTGGTAGGATTTCAATCTTTTGGAATTTACTGAGGCTCTTTCTGTGGCCTAATATGCGGTCTATTCTGGAGCATGTTCCATGTGCACTTGAGAAGAATGTATATTCTGCTGCTTTTGGATGTAGAATTCTGTAGATGTCTATTAGGTCCATCTGCTCTACTGTGTTGTTCAGTGCTTCCATATCCTTACTTATATTCTGCCCGGTGGATCTATCCTTTGGGGTGAGTGGTGTGTTGATGTCTCCTAGAATGAATGCATTGCAGTCTATTTCCCCCTTTAGTTCTGTTAGTATTTGTTTCACATATGCTGGTGCTCCTGTGTTGGGTGCATATATATTTAGAATGGTTATATCCTCTTGTTGGACTGAGCCCTTTATCCATATGTAGTGTCCTTCTTTATCTCCTGTTACTTTCTTTGTTTTGAAGTCTATTTTGTCTGATATTAGTACTGCAACCCCTGCTTTCTTCTCACTGTTGTTTGCCTGAAATATGTTTTTTCATCCCTTGACTTTTAGTCTGTACATGTCTTTGGGTTTGAGGTGAGTTTCTTGTAAGCAGCACATAGATGGGTCTTGCTTTTTTATCCATTCTATTACTCTGTGTCTTTTGATTGGTGCATTCAGTCCATTAACATTTAGGGTGACTATTGAAAGATATGTAGTTATTGCCATTGCAGGATTTAAATTCATGGTTACCAAAGGTTCAAGGTTAGCCTTTTTAGTATCTTACTGCCTAACTTAGCTCGCTTATCGAGCTGTTATATACACTGTCTGGAGATTCTTTTCTTCTCTCCCTTCTTATTCCTCCTCCTCCATTCTTCCTATGTTGGGTGTTTTGTTTTGTGCTCTTTCTAGGAGTGCTCCCATCTACAGCAGTCCCTGTAAGATGTCCTGTAGAGGTGGTTTTTGAGAAGCAAATTCCCTCAGCTTTTGTTTGTCTGGGAATTGTTTAATCCCACCATCTTATTTGAATGATAGACGTGCTGGATACAGTATCCTTGGTTCAAGGCCCTTCTGTTTCATTGCATTAAATATATCATGCCATTCTCTTCTGGCCTGTAGGGTTTCTGTCGAGAAGTCTGATGTTAGCCTGATGGGTTTTCCTTTATAGGTGTCCTTTTTCTCTCTAGCTGCCTTTAACACTCTTTCCTTGTCCTTGATCTTTGCCATTTTAATTATTATGTGTCTTGGTGTTGTCCACCCTGGATCCTTTCTGTTGGGGGTTCTGTGTATTTCCGTTTTCTGTTCGATTATTTCCTCCCCCAGTTTGGGGAAGTTTTCAGCAATTATTTCTTCCAAGGTACTTTCCATCCCTTTTCTTCTCTCTTCTTCTTCTGGTACCTCTATAATACGGATATTGTTCCTTTCGGATTGGTCACACAGTTCTCTTAATTTTGTTTCATTCCTGTAGATCCTTTTATCTCTCTCTCTGTCAGCTTCTACGCGTTCCTCTTCTCTGGTTTCAATTCCATCAACGGCCTCTTGCGTCCTATCCATTCTGCTTATAAACCCTTCCAGAGTTTGTTTCATTTCTGTAATCTCCTTTCTGGCATCTGTGATCTCCCTCCGGACTTCATCCCATATCTCTTGCGTATTTCTCTGCATCTCTGTCAGCATGTTTATGATTTTCATTTTGAATTCTTTGTCAGGAAGACTGGTTAGGTCTGTCTCCTCCTCTGGTGTTGTCTCTGTTATCTTTGTCTGCATGTAGTTTTGCCTTTTCATGGTGATAGGAATAGTTTGCAGAGCTTGAATGAGTGACGGCTGGAAGAACTTCCCTTCTTGTTGGTTTGTGGCCCTTCTCTCCTGGGAGAACGGCGTCCTCTAGTGGCTTTTGCTGGACAGCTGCACGCAGACAGGTCTTCTGCTTCCTGCCTGGCTGCTATGGAGCTTATCTCCGCTGTTGCTGTGGGCGCCGCCTGGCTCTGGCAGCTGCTCCAAAGTGGTGGAGTCATGTTGGAGGGGTAGCGGCTGGGAGGCTATTTATCTCCGTAAGGGGCCTCCATGCTCCCTGCAGCCCAGGGGATTAGGGTGCCCAGAGATCCCCGGATTCCTTACCTCTGAATCGTGTCCCACCCTGCCCCTTTAAGACTTCCAAAAAGCACCCACCAAAACAAAACAACGACCACCAAAAAAAAAATTTTTTTTAATTAAAAAATAAAAAATAAAAAAAATGAAAAATGTCCGCTCGTTTTTCTTTATTCTCCAGCGCCAGCCTCAGGCATCTGCTCACCGGTCTTGCTGCCCTGTTTTCCTAGTATTGCGGTCCCTATCCCTTTAAGACTTCCAAAAAACGCTCGCCAAAACAAAACAGAAAAAAAAAAAATTGGCCGCTCACTTTTCTTTAGTTCTCCAGTGCCAGGCCTCCGGTACCCTCTCACTGTTCTTGCTGCCCTATTTCCCTAGTATCCAGGGGCCCCCGCGCATGCACTGTGTCTACGCTCTGGTCCGGATGGCTGGGGCTGGGTGTTCAGCAGTCCTGGGCTCCGTCTCCCTCCCGCTCTGCCTATTCTTCTCCCGCTGGGAGCTGGGGGGAGGGGCGCTCGGGTCCCGCAGGGCTGGGGCTTGTATCTTACCCCCTTTACGAGGCACTGGGTTCTTGCAGGTGTGGATGTGGTCTGGATGTTGTCCTGTGTCCTCTGGTCTTTATTCTAGGAAGAGTTGTCTTTGTTATATTTTCATAGGTATATGTGGTTTTGGGAGGAGATTTCCACTGCTCTATTCATGCCGCCATCTTCCCAATCCTATCTGTGAAGCAGGCCTTTAATGCAGAAGAGGCTGGTGCCTCAGGTGGTGGCCTTAGCACAGTTCTACCCTCAGCCCCATCCCTCCATTCTCCCCCAACATCTCTTCTACCATCTCCGGGGCTGAAGGCACTCTCCTTCCTCCCCCTCCCCCACGGCCTCCTGCAATGTGGATTCTCCTGCTGCCCCCTCCCTCACTGTTAACGCATCCTCCAGCAACACAACCTGTCTTCTCAATAACTGAGTTTCATTCTTAAGGGCATCCCATAGGTCACCAACCTGCTCCTCCAAGCTACTCCAAAGTGTGTCTCTCTCCTCAATAACTCTTTCCAATATCTCAAGGAACAAAAATCCCACAATCCTGTTCACACGTGGTCACTCAGGGCCTCTAATCAGTGTTCTATCACTTAGGAGGCTAATTCCACAGCTTCTTGTGTCTCCACCCTTCTCCGATTTGGGGGAAAGGGTCCACCCTTCTAGGAGGTGCATTACCCTAGACCAATTCCCTTCTAGGGGCTCCCCGAGTGGAAGTCCCACAGATGGGGTGTTCCAGGTGAAGTCACACAATCCACAGTATGGTTCCCCCCCCCACCAGCCCTGCAGCAGACTTCAGGGCCTTCCCCCAATCCACACAGAGATTTCTGGGTATCTCCTCACCATCGGTAGGGGCAGCCCACTTAAGCATCACACCCGTAAAGACAGATTTCAGATGCAGAGTTCCCGCCAACTACCACGGTGTAATTCTGGGGGGAGAATGTGTTTCCAGCCCAAGGCAAAGAAACCTTTGAAGAAATCAGCCACAGGGAAAAATAAAGCGGGAGAAACCCTTTTATTGCTTACAAAAAGTCATCCAGTCCTGTTCACCCGTGTCTCTCCCAAAGTGGGGGATAGACCTCACGAAACCTCTCTGGCCCAGGTGCGCATTCCCTCTCAGCACCCCTGTAATCCCCTATTGATGTGGAGATGGACTGAGTGCAGACAAGAGATTCTGGAAATACAGCAATTTTACCCACAGCTAACCAACTGTGTATTTCTATGAATTATATTTTACTGTGTTTCAGAAACTAAGAAATTTTATATTTACATATATGTGAACACATTTCTATTTATTTCCACTTATTATAATTTATTATATTTTCATGAAATAAATAATAATATTCTTGCTCTACTTTTTCGACCAGCCAAATCAGAGAATTAAAACAATGAAATCACTACTTTACAATCCCATATAATGTGAGGTTCACTATTGCTCTTTCTAAATTGAATATACTTATGTCTACTACTCCTATAGACAACCATTTAATGTTTTCATTTAAATAACAGTATATAACATATCCTTTGTTATATGTAAAAATATGGGTTGATTCATCTAGCTTTTATACTTTAATAAAATCTATGTTCAGAGAAGTCACAATAAAAATAACTCAAAATCACATAAAAATTTCCTTTGAAATAAATGTATACACATATATATACAAAGCCTAAATATGAAAACCACCAAAATATGGGAGTTGGAATATTTTGCATGATATAACTTTATATAACTCTCTATATATAGATATAAATATATATGACTGTGACTATTTTTTTTTCCCTGGATAATTATTCTTTATTGAAGGGTAGTTGACACACAGTATTACATTAGTTTCAGGTGTACAACACAGTGATTCAACATTTATATACATGATAATTCTAGGTACCAGCTATCACCATACCAAGTTGTTACAATATTTTGACTATATTCCTTATGCTATACATTACATCCCGGTTATTTATTTATTTTGCAATTGGAAGTGTGTTCATATATATATATATATATATATATTGTGAGGGCATCTCTCATATTTATTGATCAAATGGTTGTTAACAACAGTAAAATTCTGCATAGGGGGGTCAATGCTCAATGCACAATCATTAATCCACCCCAAGCCTAATTTTCCTCAGTCTCCAATCTTCTGATGCATAACGAACAAGTTCTTACATGGAGTACAAATTCTTACATAGTGAATAAGTTACATGGTGAACATTACAAGGGCAGTCATCACAGAAGCTTTCGGTTTTGTTCATGCATTATGAACTATAAACAGTCAGTTCAAATATGAATATTCATTTGATTTTTATACTTGATTTATATGTGGATACCACATTTCTCTCTTTATTATTATTTTTAATAAAATGCTGAAGTGGTAGGTAGATATGAGATAAAGGTAGAAAACATAGTTTAGTGTTGTAAGAGAGCAAATGTAGATGATCAGGTGTGTGCCTGTAGACTATGTGTTAATCCAAGCTAAACAAGGGCAATAAAACATCCACATATGCAGAAGATTTCTCTCAGAACAGGAGGGGGGAGGTTCTAAGCCTCACCTCTGTTGATCCCCATTTTCTCATCTGATGGCCCCCCTGCAACTGTGCCTGTCTTCGGTTGTTCCTCCCTTGAGGAATCTTACCCATCTCTGGCTAACCAGTCATCTTCTGGGGCCATACAGGGAAATGTTAAGTTGGTAAGTGAGAGAGAAGCCTTATTGTTTGAAAAGGTTAGCTTTTTACTTCTTTGCATATTTATGCCCTGTGGCTTCTATGCACAGCCTTTGTCTTGAGGTGTCTTTACCACTTGGAAGAACTATGATACTCGGTAAATTCGATATGAGGCATGAATTCTATTTAAGGGTTGTAATTAGGAAGGAAGAAGAAAAGCTATGGAAGTAGCAGGCGGAAGAAAACCTGGGAAGATTGATGATTTCTTTGACATATCTTCTTGTAGAGTAACTTCAGCATGGATAGGTTTTAAACTACCAATTAAATTGTGCGCACACATTAACATAATAGGAGTACAGTTATGTAACCAAAGCATACCTGTAATTACCAGTCATCTCCAGCGAAACCAAGAAAACCAGTTAGGCACCTTAGGCATTTGTGAAAACTTATCTATAATATGGTGGACATTGTCCAACTGAACTTGAACAGTCTGAGAGAATTCAGATAAATTAAAACAACCCATTCCTGGGGACTGTTCACATCCCATATGTTCTTTTAACAGTAAATAGTCTGTGGTTGTAAGATTTTGGTGCACTACAATTTGCACTTCTCCTAATTCTTGATAGAGTTCCAACAGTATAGATCCAGTCAAATTTGTTGTTTTACTGTATGCACAGGCCAGCTTAGATATCTCCTTCTTCATTCCCATGGCAAGTCCAGGAACTGGTGGGATGAGTGCATCTACAGCTGTAGCAGTGCGTGGATCTTTGTTGGGGTTTTTTGATGATCATCTTCTGGCATGAGTCTTCCTGAGAGTGCTGATGTTGGAAGTTCTTTTTCATATCGTATCTTACTTCATTTTCGGGGTAGCCAAATTAGGCTTTGATCCTCTGTATGAACACAAACAGACCCTTTGCCTACAACTTTATATGTCCTTTACATCATTGTGTAGGACTCATTGGAGGTCACCACACAGGAACTGCTTTTTTTTTTTTTAATCATTAATCTACACTTACATGATGAATACTTTGTTTACTAGGCTCTCCCCTATACCAGGTCCCCCCTATATACTCCTTTACAGTCACTATCCATCAGCGTAGCAGAATGTTGTAGAATCACTACTTTTCTTCTCTGTGTTGTACAACCCTCCCCTGTCTCCCACCCCCCTATGGATGCTAATCTTAGTACCCCCCTATTCTCCCCTCCCCTTATCCCTCCCTACCCACCCATCCTCCACAGTCCCTTTCCCTTTGGTACCTGTTAGTCCATTCTTGAGTTCTGTGATTCTGCTGCTGTTTTGTTCCTTCAGTTTTTCCTTTGTTCTTATACTCTACAGATGAGTGAAATCATTTGGTATTTCTCTTTCTCTGCTTGGCTTGTTTCACTGAGCATAATACCCTCCAGCTCCATCCATGTTGCTGCAAATGGTAAGATTTGCCCTTTTCTTATGGCTGAGTAGTATTCCATTGTGTATATGTACCACTTCTTCTTTATCCATTCATCTATCGATGGACATTTAGGTTGCTTCCAATTCTTGGCTATTATAAACAGTGCTGCGATAAACATAGGGGTGCATTGGTCTTTCTCATACTTGATTGCTGCATTCTTAGGGCAAATTCCTAGGAGTGCAATTCCTGGGTCAAATGGTTTGTCTGTTTTGAGCATTTTGATGTACCTCCATACTGCTTTCCACAATGGTTGAACTAATTTACATTCCCACCGGCAGTGTAGGAGGGTTCCCCTTTCTCCACAGCCTCGCCAACATTTGTTGTTGTTTGTCTTTTGGATGGCAGCCATCCTTACTGGTGTGAGGTGATACCTCATTGTAGTTTTAATTTGCATTTCTCTGATAATTAGCGATGTGGAGCATCTTTTCATGTGTCTGTTGGCCATCTGTATTTCTTTTTTGGAGAACTGTCTGTTCAGTTCCTCTGCCCATTTTTTAATTGGGTTATTTGTTTTTTGTTTGTTGAGGTATGTGAGCTCTTTATATATTCTGGATGTTAAGCCTTTATCGGATGTGTCATTTTCAAATATATTCTCCCATACTGTAGGGTTCCTTTTTGTTCTATTGATGGTGTGTTTTGCTGTACAGAAGCTTTTCAGCTTCATATAGTCCCACATGTTCCTTTTTGCTGTTGTTTTCCTTGCCCAGGGAGATATGTTCAAGAAGAGGTCACTCATGTTTATGTCTAAGAGGTTTTTGCCTATGTTTTTTCTTCCAAGAGTTTAATGGTTTCGTGACTTACATTCAGGTCTTTGATCCATTTTGAGTTTACTATTGTATATGGGGTTAGACAATGGTCCAGTTTCATTCTCCTACATGTAGCTGTCCAGTTTTGCCAGCACCATCTGTTGAAGAGACTGTCATTTCGCCATTGTATGTCCATGGCTCCTTTATCAAATATTAATTGACCATATATGTCTGGGTTAATGTCTGGATTGTCTAGTCTGTTCCATTGGTCTGTGGCACTGTTCTTGTGCCAGTACCAAATTGTCTTGATTACTATGGCTTTATAGTAGAGCTTGAAGTTGGGGAGTGAGATCCCCCCTATTTTATTCTTCTTTCTCAGGATTGCTTTGGCTATTCGGGGTCTTTGGTGGTTCCATATGAATTTTTGAATTATTTGTTCCAGTTCATTGAAGAATGTTGCTGGTAGTTTCATAGGGATTGCATCAAATCTGTATATTGCTTTGGGCAGGATGGCCATTTTGACGATATTAATTCTTCCTAGCCATGAGCATGGGATGCGTTTCCATCTGTTAGTGTCCTCTTTAATTTCTTTTAAGAGTGACTTGTAGTTTTCAGAGTATAAGTCTTTCACTTCTTTGGTTAGGTTTATTCCTAGGTATTTTATTTTTTTGATGCAATTGTGAATGGAGTTGTTTTCCTGATTTGTCTTTCTGTTGGTTCATTGTTAGTGTATAGGAAAGCCACAGATTTCGGTGTGTTGATTTTGTATCCTGCAACTTTGCTGTATTCCGATATCAGTTCTAGTAGTTTTGGGGTGGAATCTTTAGGGTTTTTTATGTACAGTATCATGTCATCTGCAAATAGTGACAGTTTAACTTCTTCTTTACCAATCTGGATTCCTTGTATTTTTTGTTTTGTCTGATTGCCATGGCTAGGACCTCCAGTACTATGTTAAATAACAGTGGGGAGAGTGGGCAGCCCTGTCTAGTTCCCGATCTCAGAGGAAATGCTTTCAGCTTCTCGCTGTTCAATATAATGTTGGCTGTGGGTTTTTCATAGATGGCCTTTATTATGTTGAGGTACTTGCCCTCTATTCCCATTTTGCTGAGAGTTTTTATCATGAATGGATGTTGAACTTTGTCAAATGCTTTTTCAGCATCTATGGAGATGATCATGTAGTTTTTGTCTTTCTTTTTGTTGATGTGGTAGATGATGTTGATGGACTTTCGAATGTTGTGCCATCCTTGCATCCCTGGGATGAATCCCACTTGGTCATGGTGTATGATCCTTTTGATGTATTTTTGAATTCGGTTTGCTAAAATTTTGTTGGGTATTTTTGCATCTATGTTCATCATATATATTGGTCTGTAGTTTTCTTTTTGGTGGGGTCTTTGCCTGGTTTTGGTATTAGGGTGATGTTAGCTTCATAGAATGAGTTTGGGAGTATCCCCTCCTCTTCTAATTTTTGAAAACTTTGAGGAGAATGGGTATTATGTCTTTCCTGTATGTCTGATAAAATTCCGAGGTAAATCCATGTGGCCCGGGGGTTTTGTTCTTTGGTAGTTTTTTGATTACCGCTTCAATTTCGTTGCTGGTAATTGGTCTGTTTAGATTTTCTGTTTCTTTTTGGGTCAATCTTGGAAGGTTGTATTTTTCTAGGAAGTTGTCCATTTCTCCTAGGTTTCCCAGCTTGTTAGTATATAGGTTTTCATAGTATTCTCTAATGATTCTTTGTATTTCTGTGGGGTCTGTCGTGATTTTTCCTTTTTCATTTCTGATACTGTTGATTTGTGTTGACTCTCTTTTCCTCTTAATAAGTCTGGCTAGAGGCTTATCTATTTTGTTTATTTTCTCGAAGAACCAGCTCTTGGTTTCATTGATTTTCCTATTGTTTTATTCTTCTCAATTTTATTTATTTCTTCTCTGATCTTTATTATATCCCTCCTTCTGCTGACCTTAGGCCTCGTTTGTTCTTCTCTTTCCAATTTCAATAATTGTGACATTAGACCGTTCATTTGGGCTTGTTCTTCCTTTTTAAAATATGCTTGGATTGCTATATACTTTCCTCTTAAGACTGCTTTTGCTGTGTCCCACAGAAGTTGGGGCTTAGTGTTGTTGTTGTCATTTGTTTCCATATATTGCTGGATCTCCATTTTGATTTGGTCATTGATCCATTGATTATTTAGGAGCATGTTGTTTAGCTTCCATGTGTTTGTGAGCCTTTTTGCTTTTTTTGAACAGTTAATTTCTAGTTTAATGCCTTTGTGGTCTGAAAAGTTGGTTGGTAGGATTTCAATCTTTTGGAATTTACTGAGGCTCTTTTTGTGTCCTAGTATGTGGTCTATTCTGGAGAATGTTCCATGTGCACTTGAGAAGAATGTCTATCCTGTTGCTTTTGGATGTGGAGTTCTGTAGATGTCTATTAGGTCCATCTTTTCTAGTGTGTTGTTCAATGCCTCTGTGTCCTTACTTATTTTCTGTCTGGTGGATCTGTCCTTTGGAGTTAGTGGTGTGTTGAAGTCTCCTAGAATGAATGCATTGCATTCTTTTTCCTCCTTTAGTTCTGTTAATATTTGTTTCAGGTATGTTGGTGGTCCTATACTGGGTGCATATATATTTATAATGGTTATATCCTCTTGATGGACTGAGCCCTTTATCATTATGTAATGTCCTTCTTTGTCTTTTGTTACTTTCTTTGTTTTGAAGTCTGTTTTGTCTGATATAAGAATTGCAGCACCTGGTTTCTTCTCTTTGTTGTTTGCATGAAATATCTTTTTCCATCCCTTGACTTTAAGTCTGTGCATGTATTTGGGTTTGAAGTGAGTCTCTTGTAAGCAGCATATGGATGGATCTTGCTTTTTTATCCATTCTATTACTCTGTGTCTTTTGACTGGTGCATTCAGTCCATTTACAATTACGGTGATTATTGAAAGGTATGAACTTATTGCCATTGCAGGCTTAAGTTTGTGGTTACCAAAGGTTCAGGGTTAGCTTCTTTACTATCTTACTGTCTAACTTATCTCACTTGTTGAGCTATTATAAGCGCGGTCTGATGCTTCTTTATTTCTCTTCCTTCTTAATCCTCCTCCTCCCTTCTTCATATGTTGGGTGTTTTTTTCTGTTCTCTTTTTAGGAGTGCTCCCATCTAGAGCAGTCCCTGTAGGATGCCCTGAAGAGGTGGTTTGTGGGAGGCAAATTCCCTCAACTTTTTTTTGTCTGGGAATTGTTTAATCCCTCCTTCATATTTAAATGATATTCGTGCTGGATACAGTAGTCTTGGTTCAAGGCCCTTCTGTTTCATTGCATTAAGTATATCATGCCATTCTCTTCTTGCCTGTAGGGTTTCTGTTGAGAAGTCTGATGATAGCCTGGTGGGTTTTCCTTTGTAGGTAACCTTTTTTTTTTTCTCTCTGGCTGCCTTTAATACTTTGTCCTTGTCTTCGATCTTTGCCATTTTAATTATTATGTGTCTTGGTGTTGCCCTCCTTTTATCCCTTGTCATGGGAGTTCTATGTACCTCTGTGGTCTGAGAGGCCATTTCTTCCCCTAGTTTGTGGAAGTTTTTGGCAATTATTTCTTCAAAGACACTTTCTATCCCTTTTTCTCTCTCTTCTTCTGGTATCCCTATAATGCATATATTGTTCCTTTTTGATTGGTCACTCAGCTCTCTTAAAATTCTTTCATTCCTGGAGATCCTTTTATCTCTCTCTGCATCAGCTTCTCTGCGTTCCTGTTCTCTGTTTTCTAGTCCATTAATGGTCTCTTGCATCTCGTCCATTCTGTTTTGAAGTCCTTCCAGAGCTTGTTTTATTTCTGTATTCTCCTTCCTTAGTTCTTGCATATTTCTCTGCAAGTCCATCAGCATGGTTATGACTTTTGTTTTGAATTCTTTTTCAGGAAGACTGGCTAAATCTATCTCCCCAGGTTCCTTCTCAGGGGAAGATGTAGCAGATGCCGAAGCCGTCTGGGTTAGTCTTGTCTGGATCATATTTTTTTGCCTTTTCATGTTGACAGGTGCTATTGACTGTCAGCTGGGAGGGCCAAACTTTTCACTTGCTACTGGCCTTTCTTTACTGGGACAACTGCGACCCCTAGTGGCTTGTGTTGGGTAATTGCGTGTAGAGTGGGTCTTTGTGTCTTGCCTGGCCGGAATGGAGGAATTTCCCTTTCTGTGGGCGGAGTTTGTCTCAGGCTGCTTCTCGGCTTTCGCAGCGCCCGGTGGGGTAATCGACGGAGGGGGGGGCTGTTTGGCTGTTTACCTCCGTGAAGGGTCTCAGAGCTGTTGCCCAGGGGGTTAGTGCACCTGGTTTTCCCTGTAATTTCCAGCTGCTGGACTATGACCTGTGTTGTTTCCGTCAAGCTGTTAAGTCTCTGTCCCTTTAAGACTTTCAAAAGGCCCCCGCTTTTCTTTCTCACAGGGGCATCAGCTTCAGCACCCGCTCTGAGGTCTTACCCCCTGTTCTCCCAATATCCAGGGCCCCCTGGGCATATACTGTGTCTGCGCTCTGGCCCGGATGGCTGGGGCTGGGTGTTCGGCAGTCCTGGGCTCCGTCTCCCTCCCGCTCTGCCTATTGTTCTCCCGCCGGGAGCTGGGGGGAGGGGCGCTCGGGTCCCGCAGGGCCGGGGCTTGTATCTTACCCCTTTCACCAGTCGCTGGGTTCTCGCTGGTGTAGCTGCAGTCTGGCCACTGTCCTGTGTCTTCTGGTCTCTCTTTTAGGGCTAGTTGTGTTTGTTGTATTTTCAAAAGTATATGTGTTTTTGGGAGGAGATTCACACTGTCCTACTCACGCCGCCATGTTGGCTCCGCCTCTTGACTGTGACTATTTTTGATAAAAGCAGAAACTAGTGTCCTGGGGAGGTGGTTAAAATAGAATTTAATATTGAGTCAAAGTATCTAATATCATGGAAAAATGAGATCATTTTCAAGGAGTAAATAAAAAGAGAATTTGTTATCAACTGAATGTCACCAAATGAAATTTTAAAGGATCTTCTACAAAAAGAAAACATGTACCGCATGATTACAGCATTGAAGGAAATAAATTGGGTGGGTGTATGTAAATGTATATGACTGAATAGAATATTAATAAAGATGATGAAGGTAAGAGATTCCAGTTGGAAAACATATTTGTAAAGAAAGCAAATGTAGTACCAAGCAGTAAGTAAAGATGGCGGGTACTCAGGTCTTTCTGCTGTCTGAGAAGTGGCAAAAGGACTAACATTTTAGAATGTAGTGAGTAAAGAATATATGCTGAAAAATGTAGAGCACTAGTAAATATTTTGTTCAGGCATATTAAACCAATAAGCTTTGATAAGGGAAGCAGAAGATAAAAAATATTTAATCTTAAAGAAGATTTTAAAGAAAGAAAAGGTAATGTGCGTATGTATTACAAATAGAAATAAAATAATAAGTGGTAGATTTTCATTCAAATAACTGACAATTATACAAAATATAAATAGAATAATTTTCAATTCAAATATGAAATGTGCCTTCAGGTTCATTGGTGTTG
Source organism: Manis pentadactyla (assembly GCF_030020395.1). Classification (NCBI taxonomy): domain Eukaryota; kingdom Metazoa; phylum Chordata; class Mammalia; order Pholidota; family Manidae; genus Manis; species Manis pentadactyla. The sequence goes on from NC_080032.1 coordinate 68,859,185, forward strand.
CCACAAATGACAGGATTTCCTTATTTCTTAGGGCTATGCAATATTCTATTATTTTCTATATATGTCATCTATATCCATTCATATGTCTGAGACACACCTTTAATATAAGCTTAACACACACTGGTAGATTGCTATACTAAAGGTACTATTGTATTATAAGGCAAGACCATTTCTGAAAATGAACAAGCATGTCTCAATGATAGGCTACCCAAATAATTGGGAATATGATTTAAAAATTTTTTCTATGTATCTAATGATAAAATTTTGAACATATTTGAAAGAAGAAATAAACATATAGAGTTACTACTGGAGATTTAAACTTCCCTCTTACTATTTGTCAAACAGAAATAACTGAAAGGCTATAAACAAATGTAAAATTAACTCTTAAAATTAAGATAATTTACCAATACACACAAAACTTACATGTACTGAGTATGTGTTTTTTTTTCAAGTTAACATGGAACTTCTCCTAAAATAAACTGTATGCTCACATTTTTAAGAAAATAAATTTAAAATATATAAAACTATACTGTAAATGCAGTAACCATGAGCCTAGCTTGATAGTTGGCAACTGAAATGTGGCTATTCATATTTTAATTTCACTTCCTTAAAAATAAACAAATAATGTAAAAATGATTTCTTGGTCATGTTAGCCACATTTTTTAATGGATTAGGACATTTCCATTAGCAAAACAAATTCTCTAACCCCATTGGATCTTAAAGAGAAATTACTAACAAAAACTTGGAAGATCCTTATATGATTTTGATTCAATGAAAACATTGGCAAATGGGGGACCATAATTTTCAATGAATTGTATATAACATTAAATGTCTGCATTATAAAAATGGATTGTCTTAAATACATATATTAGAAAAAAAGAATGGAGATTATTAACACCTTAGCATGCACCATGAGAAGTTAAAACTGAAAAGAAAGGATTATGGGGAAGATGTCAGAGTAGGAGGCTCCTGAGCTTGCTTTGTCCCACGGACACACCAGTGCTAAGACTACGTATAATTCAACTCACTCTGAAAGCAACCTGAAGACTAGCAGAACATCCACTCCACAGCTAAAGATATAAAGACAAGGGTCATATTGAGAAGGGTAGAAGAGGCAGAGACCTGGTCAGGAACCAAAGCCCCAGCCTGGCAAGCCCCAAGCAAGATGGGCATCACACAGGTGAAGATCCTCCCTGAGGAATTAGGGGGTTAAGCCCCGTATCATGAAGCCCCCACCCTAAGGACCTGTACAAGGAAGACAAGCCCCATAAAATCTGGCTTTGAAAATCAATGGAGCTTAACTCCAGGGGAACTGGAAGCCTGCAGTAAACTGAGACTCTGCTCTTCATCATTTGGCCTGAGACCTAGTACAGAGGCAATAGTTTCTAAAGCGTCTGGGTTATATATGAAGGAGATGTATTGACTAATTTTGGGTTGTGTGCAGGAGGGGCAGGAATCAGTAGGAACCTTCTCTGGGAATGAAAGGCCTGGCAAGTGCCCTTTTCCCCTCCTTTATTGTAGCTGGCCAGATGCTGGTGGGAGCCAGCTCTGACACTTACTATTTACCTTGCTGGCACTACTCTCCCCACACTGGCATCCCGCTGCAGATGTACCCCACCCAGGCAGGTACCCTTTCAAGAAGCTCCTACCATACTACACCGAGTTGGCAGGCTCAGTCAGGATCAGCATCACACCAAAGCAAATGCAGCCTTGCCACCCCTGGCAGGCAGCCCTAGCTCTCTGGTGCCTCTCTGAAGTGACCCCTGCCTTGGAAGGGGGCAAGCTCCGCTCACCAGCATACCTACAGCACTGTGGTCAGGCCTCTCAGCAGCTTCACTGGAGGCTAGCCTTGCCCACCATGTGCCTGCAGCATGATGGCCCAGTTGCCACAGGGGGGCATATACAGCCCACACAGGGGATCCCTGAAGTGCCTAGCTTTGGTGACCATGGGTGGATTGTGTGTCTGGACTCCACAGGAAACCTACAGAAGGTCACACCTTCAAGACCAGGAGACATAACCTGGTCTACTGAATACACAGAAACAAACACAGGGAGTCAGACAAAATGAGGAGACAAAGGAATATGTCTTAATGAAAAAAACAGACAAAACCTCAGAAAAAGAACTACACAAAATGGAAATAAGTTATCTACCTGATAAATAGTTAAATTAATGTACATAAAGATGCTCACCAGACTTGAGAGAAGAATGGATGAACTCAGTGAAAACTTTAACAAAAAGATAGAAAATAAAAAGGAACTTGTCAGAGCTAAAGAATATATCTGCAATGAAAACTACACTAGAGAGAATCAATTGCATGTGAGAAGATGCAGAAGAAAAGATCAGTGATCTGGAAGACAGGGTAGGAGAAATCATCCAAGATGAACAGCAAAAAGAAAACATAACTTTTAAAAATGAGGATAAGTTAAAGGACCTGTGGGATAACATCAAGTGTATGAACATTCAAATTATAGAGGTGCCAGAAAGGGAAGAGAGAGAGAGAGAGGACCAGAAAACTTATTTGAAGAAATAAAGCTGAAGACGTCCCTAACCAGGAAAAGGAAACAGGCATGTAGGTCTGTGCAGAGAAATACAGAGAACCCCAAACAAGATGAATCTAAGGAGGTCCACCTCACAACACATAACAATTAAAATTTCAAAAATTAAAGATAAAAAGAGAATCTTAAAAGCAACCAGGGAAAAGCAACTAGTTACATATAAGGGAAACCCCGCAAGACTATCAGCTAGTTTTTCAGCAGATACTTTTGCAGGCAGAAGACAGTAGCATGATTTATTCAAATGCCAAAAGGAGAAAAACACAAAACCAAGAATTATCTACCAGGCAAGGTTGTCCTTCATAAGAGAAAGAGAGAGAGAGTTTACCAGACCAAGAAAAAAAACATTAAAGGATTTCTAAGCTCCACTAACCTGGCCTTACAAGAAATGTGGAACAGACTTCTTGAAGTGGAAAGGAAAAGGCCGTAACTAGAAGTAAGAAAATTCGGAAAGGAAAAATTTCCATGAAAAAAGCAAACATATAGTAAGTAAAGTAGATCAATCACTTAAAGCTTGTATGAACAAAAATGAAAGTGAAAAATATCTGGGGAAGAATAGTTATATCAGACAAATAAACTTTAACACAAAACAAATGACTTGAGAACATGGTCATAATACTAATTTAAAATGTCTTATAAAATGTACGTAAAACACAATACCCAAAAAATAAACTTGAGACGGTCCATTCTAACCTCTCATTATTTGTATGAGGAAGTTGGAGTACTAGTTTTCTAAAGGTCATACAGTTAATTTGTGGTATAACACAATTAGAACTATCTCTTAGATTCAAATTCAAGGTTCTTTCAGAGAATCTTGAGCTCACCTTGTTTTATGAGACACAAAATATCAAAAGATTTTGAGTCTTACGTTGTTCACACCTTCCTAAAATATCTCAGATCTTTCCTATCCACCCAAGTTTCAGAGCAGATTTGACAACACATTCTTCACGTAGCTGTTCATATCTTGCTAGAAATAACATTAACATTATTGGTTGGTTTAGAAAAAGAAATATTACATTGAAACAGAATCTTTTCTTCTTTTCCTTTATTTATTTATTTCTATGAGGGAGACAGAGATTATTTTATATCTTTGTGGAAGTGTTATTGAAATGAGCCAAGTATAGATGGGGGATTATATATTTTGGATTTACATATATCTGAATTTTGACTGAAGACTATCACCTATTAGTTGTCTGATCTGGGGAAGATTGTTTATATTATTAGAGGTTCAGTTCACCCCAACCATAAATAGAAAAAAAATCAGTGTAGGGTTGTTAATAAAATTACAAGTATTGCTGACACAATTAATGCCACTTCTTAAGGCCCTTTTCCTTGAATCCAATGGTTTCCACAATTTTTCACAATGTAAGTCATGACAATATAGGATATATAAGATATAGTCAGTGACTATAAAGTTAAAGGGACAAGGTAATGGATGATGGGGTCTGGTATACAACAATATAGTTGGTGGGGAATTTGCCAAATTAGAGTGTGTATGTTTTTCATAAAGGGAGTGACTCCATTTAGTGTCAGGGTAGGTTGGCCATTTTAGTCTGACACATACAGGTAATTGATGAGATATAATTTTTCAAAAGAAGATGTAAATCTGGATTTTTGTATGAATGTGAAATATGTCAATTTCTAAATTTCATTAGCTAATTAAATTATTTTTAAAATAGTCTGAAAACTGAAAACTTAATATAAGATACCCATAAGCTATCATGGACCAGCTGAATGACATATAACATCTTGAGATCAAGAAATCTACCTTATAGAAGATAACTAATATACAGTAAAGAACAGGTAGGAGTTAATCTGGAGGCTAAGAGTAGAGAAGATATATTCAGGTAGAAAAATGGAAAAAGGGCACATTTAATTGTTAGAATTAAAAACTGTTGCTGGATCTATCAGGAATGGGTTTGGACAGGTTGCAGCTTTATGAAAAAATTTTATACCATGTTAAGAAATTTTAGATTTGCCCTTAATTAAGCAAAGGAAGCTTGGAAGATTTTAAGTGGGTAAACAGCATGATTTATGTTACATGAGCAAATACGAGTTTTGGAAATGTCCATCTGAGTAGAGTAGAAAGTGGGTAGGTAGAATAATAGGAGATTGACTAAAGAATCAGAGCTAGTGGCAATAATAGTCAAATTAGTGTTATGAAGGAAGTAATGAAGAGCAGGGAACATATATAAGAAATATTTGATGTAGAACTTCTAGGATATGCATTTGATTGGATGGGTGGGGGAGAAGAGGAAATCAGTAATACTCTTTGGTATTAGATTTACACATCTTGATGGATATAATCCCAGTAAATGATAAAACATAAGACCCTTAGACTTTATTTATGTGTGCTCATAATAGTGAAAATGGAAGTGCTGTGGTTTATCAGTGGAGGTGACCAGCAAGGACTGATTGATCTGTATCTCCAGAGTGAGCTTTTAGGAGTAGACAAATATTAAGATTCTTGAGCATATACATGGTAGGATTAACTATCTGGGGATAAAAGAGATGCCTAAAATGGAGATATGAATTGTGCATTTATCAATTACTATAACAAGTATTCGAAAACAGGGTGGAGGAAAGCAAAGGCAGATCACAAAGAGCCTTGTAAAACCTAGAAGAGTGTATTATGCTAGAATATAATGGGTCAGGAGCATAACGCATAGGATAAATCAACATTTAGAGTAAGTGGAGGATGAGTACACAGAAAAACGTGTTGCTTTGGCTAGACAAGTAGGAGAAAAATCCAAAACGGTATAGCATCACGGAGATCAGGCTAAAAAGAGCAAATGGTTCCAAATAGTCAAGCAAAATAATGACCAAAGGATGTTATTATATTCGGCAATGGAAAGGCCAGTACCAGTATTTACTAGAGTCAAATCTGTGGAATGATGAATATGGTCAAACCCAGACTACAATGACTAAAACTTTTTGGAGGATTAGGAAACAGAGGCAATGAATACAGAGAATTCTTTGTAAATTACGGCTCAGCAAAAAATTTACCAAGTGCCGAAAGGATGTGGATCCTCATCCTTGCTCATACACTGCTAAAGGGAACGTAAATTGTTGTAACCACGTTGTAAAACAGTTTTGTATGATCTTATAAATCTGAATATGACTCTGTGATTCTAATCCTAAGCATATCTCTAAGAGAAATACATACACATGTACAATACACATCTAGAGGAATGTTTACAGCACTGCTATTCACAATGCCAGACATCTCACATCTACCCAAATGACCATTGATGGGAGAGCAGGTGAATATTCTGTGATGTATTCACAAAGTGAAATTTATGTAGCAGTCAAAACAAGTGAACTATGGAGGTGTGTAACAATGTGGATGATTCTTATCAAGATAATAGAAAACTTTTAAAACTAAATAGCAAACATTTTTATACTACAATACCTCATTGTAGGTTAAAAAGTTAAAAACAAAACAAAAAGTTCTCTTATAGAAAATGCACAAAGAAGCAATAAAACTATAAAATGGACTACTTGATTGACTATGATGAGATTCAGTTTGATGGTTACATTGTTTGGGTGAAAGAGGAGAATGGGATACAGTGATAAATATTGATATATTAATGTACTGATAAAGGCCCCAGTTCATTTTGGGAAATGAACATATTAAGAAACTAAATAAATAACAAAAATGTATGGTTCTGGAGCAATGTTAAGGCTATCACATGAGTGAAGGATTATGAATAATCCTGTCCTGGGCAATCAATATCTAAGGTCTTAAAAAAAAAAAGAAGAAAAAAACTTTGATTATTAAAAAAAAATAGGAAGAAGAAGGGAGAAGAATTTTGAGGGAAAGGGTAATGAGATTATCATATGCAAGAGAAGAGAAACACTACAGGACAATGTTGAGGACAGAGGAAGGAAATGGAATAGTTGCAGGTTATGATTACCCAGGATGCATAGCACATGAAATCCAGACCAGGGGTGGGAAGGTCCAGAATTGTTCAGTGGGAAGCAAAATTTCTTTGAGATAAAAAGATGGGTACTTATATATATGTAGGAAGACAAGCAGGAGAGTGAGGGGATTATACCTAATGGTCACTATTTTCAGGGAACATAGCAGAAGAGGTTGTTTTCTGTAAGGAAGAGTTAAGAAGATGTGATAGTTTATAGAAAGATTAAATGCTTGAAATGGCTGTAGAATTGGGAAAAGGGTGCAACTCAGTAAGTATGCTGTGTAGATTTGAGGGGCTAAGTGGGAGGTGAAAACCATACATTCTGAGTAGCTTTAATCTCCGTTTAGTATTGTGATTTGTTGTCATCCAGCTTTCAGAGAAAGAGAAGGAGGTGAGGTGTGTTTATATGATACTCTTGATACACGAACATAGAGACTATGGTGCAAGGTTGTGGGAAGTGTTTCCAAAATTTTAGTTAAATGCTGCACAATGTGGGTTTGAATAGTCAATAAGGAAAGGAAAACAGAGTTGATTAATCAGAACAAAACGGAAGTATTGAGGAGCTAGAGGTCCTGATATATCTTTTTAATTCAGGACCAGAATATGGATGTTGGAATGGATTGCAAAATTAGAATAAAAGTAAAATGCATTTTAATTGAGAACATTATGTGCATATACATAGGTATGTTTACACAGGTACTTGCATATATTAATAATATATGTAATATATGTAATATATGACTTAATAAATATATATACTTATATAAGCATATACGTTTATATGTAGACACAGATCCGTTTGTTTAACTTTGTTTAACATAAAAAACAATACTGAGTAAAATCACAAACTTTGAAATTGTTCTTTGAAATGAGTATATGGCATAGATAGTTAATAGCTAATTTCCAGTTTATGTTTTCTGTTGTATAAATGTTTATTATTGGTCACACATATTTAAAATAAATACATTGTCAATTATATATAGTTATAATTTTAAAAATCTGTTTTTTGTTTTGACCCTTCAATAACCTTATATTTTCATTGATTATATTTCCACTTAGTCAACATCAGTCACTGTTATTTAGACTTACAGTAAATGATGATAAAATTATCTTCTCTCAAAGCCATTCATGATCTCAATCTTGTAGATGGAAGTGTTACAGAGCTCTTTTGGGTACAAAATACAAAATACAGAAGAACACAAAAGAAAATAATACTTCTGCACCAAAAGTTGAAGACCACTCTGTTTTAACTACTAGTACAGGTAAGTGGCAAATACTTCCATCGATGCCTGACACATTTTATTTCATAGAAGTAGCCCCTTCTGTTTCATTTCAATATACAATTCTGAGGCTTTACATTGAACTTAGGCAGGAACTTTAATTTTGCTGATCTTTCCTCTTGAATCCATTTTATTTATTATAGTTAAATGGACACTTTCACAGAAGAAATCTGCCATAATATTGTCGTATTTATGTGATTATTTGGGTATTCTATGCTAGTCATAAATTTTACCCTAAGCATTGAGTTCTTGGAATGAATACCATTCCCATACATTCACTTTGATGGATTTTCCCCCGCAGGAAGAACTGCTACATATTCCTGCAATTCATTTCATTTAAGCTCTAGATTTCCTAGTGTAATCCTAACAATGGATTTGGGACAATCAGAGAAAACCTCTGATTTCACAGTATTGTTAGCTACAGAATTTAGCAGAAGAGCTATTCCCATCATTAGACTTTTGCAATACAAGGAAATCACCTATTACCTGGTCATTTGTCTGAGGTAAGCAATGAAATACATAAAAAGTACAGATACAAGTCTCTAAGTGGTCTTGAGATTAAGGATCGTTTATCTTTTGTTTTCAAGATAAAGACTACTTGTCAAGGAAAATGGTCCTGCTGTGGGAAAACAGTTACTATTTTTCAAAAGAAGAGAAAACTTGGCAGGAGAGTAAGAAATCATAGTTCTGGTCTCCTGAAGACTGATGACAGAGAGGAGCAGGTGTTCACTTTATTAAACCTGATTAAGTGCTTTCTGAGATGTTTGTGTGTCTTGAGTTAGGATAATTGTGTAGGCTTTCCTTCAATATTATTTGGCCAATTCGGTTTGAGGCACTTGTATGTACGGATGCGCAGGGGACACAGTGTAACAGAGACCTGGAGGAACCATTGTTTTAAGCCAGGAGAATAACTGCTTTGAGTGCCATGGAATGAATATCACTCTTTTTTTTTTTTTTTTAATTATTATTTTTTATTGAAGGGTAGTTGACACAGAGTATTACATTACATGAGTTTCAAGTGTACAACACAGTGGTAGAACATTTATATACATAATTTTAGGTTCCAGCTATCACCCTACCAGGCTGTTACAATATCTTGACTATATTCCTTATGCTATACCTTACATCCCGGTTACTAATTTATTTTACCATTGGAAGTCTGTCCTTTTTTTTTTTTTTTTTTTTTTTTTTTTGTGAGGGCATCTCTCATATTTATTGATCAAATGGTTGTTAACGACAATAAAATTCTGTATAGGGGAGTCAATGCTCAATGCACAATCATTATTCCACCCCAAGCCTAATTTTTGTCAGTCTCCAATCTTCTGAGGCATAACAAACAAGTTTTTACATGTAGAACAAATTCTTACATAATGAATAAGTTACATAGTGAACAGTACAAGGGCAGTCATCACAGAAACTTTCGGTTTTGCTCATGCATTATGAACTATAAACAGTCAGTTCAAATATGAATACTCATTTGGTTTTTATACTTGATTTATATGTGGATACCACATTTCTCTCTTTATTATTATTATTTTTAATAAAATGCTGAAGTGGTAGGTAGATACAAGATAAAGGTAGAAAACATAGTTTAGTGTTGTAAGAGAGCACATGTAGATGATCAGGTGTGTGCCTGTAGACTATGTGTTAATCCAAGCTAGACCAGGGCAATAAAACATCCACGTATGCAGAAGATTTCTCTCAGAACGGGGGGGTGAGGTTCTAAGCCTCACCTCTGTTGATCCCCAATTTCTCACCTGATGGCCCCCCTGCGACTGTGCCTGTCTTAGGTTGTTCCTCCCTTGAGGAATCTTACCCGTCTCTGGCTAACCAGTCATCTTCCGGGGCCATACAGGGAAATGTGAAGTTGGTAAGTGAGAGAGAAGCCTTATTGTTTGAAAAAGTTAGCTTTTTACTTCTTTGCATATTTATGCCCTGTGGCTTCTATGCCCAGCATTTGTCTTGAGGTATCTTTACCACTTGGAAGAATTATGATACTCGGTAAATTTGATATGAGGCACGAATTCTATTTAAGGGTTGTAATTAGGAAGGAAGAAGAAAAGCTATAGAAGTAGAAGGCGGAAGAAAACATGGGAAGATTGATTATTTCTTTGATATATCTTCTTGTAGAGTAACTTCAGCATGTATAGGTTTTAAGCTACTACTTAAATTGCACACACACATTAACATAATAGGAGTATAGTTACATAACCAAAGCATATCTGTAATTACCAGCCATCTGCAGTGAAACCAAGAAAACCAGTTAGGCACCTTAGGCATTTGTGAAAACTTATCTATGATATGGTGGATATTGTCCAACTGAACTTGAACAGTCTGAGAGAAATCAGACAAATTAAAACAACCCATTCCTGGGGACTGTTCACATGCCATATGTTCTTTTAACAATAAATAGTTTGTAGTTGTAAGACTTTGGAGCGCTACAATTTGCACTTCTCCAAATTCTTGGTTGAGTTCCAACAGTATAGATCTAGTCCAATTTTGTTGTTTTACTGTATGCACAGGCCAGCTTAGATATCTCCTTCCTCATTCCCATGGCAAGTCCAGGAACTGGTGGGATGAGTGCATCTACACCTGTAGCAGTGCGTGGATCTTTGTTGGGGTTTTTGATGATCATCTTCTGGCATGAGTCTTCCAGAGAGTGCTGATGTTGGAAGTTCTTTTTCATATCGTATCTTAGTTCATTTTCGGGGTAGCCCAATTAGGCTTTGATCCTCTGTATAAACACAAACAGACCCTTTGCCTACACTTTTATATGCCCTTTATACCCTTGTGTAGAACACGTTGGAAGTTACCACACAGGAACTGCCCTTTTTTTTTTTTTTTTTTTTTTTTTTTTGCTATCACTAATCTACACTTACATGACGAATATTATGTTTACTAGGCTCTCCCCTATACCAGGTCTCCCCTATAAACCCCTTTACAGTCACTGTCCATCAGCATAGCAAAATGTTATAGAATCACTACTTGCCTTCTCTGTGTTGTACAGCCCTCCCTTTTCTCCTACCCCCCCATGCATGTTAATCTTAATACCCCCCTACTTCTCCCCCCCTTATCCCTCCCTACCCACCCATCCTCCCCAGTCCCTTTCCCTTTGGTACCTGTTAGTCCATTCTTGAGTTCTGTGATTCTGCTGCTGTTTTGTTCCTTCAGTTTTTCCTTTGTTCTTATATTCCACAGATAAGTGAAATCATTTGGTATTTCTCTTTCTCCGCTTGGCTTGTTTCACTGAGCATAATACCCTCCAGCTCCATCCATGTTGCTGCAAATGATTGGATTTGCCCTTTTCTTATAGCTGAGTAGTATTCCATTGTGTATATGTACCACATCTTCTTTATCCATTCATCTATTGATGGACATTTAGGTTGCTTCCAATTCTTGGCTATTGTAAATAGTGATGCAATAAACATAGGGGTGCATCTGTCTTTCTCAAACTTGATTGCTGCATTCTTAGGGTAAATTCCTAGGAGTGGAATTCCTGGGTCAAATGGTAAGTCTGTTTTGAGCATTTTGATGTACCTCCATACTGCTTTCCACAATGGTTGAACTAACTTACATTCCCACCAGCAGTGTAGGAGGGTTCCCCTTTCTCCACAGCCTCGCCAACATTTGTTGTTGTTTGTTTTTTGGATGGCAGCCATCCTTACTGGTGTGAGGTGATACCTCATTGTAGTTTTAATTTGCATTTCTCTGATAATTAGCGATGTGGAGCATCTTTTCATGTGTCTGTTGGCCATCTGTATTTCTTTTTTGGAGAACTGTCTGTTCAGTTCCTCTGCCCATTTTTTAATTGGGTTATTTGTTTTTTGTTTGTTGAGGCGTGAGAGCTCCTTATATATTCTGGACGTCAAGCCTTTATCGGATGTGTCATTTTCAAATATATTCTCCCATACTGTAGGGATCCTTCTTGTTCTATTGATGGTGTCTTTTGCTGTACAGAAGCTTTTCAGCTTAATATAGTCCCACTTACTCATTTTTGCTGTTGTTTTCCTTGCCCGGGGAGATATGTTCAAGAAGAGGTCACTCATGTTTATGTCTAAGAGGTTTTCGCCTATGTTTTCTTCCAAGAGTTTAATGGTTTCATGGCTTACATTCAGGTCTTTGATCCATTTTGAGTTTACTTTTGTATATGGGGTTAGACAATGGTCCAGTTTCATTCTCCTACATGTAGCTGTCCAGTTTTGCCAGCACCACCTGTTGAAGAGACTGTCATTTCGCCATTGTATGTCCATGGCTCCTTTATCAAATATTAATTGACCATATATGTCTGGGTTAATGTCTGGATTCTCTAGTCTGTTCCATTGGTCTGTGGCTCTGCTCTTGTGCCAGTACCAAATTGTCTTGATTACTATGGCTTTATAGTAGAGCTTGAAGTTGGGGAGTGAGATCCCCCCTACTTTATTCTTCTTTCTCAGGATTGCTTTGGCTATTCGGGGTCTTTGGTGTTTCCATATGAATTTTTGAATTATTTGTTCCAGTTCATTGAAGAATGTTGCTGGTAGTTTCATAGGGATTGCATCAAATCTGTATATTGCTTTGGGCAGGATGGCCATTTTAACGATATTAATTCTTCCTAGCCACGAGCATGGGATGAGTTTCCATCTGTTAGTGTCCCCTTTAATTTCTCTTAAGAGTGACTTGTAGTTTTCAGAGTATAAGTCTTTCACTTCTTTGGTTAGGTTTATTCCTAGGTATTTTATTTTTTTTGATGCAATTGTGAATGGAGTTGTTTTCCTGATTTCTCTCTCTATTGTTTCATTGTTAGTATATAGGAAAGCCACAGATTTCTGTGTGTTGATTTTGTATCCTGCAACTTTGCTGTATTCCGATATCAGTTCTAGTAATTTTGGGGTGGAGTCTTTAGGGTTTTTTATGTACAGTATCATGTCATCTGCAAATAGTGACAGTTTAACTTCTTCTTTACCAATCTGGATTCCTTGTATTTCTTTATTTTGTCTGATTGCCGTGGCTAGGACCTCCAGTACTATGTTAAATAACAGTGGAGAGAGTGGGCATCCCTGTCTAGTTCCCGATCTCAGAGGAAATGCTTTCAGCTTCTCGCTGTTCAATATAATGTTGGCTGTGGGTTTATCATAGATGGCCTTTATTATGTTGAGGTACTTGCCCTCTATTCCCATTTTGCTGAGAGTTTTTAACATGAATGGATGTTGAACTTTGTCAAATGCTTTTTCAGCATCTATGGAGATGATCATGTGGTTTTTGTCTTTCTTTTTGTTGATGTGGTGGATGATGTTGATGGACTTTCGAATGTTGTACCATCCTTGCATCCCTGGAATGAATCCCACTTGGTCATGGTGTATGATCCTTTTGATGTATTTTTGAATTCGGTTTGCTAATATTTTGTTGAGTATTTTTGCATCTACGTTCATCAGGGATATTGGTCTGTAGTTTTCTTTTTTGGTGGGGTCTTTGCCTGGTTTTGGTATTAGGGTGATGTTAGCTTCATAGAATGAGTTTGGGAGTATTCCCTCCTCCTCTATTTTTTGGAAAACTTTAAGGAGAATGGGTATTATGTCTTCCCTGTATGTCTGATAAAATTCCGAGGTAAATCCATCTGGCCCGGGGGTTTTGTTCTTTGGTAGTTTTTTGATTACCGCTTCAATTTCGTTGCTGGAAATTGGTCTGTTTAGATTTTCTGTTTCTTCCTGGGTCAATCTTGGAAGGATATATTTTTCTAGGAAGTTGTCCATTTCTCCTAGGTTTCCCATTTTGTTAGCATATAGGTTTTCATAGTATTCTCCAATAATTCTTTGCATTTCTGTGGGGTCCGTCGTGATTTTTCCTTTCTCGTTTCTGATACTGTTGATTTGTGTTGACTCTCTTTTCTTCTTAATAAGTCTGGCTAGAGGCTTATCTATTTTGTTTATTTTCTCAAAGAAGCAGCTCTTGGTTTCATTGATTTTTGCTATTGTTTTATTCTTCTCAATTTTATTTATTTCTTCTCTGATCTTTATTATGTCCCTCCTTCTGCTGACCTTAGGCCTCATCTGTTCTTCTTTTTCCAATTTCGATAATTGTGACATTAGACCATTCATTTGGGATTGCTCTTCCTTTTTTAAATATGCTTGGATTGCTATATACTTTCCTCTTAAGACTGCTTTTGCTGTGTCCCACAGAAGTTGGGGCTCAGTGTTGTTGTTGTCATTTGTTTCCATATATTGCTGGATCTCCATTTTGATTTGGTCATTGATCCATTCATTATTTAGGAGTGTGTTGTTAAGCCTCCATGTGTTTGTGAGCCTCTTTGCTTTCTTTGTACAGTTTATTTCTAGTTTTATGCCTTTGTGGTCTGAAAAGTTGGTTGGTAGGATTTCAATCTTTTGGAATTTTCTGAGGCTCTTTTTGTGGCCTAGTATGTGGTCTATTCTGGAGAATGTTCCATGTGCACTTGAGAAGAATGTATATCCCGCTGCTTTTGGATGTAGAGTTCTATAGATGTCTATTAGGTCCATCTGCTCTACTGTGTTGTTCAGTGCTTCCGTGTCCTTACTTATTTTCTGCCCAGTGGATCTATCCTTTGCGGTGAGTGGTGTGTTGAAGTCTCCTAGAATGAATGCATTGCAGTCTATATCCCCCTTTAGTTCTGTTAGTATTTGTTTCACGTGTGCTGGTGCTCCTGTGTTGGGTGCATATATATTTAGAATGGTTATATCCTCTTGTTTGACTGAGCCCTTTATCATTATGTAGTGTCCTTCTTTATCTCTTGTTACTTTCTTTGTTTTGAAGTCTATTTTGTCTGATATTAGTACTGCAACCCCTGCTTTCTTCTCACTGTTGTTTGCTTGAAATATGTTTTTCCATCCCTTGACTTTTAGTCTGTACATGTCTTTGGGTTTGAGGTGAGTTTCTTGTAAGCAGCATATAGATGGGTCTTGCTTTTTTATCCATTCTGTTACTCTGTGTCTTTTGATTGGTGCATTCAACCCATTAACATTTAGGGTGACTATTGAAAGATATGTAGTTATTGCCATTGCAGGCTTTAAATTCGTGGTTACCAAAGGTTCAAGGTTAGCCTCTTTAGTATCTTACTGCCTAACTTAGCTCGCTTATTGAGCTGTTATATACACTGTCTGGAGATTCTTTTCTTCTCTCCCTTCTTGTTCCTCCTCCTCGATTCTTCATATGTTGGGTGTTTTGTGCTGTGCTCTTTCTAGGAGTGCTCCCATCTACAGCAGTCCCTGTAAGATGTTCTGTAGAGGTGGTTTGTGGAAAGCAAATTCCCTCAGCTTTTGTTTGTCTGGGAATTGTTTAATCCCACCGTCATATTTGAATGATAGTCGTGCTGGATACAGTATCCTTGGTTCAAGGCCCTTCTGTTTCATTGTATTAAATATATCATGCCATTCTCTTCTGGCCTGTAGGGTTTCTGTTGAGAAATCTGACGTTAGCCTGATGGGTTTCCCTTTATAGGTGACCTTTTTCTCTCTAGCTGCCTTTAACACTCTTTCCTTGTCCTTGATCTTTGCCATTTTAATTATTATGTGTCTTGGTGTTGTCCTTCTTGGATCCTTTCTCTTGGGGGTTCTGTGTATTTCCGTGGTCTGTTTGATTACTTCCTCCCCCAGTGTGGGGAAGTTTTCAGCAATTATTTCTTCTAAGATACTTTCCATCTCTTTGCCTCTCTCTTCTTCTTCTGGGACCCCTATAATACGGATATTGCTCTTTTTAGATTGGTCACACAGTTCTCTTAATATTGTTTCATTCCTGGAGATCCTTTTATCTCTCTCTATGTCAGCTTCTATGCGTTCCTGTTCTCTGATTTCAATTCCATCAATGGCCTCTTGCATTCTATCCATTCTGCTTATAAACCCTTCCAGAGTTTGTTTCATTTCTGCGATCTCCTTTCTGGCATCTGTGATCTCTTTCCGGACTTCATCCCATTTTTCTTGCGTATTTCTCTGCATCTCTGTCAGCATGTTTATGATTCTTATTTTGAATTCTTTGTCAGGAAGACTGGTTAGGTCTGTCTCCTTCTCTGGTGTTGTCTCTGTGATCTTTGTCTGCCTGTAGCTTTGCCTTTTCATGGTGATAGGAATAGTCTGCAGAACTGGGACGAGTGACGGCTGGAAGGACTTCCTTTCTTGTTGGTTTGTGGCCCTCCTCTCCTGGGAGAACAGCGGCCTCTAGTGGCTTGTGCTGCGCAGCTGCGCGCAGACAGGGTTTCTGCTTCCTGCCCGGCTGCTATGGAGTTAATCTCCGCTGTTGCTGTGGGCGTGGCCTGGCTCTGGCAGCTGCTCCACAATGGTGGAGTCGCGTTGGGGCAGGAGCTGCTGGGAGGCTATTTATCTCCGTAAGGGGCCTCCCTGCTCCCTGCAGCCCAGGGGTTAGGGTGCCCAGAGATCCCGGATTCCCTACCTCTGGATTAAGTGACCCGCCCTGCCCCTTTAAGACTTCCAAAAAGCACCCGCCAAAACAAAACAACGACCACAAAAAAAAACAAGAAAAAAAATTTTTTTAATTAAAAAAAAAAAAAATTTTTAATTAAAAAAAAAAAAAGGTGGTCGTTCGTTTTTCTTTATTCTCCGGTGCCAGCCTCAGGCCTCTGTTCACCGGTCTTTCTGCCCTGTTTCCCTAATATTGGGGTCCCTGTCCCTTTAAGACTTCCAAAAAGCGCTCGCCAAAACAAAGCAGCAAAAAAGCAAAAAAAAAAAAAAATGGTCGCGCGCTTTTCTTATGTCCTCTGTCGCCCAGCCTCCAGTGCCTGCTCACTGTTCTTGCTGCCCTGTTTTCCCAGTATCGAGGGCCCTGCACTCTGGCCCGGATGGCTGGGGCTGGGTGTTCGGCAGCCCTGGGCTCCGTCTCCCTCCCGCTCTGCCTGCTCTTCTCCCGCCGGGAGCTGGGGGGAGGGGCGCTCGGCTCCCGCGGGGCCGGGGCTTGTATCTTACCCCCTTCGCGAGGCGCTGGGTTCTCTCAGGTGTGGATGTGGTCTGGATATTGTCCTGTGTCCTCTGGTCTTTATTCTAGGAAGGGTTGTCTTTGTTATATTTTCATAGATATATGTTGTTTTGGGAGGAGATTTCTGCTGCTCTACTCACGCCGCCATCTTCCGCCCCTCTGCGAATATCACTCTTTTTATTATATGAGTTGTATTCTCAAACATTTTAGTTCCTGTCAGACTGTTTGGTCTTCTCAGGGCTAATGCAGAGCAAAAGAAGCACTGCCCTTGATAGAGACAACTTTTTCACAGTACTCAGTTCTGTTCAAATATTGATGGGAGTTGAGTCTAAAGGTCAAGAAGTCTCTCACTTACACAGACATGGAAAAAATAGGATTAAAAATAGAGAGATTGGATATAGGTGGAATGAATCTCCACACAGCAATTTTTGTTTTACTCATAATCCAGAATGACAGATGAAGCTTCTCTTTTCTAGACCTATCACATTTTCCATCACTTACAAGGCTTGGGAATATAAAATCAGTCTAACAGATTCTGTGGCTTTTCTTCTAATGACTCAACTTAGGCACTGAATTCCACTAATGTTATTTAGTAGTAGTAATGTTATTTCTATTAGTGTCTTACGAAGGATGTGCTAAAAACCCTCATGTTTTCTTATTCCTCCTTATATTATTAAAATAACAAAATGAATGAGTCACTCTTTATTATAATAAATGAATGAACTAACTAAAAGCCTATTGTTGAAGAAATACAAAAATCTACATACAATTTGATCAAGTACTTCGATCAATTTGAAACTCAATTTAAACAAACAAAAAAAATCAATTTAAACTCCTAAGTGAGTTGACATTTCTTCTACTCTCAGGAAATGAACTTTATTTATAACCCGTATTTTTCTTGTAATTTCCAGTTCTGTTCTTTTTGGTTTTTTCCTGCCATTAAAGTTTCTAGACTTCAGAGTTTCAGTGAAACTGCTTTAAATGCTTTGATAAGTATGATTTCACTTGTGTATGAAATCTAAAACACGAAACAAATGTACAAACAAAACAAAACAGAAACAGACTGGTGGTTGCCAGAGGGGAGATGGGTGGGGGGAATGGGAAAAATAAGTGAAAGGGATTAAGTACAAACTTCTAATTATAAAATAAATAAGTCATGAAGATCTAAAGTACAGCATAAGAAATATAGTCAATAATATTGTAATAACTTTCTATGGTGATAGATGGTAACTAGACTTATTGTGGTGAGCATTGCATAATATATATATATATATATACCTTTCTAAAACCACAGCTAAAGTTCAAGGAAATATATCATCAGGAGAAAAGTTTCACTGATATGCAAGACAGTTCTCAAATTGAATATATGACACGATGGTGCTATGCTAATGTTAAATGTCAGCCCACAGAACGAGTCACATCTTAGTCTAAGGCTTAGGCACTTGATCTTCATGGTGCAAAGAGTTATCTGCTGAGAGACTTTGTTGCTCACTGCCTACACTGTGCTATTATGAGCAATTCTCAGCATTTAGTATTTGGTGCTTGGATCCCCATAACTTTTCTCCTCATATCACTACTGAATTTTGACAAAATGAAGGACTAGAATGATAACTTTTTAAAATATTTAAACTTTTAGTGAAGTGCTGGATACCTAAAGAAAAGGAACAAGAGAGGGTGAAGGGGATAAAAGGGCACAAACACTCTCAATCATAATATAAGTTGGTTACGGGGATGGCAGTGCAGCAGGGGGAATACAGACAGTGATTCTGTAACATCTTCCTATGTTGGCAGATAGTAACTGCACTAGTGGAGGTGAGGATTTGATTATATGGTTAACTGTTGAACAACTGTTAAACTGTGTTGTATACTCGAAACCAATATAAGACTGTATATCAATGATACTTCAATAAAAACATAAAAATAATAAAAGGAGCAAGGTTTTGCTTTTTAAACTGCTTGGTGCCAATGAATAGGGGAAGAAATAAAAATCGTCTGTGGTACGCTTAGCCTTTCCTTTGTCCTACCTGGAAACATCACTCTTCGAAGCTAGCATCTAGGATCTAAAGATGTAAAGGAAATTCCATGTGCACTGTCTATAAAAATATACAGTGAAATACCCCAATGCTTTTCTGTCTTGAGTCTGAGTTAGGTGATTCCTTCTCTTCTGCATTTTTTAATAGTTGTATATGTATGGTGTAATAGTCATTGCTCACTAATTTCCTCTCTTTTTAGTGATCATGTCCCTTTTAAAGCCTTAACTGAAAGGTACAATTAATATGCAACTCTATTGTGTTGATGCATTTCTACTTATGGTAGAGTCTATATTAGTCCTGTCCCTTCCTTGCACAGAATAAGTAGATAATACTGGTGGTTTTTAATTTACTGTTGATTAGCTCACCTTACATGAATGAAAAACTTTCATTTCTTGATTTGCTTACTGATATGTAGAAAAAAATTGCTTGGAGATTTTTATATATTTATTTCATAGGCATCCATCTTACTAAAAGCTCTTATTACTACTCAGAGTTTTCACTAGATTTTTGGGGTTTCTTAATCAGATCCTCATGATTTGCAAATAACTGTACACACTTCACTACATTTAGTAGGACTTCCAGAACTGTGGTAAATTCCAGAGTAAGAGCCACCTTTCTAGACTTGATCTGGACTTTAATGGGACTGTCTGCAGCCTTTCATTGTTATATATGATACTGACTCTTTTTTAAGATGTATCATTCTATAACTAGCTTATTTTAGATTCTCGATAGCAGTAAGAGGCAGAATTCCTATGAAAACTTCACTGAGGGATCTAAAGAAAGACTTGAGTAAATGGAGATAGATTATATATATTCTTTTTTTAATCGAAGTTTCATTGATACACAATCTTATATTGGTTTCATATTATATCTATTCTTGAGTTGGAAGATTAATAAAAAGACATCGATTCTCCCTTTTAAAAAAAGTACTTGTGTTATTTAGTTTTTCAGCAGCGTTTATGAAAGCTAACATTATTGTTGTGTTTTATTTATTTATTTATTTATTTTTTACTTGTCCAAGATTAAAAGTCTTTATTGTGAAAGAGTCTGGATTCACACTGTCATGTTTTATAAAACTGTCTTAGTTAGTCATAGTTATTTCTTCCCATATGTGAACTTAAAAGTTCTAACACTGGGTTCTGTAGAATATCCATTAGGACTTTAGTTCTGCAGTTGTTTTCTCCATCTATAAATTGGTCTGGGAAGGATTGCCATCTTTACAATTTTGCTAGAGCGTTATTCCTCAAATTACTCCAGTTGTTTTTATACCATATAAGCCACAATCTTTTTTATCACTCTGAGTATAAAATATGAGCTTCTATTTTTAAAGTTTATATTTTTGTTTATTTCTCACTCTATTATTCTGTCTTTTCACCTATTTACATGACTATCCATCTACTTAATTTGGGGGGAAAATTTAAGTATATGTGCATACTATAGTTCCTCTAAAAGGAAAAAATAAACAGGAGTAAGTTACATATCCAATGAGTACAGGGGCTTTGTGCTTTGCTCAGATCTCTGTTTCTGCCCCATATAATAGTGCCTAAAACAAAGTAGAATTCAACAAATCCTTAACATATTCATAAGTTGGAGTATTAGGTTTTAATTACTATCAGAAATAAGTTTAAGAGATGTGTTAAATCTATGTCTTTTTACGTGTTTTTGAGTAGCTTCTAATTTTAAATATAGCTGAAGAAACAAGTGAATAAATGTAAGAATAATTCAAAGAGTGATGCATACTCTGTACAATCCCCTCTTAACCAGTTGCATAAAACTCTAGGACATACCATCACACTTTCAAAATCAACTATATACTTTACAGCTTTAGTTTTCTCATCAGCTTTAGCTTAATCGTGATATAAAAGATGATAACTTGGAGCCTTGTTACATTGTTTAATTGCCTTCTGGACTTTTATCTAAGAAAGAATTTTTTTTTAATGTGTATACCTCCTGAAACAAAATGCAACAAATGCAATTAGAGAGGGGAAGGGAGATTAGGACTTAACTCCTACATGATTGTGATACACAGATATACTGTCCAGGAATTTGGGGTTTATTGAGTTTAGTTCCTTTGGCTCCATCCTTGATATTGGCATCAGAGAAAACTCTGGATTATAAATTAGATTAAGATAATGAATGAGATTTTAGGCTGGTTTAATTCAGGGTATATTTGGGACATCAAATCAGATATAGTCAGTATATAGTTGGACATGGCATTTGAGATATAAATGCTGGAATAATCAACATATAACTAATATGTGAAACCCTAGATAGAGCCACAGGAGAGTTCTTAGAGTAAGAAGAAGATAAAGACTATAACTTAGTGGTACACCAATATTCACAGTCCCGACAGAAGAAGGGAGAGCGTAAAAAGGGATGAGAAGAATCATCCAGAGAACTGAAGAGAAAACTCAAGATGGAAAGGCATCAATCAGCAAAATTTAAGTACGAAGAGTACAATTGTGACAAATGTTTTAAGATAAATAAATAATGAAATTTCATTTAGATTCAGAGAATAAAAGAGTTTTGGTGACCTTATAAGACCAAGTTTACTTGAATGTCAGAAAAGAAAGTTTGGGCAGAGCACTGAATTGGAGAAGACAAGGTGGAGACAGAGGCTGATTTGAATTCAGTGCAGTCAGGTGCTAAGTCTTTGGGAGACTTAACTTACGAAAAATTTTCCAATTTGTTATGTCTTCTCCAACCTCATATTGTTTTTCTTGCATGAGATATTATTTCCTGAGTCTTCCCATCTCTTTTACTTCAGTTGCTGGGTTAAAATTCCTTAAGTACAAGTTTGATCATGGCACTGTTCCAATTATTCAGTCACTGACTCCCTGCTTCTGTATCATTTTGAATGGCAAATATAAAGGTCTATGGGTGAGAAACAGACTGACCCTAAATCAGAGCCTGAAAATTAGAGGGGGTGCCTTTGTGATGTACACTTTGGACATATATTTGAAATCACCTTTATTTAAAATTCCACCCTTTCCTAATAGGTGTGAGGTACAAAAGTGACATGGGTCTCTCTTACCTGTGGTCTTACAATGATTTCCTGAATCTTCAAGATAGTGTCCATGGCTGTGATATGTGCACTGCGCAACTTAAAATTTCCACCAGACTTTTCCTCCAGACCTGCAAAAATCCCATCCTGACATTTTCAGGCCATGCGGTACAAGAGGTGCCACAATACCTCAATACTCAAATACCAAAAATATTCACACTTAAATGATGTCATTTGATACTCATTAATTCATTACAGAGCCTGTAATGTAGCCAGGTCTCAGCTGCACACAAGGACTATCACTGGAGTCCAGTTGTTCAGCCTACTAATGCAGAAATAATTACAAGGAATCCCGTAAGGGGCTGTGATAGAGATGTGCAGCTTGAAAGAGAACCACAACATCAAATCCTGACGTGGGTTGAAGTAGCGTGGAGGCTAAGAACAGTTTTAAGAGGTACTATCTGATTTGAGTCCTAAAAAATTACTAAGTGTTAATGATATAAGTTAGGGGGAAAGCAAACAGAACAAAACAACAAACCATGGTTGAAACAAGCAGGTTTGGGGCAACCTAAAACATTCAGAGGGCAGAGAGAGGAAATGAAAGTGGATGATCTTGTATCTCCTTAAGCAGCTTTATTATTTCCCATCAGCAATGGAAGCTTAATGGGCTGCATAAATAGTCGGGTAGTGACTGATTTGAATTTAAAATATGTAACTGGCTGCTGTGAAGAAACAGAACTGAAACTTAAGAAGCTCAAGGAAGATCCCCAAGGAGCCAGTCGTAAGGCACAGAGTCAGCTCAGGAGAAATATGAGTTTTAATGAGGGATGTCAGGATGGAAATGCAAAGCATAATCAGTAATAATTATAATTAATAATAATAATAGATTTAGGAGTGAGCTACCAGAGCTTGATAATTACTGAACTTCAGGAGTCTAAAAAAGAAAGATGATGGGAAAAGGCATGACATTGGCGTTGGGACCGAGCTGGTGCTGGAGGTAGAGATTAACATTTGGATCCGTTTAACATGAGGTGCCCAACCTCAGGGTCTGCAAGTTCATCCTACGCACACCTGGAGTTTTAAGAACTAAAGACAGCGTTCAGATGACTGGAGTCTGTCACTTATGAAACAAGTACGTTGACTGAGTCTCTGATAAAAATGTTGATTTAAACGTTCCTGAGATCTCCAGATAAAGATTTCAAACCTTCCTGACTCCAGCCTGGCATCTATCTATGCTCAGAAGACCTGCTTTTGAAAAGAGAAAGCAAAGCTGTATCACTTCTTATTCCCTAAGTCTCAGAGCAGAACTAAAGGCTCTAAGTTGGAATCTTTGCTAAATCCATCAGTATAAATTAAATTAGTCAGTGTTCTCATTATTTTCCTATAAACCCCATCTTAAATCTTGCTGAAACCCCTGAAGCATTTCATAAGGAAAGATAACAGACAGAAAATTCCACAAGAGCTCCTTGAAATCTGAGCTTAATATAAATTAGCTTAATATAATATGTAGGTAGGTCTATAAATGTTAAGTCCTATAACACAATATGTTTCAAATAATAATTATAATTTACTTTTTCAAATAAGCACGGGCAAGTAAATAAATTTCCCAATGATAAGACTATATCCAATTGAAATATCAGTAGAACTCATATTGAACTTTATTTTGCAAGTTAAATTTCCCACTTTTTAGATTCTAACAATAATTCAAAGAGATGCAGAAACTTCCCCTTCATTTATGAGAGAATAGGGTACTTTGTAATTTAATTCTGAATCTGTAATGCCACATACCACTTCTTTTACATTTTTGCATCTGTTATTATTAGTCCTAAAAATTCTATAGACTTTTCTCTAACTTCTCAAGTTTTACACACACCTCAGAATTGAAACATCAATTTCTACAATCTTGGGTCAGGATTTTCTAGAATGTAGGTAGATTTTAAACTACATATTTTTGAAAACCTTGTCAGCCAGAGATTTTAGGAATTTACTTGTATTTCCTCTTTCTTTCTCAGTTAATGTTTTTGATTTGTATTCGGTACACCACAGACTCTCACTTCTGTTTTAAGCTAAAGGAATTTTGGTGAATCTGTTTGCCAATAATGGATTGCAAAAAAAAAGAACTAAACATTCAACACAGCATTAAAAACAAGTATTTAATAGAGTAAATAGCACTTTTAAATACTACTACCCATAAATCTTAACTCTTTGGGAAGGAAATTTCAAGTGTGTAAGGCATTATTCTTTGGTTCTATAATTGAAAAGTTAATTAGCAAGAGAAATTACTTTTAAAATACATCAGTGTCAACAAGAAAAAAATAAGAAAAATAGATTAGTCTTTTTAATATTATATTTTATGTTTTAATATCTCCAAACCAGTATGAAAACATACAAATCTCATACATACAGAAAAATCCATAGTGTGTATGCATAGACCTTCTATCTTTAATTAAGTAACTAAATGGCTTTTAAGAACATATCATTCCTTAGTGGACTAAGATATTTAGTATTTGTAATAGATTTGCAAAGTCACTTTCGTTGACTCACATCATAGATTTAAATTTTTCTGACTCCAAATTTCACATTGCCTTTGTAAATGCAATCATTTGTAATTCATTAATTTATGGATATTAATATCATTTCTAATAAAAAGGTGCTTGACTTTTGACACAAGCCATTTCAGCATAATCCCTAAGCTTTCAGATTCCCCTCCACATATATATGCGTGGTCAAACTGTGTCTGTCAGTAAGTGTGAAAGCTTAGTCCTCCTTCCTAATATATTTGTGAATATCTTTAAATCAACCTCATTTTCTCTGCTAGTGTCTTATTCACTTTATTGTCCCCAAAAGTTCCTCATTTTATCCCCTTTGCAGTATTTCAGTTGTCAAGAAACATATTTACAGGAAGAGCTTGATTTCAAACTTTTCCATTAAGCAATTCACATATAATTCAGGCCATTATTTCAGCCAAATAGTAAACAGCACCTCTGACCATGCTGACGTCAGAGGCTGAGCCCCACATCCCGTGGAAGCCGCAGAGGTTCCATCACAGCCTCGGCAGTGTTGGTATCTGCTGTACATCAGCAGAGGTGAGCAGAGATGCTGTCGCATGCACTGGGAATTCACCTTTATTAAACATTTAAGTTTTTCCCACTCACTTGCCCACCCAAACTCAGAGATTTTTCTGTTTACTCTCTGTTGCACATATGTTCCATTTTTGTATACATTCAGTCTTATTGGTCATTTTTCACTTACAAGTGTTTCCTGAATGTAGGAGTTACACTACCTTTTCAATGCCTCATATGCCCCGAGAGGCCATTAATATTTTATCTCTTTGTTGTTACTTGATAGAGCATAAGAAAATCAGTGAGACAGAAAATAGCATATCTTTGAACATGCTGCATTCAACCCAAATATTTTTCCCCTCTTTAATTTGATTAAATCTTAAACGCCACAGAAAACTACTTTCAGAATAACACTTTTCACAGCCTACATTTGTGTGCGACCTATTTTACAGGCTCACCTTTCCCATTATCTTATTACTGTGCACTGTCATATCCCTGTCTTTTTCCCCCATAGACTGTAAGTATCTTGATGGATGCTTACTTTTCTTTGTAATCTTAGGACTAACACAGTAACAGCCACAAATGTTAACTCAATAAATGTGAGTTCAGTGAATGAGTGGTGTGGAATTTATGCTGTCTTAGGACTCCTATTCATTCTCTACCTCAGATAGAAAATGAAATACTTAACATTAACTCAAGTAAGTATCCTTTTTCTACTTTTCTGACTGTCATAATTTTTTCAAGTGAAATGAAGAAAAGGAGAAGTGTTCATGAAAGGCATAAAAAACATAATCAGTTAGATTCCAATATTTTAAAAATAAATCAGTTGAAAAAATGAAAATGGTTTAATAAAGCTGAATTTTCACCTTTTCTAATTTGATAGGCAGCTTTCCTCAACACTGGACTCAACCATCTGCAATCCAAACTAAAAACTGCTTGTTTTAAATTGCAGTCAAATTAGTAAATGCAGTTAAGAAGTATTAAAACAAATAATGTGACTTAAAAGTGAACCATCTGCAAGCATCACCTACTTGTGCCTACTTTTAATTAACAGAAGTTTGATTAGGAACTTTGGCATAGTTTTAATAAATTTTACAACTACCCAATTTTTTTACTACATAGACATAACCCTATAATTAAATATACTATCAGAACAACACTATTACAGATAAAGGGGGACAATGCAAAATGGTAAAGGTGTCAAGCACCCAAAGACATAAAAAATCCTTAATGTGTGTGCGTGTACCTAATGCTAAAGTGTAAAATACATGAGGCAAAAACTGATAGTACTGTATGGAGAAATAAACAAATTAACTATTAGCATTGGAGACTGAATTCAGCACATCTCTATCAGTAATTGACAGGTCCAGCAAGCAGAAAATCAATTAAGAATATAGTTGACCAGACAGCACTATTAATCAATGATGCAATTTATATTCATAGAATAAATGAACCGACAACAGCAGAATACATTCTGCTGAAGCTTGCATGGAACATTCACCAAGATAAACCACAGTTAGAGCCATAAAACACACTTTAATAAGTTTAAAAGAATAGAAATTATAAAAAGTATTTTCATAAATCACAATGGGATTAATAATAGAAATCAATAATAAAAGATAACTGGAAAATCCCCAAATAATTGGAGATTAAACAACACCCATGAAAAGAAATGTATCAAAGAAGAAATCTGAAGAGAAATTAAAATATATTTTCGATTGAATGAAAATAAAAGTTATTGAAGTTTGTGAGATGTCCCAAGAGCAATACTTATAGGGGAAACTTCTAGCATTAACTGTACATAATAGAACAACAAAAACATCAAAAATCCAAGCTTCTATTTTAAGAAACTAGAGCAAGAGGAGCAATTTAAGCTGAAAGCAAACAGAAGAAAAGAAATAGTAAAATTAGAGCAGATATAAATGAAATTGAACATACAAAGCAAAGGAGAAAAATGAATGAAACCAAATGCTGATTCTTTAGAAACAGCAATAAAATGTATAAAATTCTGACAAGGCTAAACAAAAAAGAATAAAAGAAAGAAAGAAGGGAGAGGGGGAGGAAGGAAAGAAGGATAGAAAGAAAGGATAGAAATCAAAGAGGAGACATCATTACAGGTGACATCAAGACAGTGTGCTATTAGTGTAAGTGTAGACATAAGAGATTAAGGAAACAGAAAAAAGAATACAGAGAAAAAAATTTATGGAAGACTATCTTTTGGCAGATGTTATTTCTATTTTGATAATATCTGTGGGGTCTGTAGCTATGTCTTCTCTTTCATTTTCTGTTTTTTCTCTTGGTCCTATTTTTTTTTATCTTGATCAATTTTCTTCTTTTTGTTTTTATCTTGGTCAGTCTACTTGAGGTTTGTCATGTTATTTATCTCTTGAAACAGTAGCTTTTGGTTTCCTGATTTCCACCATTATGTGTCTGTTTTGTTTTTTTATGTCTGATCTATCTAGTTATTTCCTCTCTGCATTTCTATTCTTTATTTTATTTTCTTAAGTGGGGAGCTTAGTTAACTGATATGAGACCTGTCACACAGGTTTCTGGAAAGCTCTTTATGTTTCATTAACTTTGGGGAGGAGGGCTTCTTCAACTTGTAATGTCTGTTGACTTCTCCTTAAATGTACGGACCTATTTTTCTGCCATCTCTAAACTGCCATTCAAACCTTCCAAAAAAATTCATTTTTAGTTGTACTTTACAGCTCCAGAATTTTCTTTAAGTTATATTTTATAGTTTCTCTTTCTCTGCTGATATTCTCTTTCTATATAATCATTATGTGGTTATCATCTTTGAATATATCCATAAAACTTCTAAATTCCTTGGTTGTTACTTGCAAAATCTGGTTCACCTAGGGATTGATTGATTTCTCTTAATTGCTTTTTAAAATATGGCTCTCATTTTCTTGGTTCTTTACATGCCTTGTGATTTTTTATTAAATACTTAACATTATGAGTGATATGTTTTTAAAACTCTGGATACTGTTACATTCCTCCGAAGAGTGATTTTTGTTCTACAGTCAGTAAACATGTCTGGAATCAGACTCCAACCTCCTCCTCCATTGTATTGGCCAACAACTGAAATTCCACTTAGTTCTTTTAGCTTCTAGGATTCCCTTTTTCACTGGGACACCTTGAGCTCTCCTCTGCTCCTGTATATGTTGGGTGGACGTTATTACATATGCCAGGGCTAACCACTCCTACAACTCTTCTTTCCCAAAATTACTCTCCACATTTCTGGGTTTTCTTTTCTCATTCAGACCAAAATACTTTCAACTGAATCCTTAGCTAATAAACCTGCAGTCTTCTGCCGTCCAAACATTGTAGGGATTCAGGAGTACTCACAGATAAAATCAGAAATCTTGGAAATCATCCAATTTTAGTTTGACATTTGACTGAGGTTTCAAATATCTATTTTTCTTTGGTATTTAACTGATTTATCTAGTTTTTTCCTAGACAAGAGTCTGCATCCGTTGTGAACTACTCCATCACATCTTGAAGAGGAAGTTCTCCCAAACAATTTTTATTGTCACAGATTTGGATTATGGTTTTATACTGAATAACTACCCCAACAATAGGTAACATTCATTGTTTTTTTAAAGGTAAACCTACTAGTTAAAGCAAGAAAAATAATTTTAGTCAGAGATAATAGCCCTAATAGAATAAGGCAGGGAAATGAGGAGTCTTTATCAATTTTAATATCATGGGAACCCAGATTTTTGCAAAAGTTTCAACTCTTTTGCCAAAATTTATGGAATTTTGAAGAAAAATGGTCATAGTTTTCTCATGTAGAAATCAGTTTTTTTCAGTATTTCTTAGGGTATATATAAAGATACACAATTGATTTTTAAATTAATCATTTTCTTTATCCTGATTTTTCTCTTGGAATTCTTTTGATTTTTCTCTCACCATCACTGTTATAAAATAACAAACAAACTAAAATCAACCTTTGCACTTCTATGCTGGCTTATATATGGATATTTCTTCTAAGAAATAATATTCTGCATGCATTGCCTTTTCTCATGGGGAGGGATAAATTGTGATTAATCTGAAAGTCTTTTGGTTTCTTATTTAGGCAAAATTAGAGTATTATAGCCATCTAAGAAAAACCTTAAAATTCTCTGCTTATCAAGCCAAAAGGAACAGAACACATATCAGCTATAACTTTATTGAAAATTCAGGAACTGAAAACTACAAACTTAGTTCTTTAAACTTGGCCACATTCTTAGTTCTTAGCTTTATTTTCCAAGTTGTACGTAATCTTGACCATCTGATTTTGGACATTTTCTATTTCATTGGTCCTATTTTCTAAGATGTTTTGTTAGCTTATAATTGTCAGAGAAGTAGCACTTAAAATCTCCAGTGCACTTCTATATTATAAAAGGCATCCAACATAAATAACACGATAAAGTGTGCAGCTGAAAGGGATATTGTGAAAATACATATAAGGAGAAGAAGCTATAGAGCTTAATGGTCGGAAGGACTCAGGCATGTCTTTTGATATGATGTAAGTAAAATCCAGAAAGTGCAAATTTGAGGTAAGAAGTGATTTAACATCGTAGGTTTTCAAAACTTTTACATGATGACAAAAAGTGAATTTAATAAATATTTATATAAGAAAATTGATATAAAAAGAGACTGAAATGAAGGATGTTCCCAGGAAGAAGTTTGTAGCTATAAATTGTACTATAGTCAACAAAATTCTCTATAATAATGGATGAATGAAAATAGGAGGAAGGAAGGATTGTTGCATTAACTTGTGATTTTTGTGTTCAAGTGTCTGATTTTTCTGTGTGATTTTATTTTAGGATATTTAAACCAGTTTGGAATGTTGTATAACAGTTTTCTTATGTTTCATGGCTGGTCTTTAAAGGGGAATTTTCATCTGCTTAAAGTGCTTTCTTTCTACTCTCTTGTGTTCTTCCTGTAGTATCTTCAAATAAATGAAAAATAACTTTTGTGAAATGGGATGGTAGTTGGGGTGCTTTGTTGGATTTCTAGGTCAAGAGTGCCCTCTACTGTACAGATAATGCAGTGCAGCCTCTTAAAGGGATGGATTTTAGAGATGGAAGAAGGTGCTTTGTAAAATGTCATTTGGTTAATATATCCTAACGCCCTCCTCACTTCATACTCATGCACTTGCTTCTTTTTCCCTTTGCAGCACAGGTTCCCAATGAGCCTCTCTAGTCTTTTATACCCTTTTCTCCCCAGAAATGTTACCTTTCCAAGACTAACTCTTTGAACAGAAGCTCTTTAGTTTGATGTAGTTCCACTTGTTCATTTTTTGCTTTTGTTTCCCTTGCCTAGGGAGACATGTCCAGAAAAAAATTATGCGTGTTTATGTTCAAGAAACTGTTGTCTGTTTTCTTCTAAGAGTTTTATGGTTTCATATCTTATATTTAGGTCTTTAATCCATTTTGAGTTTACTTTTGTATATGGAGTTAGACAGTAATCCAGTTTCATTCATTTGCATGTAGCTGTCCAGTTTCTCCAACACCATTTATTGAAAAGACTGTCTTTTCCCTATCATATATTCTTGCCTCCTTGGTCATAAATTAACTGACATATATGTGTGAGTTTATTTCCAGGCTTTCTGTTCTATCCCACTGATCTATGGGTCTGTTCTTGTGCCAGTAACATAGTTTTGATTACTGTAGCTTTGTAGCATAACTTGAAGTTTTAATTCACAAAACATATAAAAAATATGATAAACACTAAATGGGTCTATATACATTAAAAATACAATAATTCTTATTTTCATTATTTCTACAAGGTACTGTACATATGTCAGATCAAAATTGTCCATATAATATAGCCTATGAAGACATTTTCCACATTTTATTTAGATTTAGCACTAAGTTTAATTCCAGAACTATATAGATGTATGATTATTTCCTTTCTGTTAGTTTCACTAGAACTTTAAATGTATGATTTCTTAAACAAAGACTGCAAATATGTATCATGAATGTTACATGTAACACCCTGGAGCTGCTTTTAGTATGAATGCTTCCCTTTGCATATATACAAATACATATCAAAACATGAACATATTTTTTGATGTTACAAGTAATCAAGAATCACTGTTTAGAAAAGTATTCCCAAACAATTAAATAATAGACTAAGTTGACCAGCTATTCTTCTCTCATATTATATTCCTAGGAAACATATATATTCCAAAACTAAACAATTTTTTACCAAGATTCGAGTATTGTGAAATTCTGGCATGAAAAATAAAATTGTAATTCTGGAGGGTAGAATGTTTCATATTTTTCTTCTGTAATGCCTATCACCCATCATCAACTCAATATAATATTAACTAGATCTAAAAAGTGACATGTAATGCAAAATCTGTACATGTTACTATTTTCAGCTAAGCTTAATGGTAGAGATGCTAGAAGGTACCATAAAGTAGATTTTCTCTATGGGTGGGCATGAAAGTATAGGACAGATGTGGAGAGGAAGAGGAGAAGACAACTAGAAAAGGGCCATAATTCAAAAATAAAAGTGGGAGTGGATAATCGGTCACTTCATAGAACATATCCTTGGAGATATGTTTTGAAATTTGGACCTTTGGAAAGGAAAATAGGGCCACTTAATAGGAACTAAATAAATTAATACAAGCAGTCCCTGAAGAAGCCCAGACATCAGACTTAATAGATAAAGATTTTAAAAGAACTGTTTTAGATATACTCAAGAGACAAACAGGGACAAAAGCAACAAAAACAAAGAGGAAATTAGGAAAATGATGTATGACAAAAATGAGAAATCAATGAAGTATAAAAATTATAATATGGAACCAAACAAAAGTTATGGATTGGAAATTGAATACTGAAATCAGAAATTCACTAGAGAGGTTCAGCAACACAGAGGAACAGGCAGAAGATAGAATCAGTGAACTTGAAAGCCAAATTATTAAAATTATAGAGCCTGAAGAGCAGAAAGAAAAAAAGAATGAAGAAAAGTTAATACAGCTTATGGGACTTGTGGAAACCACTGAATGGGGGAAATACGCATGATGGAAGTCCTAGAAGAAGAAAGGGAGAAAACAAAGGAGGGGCAGAAAGATTATTTCAGAAAATAATGGCAGGAAACTTCACAAATTTGATTAAAATATTGATCTACAAAATCAAGTTAAATGATATCTAAGTAGGAAAAACTCAAAGAAAGCCACACTAAGACACATTGAAATGAAAGTGAAAGATGAAGACAAGTAGAAAATCTTGAAAAGAGAAGAGATAAGTGATGCATCACACACGGGGGTCCTCAACGAGACTGTCAGCCAACTTCTCAACAGAAACCATGGAGGCCAGAAAGCATTGGAATGATATATTTAAAGGAGTGAAAGAAAACTTTAAGCCAAAATTATGTATCTGGCTTTATTATCCTTCAAAAAAGGAGGGACAGATTTACCCATTTCCAGATAAACAAAAGCTGAGGGATTTTGTTAACATAAGCATTGCTCTATAAAAATGCTAAAGAGAGTATTCAGGGTAAAATGAAAGGGGGATAGATAGTAACTCCAAGTTATTTATGGAAATTTAAATTGACAATAATGCAAATACATGGGCAAATATAAAATTCAGTTTTATTGCAATATTAGTATATAACTCCACCTTTTCTTCAAATGATGCAAAAGAAAAACGCATTTTAAGATAATTATAAATCTATTGGGCACACAATATATTAAGATGTAATTTGTGACATCACTAACATAAAGGAGAAGAAGCTGTATAAGAGAATAGGTTTTGCATGCTGTTAAATTTAAGTTGCTATCAATTCAAATTACGGAGCTATAACTTTAGGATATTATATTTCACACAAATGTTAATTGAAAGAAAATACCTGTAGAACATACACAAAAGTAAAGAAGAGAATAAAAAATAATCAACTAAGCACAAAACAAGATAGTAAAGAAAGAAACTGGGGACAAAAACTATAAGACATACAGAAAACAATTAGCAGAATGGAAAGAGTACATCCTCCCTCTTAATTTAATTTAAATGCAAATTGATTACCCTCCCCAATCAAGAGAGAGAGAGACAGAATGGAAAATAAAAAGACATGTGCTGTCTATAAGGGACAGAAAAAGAGGACGATAAGGAAATAGAGGACTTTAATAATAGTTTGAGCCATTTTGACATAACAGACATATATAAAATAATCCATTCAATAACAGCAGAATATACTTTCTTCCTAAGTGTATATGGAATATTTTCTAGGAGAGACCATATGTTAGACCACAAAACACATCTCAATAAATGTTAAAGATTTAAATAAAAATTCTTTCCGTCAAAAATAGGATGAAATTAGAAATCAATAACATAAGGAAAATAGAAAATTCACAAATATATGAAAATTAAACAACACACATTCTTAAACAACAAATGGGTCAAAGAGGAAATTACCAGTGAAATTAGAAAATATCATCAAAGGAAAAGGAAAACACAACATACCCAAATTTATGCGATGCAGTGAAGACAGAGATAAGAGGGAAATGTATAGCTATAAATGTATACATTCAAAAAGAAGAAAGCTCTCAAATCAGTAACTTAATTACACATTTTAAAGAAATTGTAAAAGGAAAACATACTATACCCAGTGCTAGCAGAGAGGATATAAAAAAGATTAGAGCTGATATACACAAATAAGAGAATGGAATAAAATAGAAAAAAAGTCAATGAAACCAAAATGGACTCTTCAGAAAGACCAACAAAATCCAGATATGTCAGCTAGATTTAATAGAAAAAAAGTAAAGACTCAAACTACTAAAATCAGAAAGGAAAGTGGGGACGTTATACTGAGTTTAAATAAATGAAAGTATTATAAGAGAACATGATGAACAATATTACACAAAAAAATTTGGATGACCTAGACAAAATAGACAAATTTCTTGAGATGCATAACCTATCAAAACTGACTCATGAAGAAATACAAAGTGTGAATAGACATATAACTGGTAAGGGTACTGAAATAATTATTATTAAAGAGAAAAATGCCTATATTTCTCAAACTGTCCCAAATTTATTGGAAGAAAAATACACTTCTTAATATGAAGCCAGCATTACCTTGATACCAAAGCCCAACATAGACTCTAGAAGAAAAACAGCACCAGTTTTCTTTATGAATATTGATTTTAAAAATCCTCAAAAAAATAGGAAATTGAGTGCAGCAGCATTTAAGAGGATAACTACCATGACCAGGTAGCATTTAATCCCAGAACGCAGAGATGGTTCAATATATCAAAGTCAATTAATACCATATACCACAGATGAGGAGAAAAAAAACTACATGACCATCTCATAAGACACAGAAAAAGCATTTGGCAAAATTCAATACCTTTTCATAAAGAAATAAAACTCTTGGAAATTTAACCAGACTGGTGAAAACTTACACACTGAATATTACAAAATATCACTGAAAGAAATGAAACCATAAGTAAGTGAAAAAATATCCTGTGTTAATAGATTGGAAAACTGAGTGTTATTGAGATGGCCCAGTGCTCAGCGAAATCCCCAGGTTCAATGCAATCCCCATGTAAATCCCAATGGTGTTATTTGCAGAGAGAGAAAAACCCATGCTAAAATGTATATGAAACCTCACAGGACCCCAAATAACCAAAATAATCTTGAAAATTTGGAAATCTCACTTTTTCTGATTTCAAAACTTAACTACAAAGCTACAGTAACAAAAAAAATGTATTACTGGCATATGGAGAGGCATGTAGATTTAATGGAATAGAACAGAGAGAACAGAAAAAAAATCCCTAACATTTATATCAGTTGAGTTTCAACAAGGGTGCCCACGTTGTTCATTGGGGAAAGGACAGTCTTTCCAACAAATGGTGCTGGGAAAATTGGATAGCAATATAAAACAATGAAATTGGTCACTTACCTTATACCATACACAAAAACTAACTCAAAGTAGATGAAAGATGTCCATGTACGACCTAAAAATATAAAAACTCATAAAAGAAAACAGGACAATTTCATGACATAGGATTTGGCAATGATTTCTTAGATATGAAACCAAATGCACAGGAAACAACAAAAAAATAGATAAATTAGATTTTTTAAAAATTTCTCAAAACTTTTGAGCATCTGACATTATCAACAGAGTGAAAAAATAACCTGTCAAATAGGAGAAAATATGTGCAAAATGTTACATAAGAATTTAATGCACAGAATATATAAAGTACTTCTATAACTTAACACGAAAAGCAACCCTCTTCAAAAATCAGCAAAGGACTGGAACGTACACTTCTCCAAAGATGTACAAATTGCCAACATATGATATGGTCTTCATCATTAGTCAATAGGGAAATACAAAGAGATATCATTTCACACCCACTAGTGTGTCTATTAGGAAACAAAACAAAACACAAAATTAAATAAATGAGTGTTAGCAAAAATGTGAAGAAATTGGAATCTTTGTGCATTCTTGTAGAAAGGTAAAATGGTTCAACCTCTATGGAAAATAGCTTGGCAGCTCCTCAAAAAGTTAAACAGAAATTACCATATATTCCAGCAAGTCCTCTTCTGAATATGTACCAAGACACTGAAAGCAGGGACTTAAACAGACACTTGTACACTAATATGCTTAGCAGCATTATTTACAATTGCCAAAAGATGGAAACAGCTTAAGTGTCCATCAACAATTCAACATTTTTTTTCATGGATAGATAAGTAAGATGTAATATATATACAACAGAATATTTTTCATCTGTAAAAAGGAATTAAATTCTGATACATGCTACAACAACATGGATAAGCCTTGTAAACATTGTGTTAAGTAAAATAATCCGTAAGAAAGAACAAACATTCTATGATTCCAGTTATATGAGGTATCTAGAATTCAGTATACAGAAAATAGAGATAAATTCATAGACATAGAAAATAGAATAGAAATTACCAGAGGCTGGGAGGAGAGGGAGTGGAAGTTATTGTTTAACGAGTACAGAGTTTTTCTTTAGAATGATGAAAATTTCCTAAAATGGACTGTGGTGATAGTCAGACAGCATTATTAATGTACTTAATGCCACTGAATAATACACTTAAAAATGGTTAAAGTAGTAAATTCTGCTACTTAGTTATCCACAATAAAATGTTTTTTATGAGAATGGGCTTGGCTCATACAACAGCATGGATAATCTTACACACATTTTTCTAAATGAAAGAATACATATTATATGATTCTATCCATATGATACTCTGCATAAAGAAAAACTATAGGGAAAGAAAAAAAATCAGAGATGGCCTGGGGTTAGTGGAGAGACTAGAGGTCAACTACAAAGGGTGCATGCAGGAGGACTTTCATGGTGAAGGAACAATTCAGAATTCTACTGGGTATTGGATACAGGCCTGTATACATTTGTCAAAGTCTCTCTAATAGTATATCACAAATAGTAAAATTTTATGCCAATGAAAGCAAACAAAAAGTCATCAGTGAAGATGTCAGGAACCCCA
Source organism: Manis pentadactyla (assembly GCF_030020395.1). Classification (NCBI taxonomy): domain Eukaryota; kingdom Metazoa; phylum Chordata; class Mammalia; order Pholidota; family Manidae; genus Manis; species Manis pentadactyla. Next base: position 68,895,439 of record NC_080032.1, read on the forward strand.
TATTGGAATGCAGAGTGTGACACAATACCTGATGTAGGACAAATATATGACACCACAGCACTGAAAGGGATGAGGAAATGAAAGCTGGCCTAAGCAATTGGAAACTGGTGTGTAACTGGGAAGTGTAAGCGTAGAAACAAAGGAACATAAATGCTACTCCAGTCAGACAATTTCTTATGATGGTATGGGTTAAATTTCTAAAACTGATTTACATGTGTACTACAAACATATGCAGTGGTTGGTGGGAGACAAGTGTCACATTTTCAGAGGCAAGTGACAGATAAGTAACAGGGAAGGTCAGAGTGAATCCTGTGCTACCAGATTAGAGTTAGAGACTCTGATAACTCATGTGTAGCATAGTTAGCTACTGTAGGCACAGATGGACTGATTAACAGATGCACATATGTGTGTAAATATGGGTGAGTACCTCACCTAGATCTGCCTCCCTGAAGAAGCTAGAGGCAAAGAAACTCCAGAAGTAGAAAAAACACCCAGCACCCAGATTTTGGTTTCTAAATACCATTCACCATAACAGGAACTAGAGCTCCTCCTAGAAGTGACTGAGTCTGACGATGGGGCAGAGAAAATACAGGATCACCTCAGAGCATCATCTAATGCCAGAAAGTCAGAAAGTGTTAAAGAAATGAAAAGATTGAGGCGTGCCAAAGGCTCACAACCGTTAACGTGAAAAACTTCCCAATGGCCAACACTGGAACCATTTAAGCAACAAAATAAAGTAGTATAGGATTATAACTAAAATATAAATTATATCTGTGAGCCCATACTATTATAAATAAATGATTGAAAAATTAAAGAAGTGGGAGAGAAGAGACAAATCTTTACAGAAGGATTTCAAATTCTCCCTCTCCACAGACTTTATCCTCTCCCTCAGTAGGCTGTGCTTGGTGACTTGCTTCCCAGATCCGTATCCCAGAACAGATACAGAAAGCAGAAAATGGTAACTTTCCAGTGGGAAAACCCAGCAAACACTCCATCACCAAGTGATAAGGTTAATTATCACCTGTGAGGCCATGTGGATAACATGCATCCCTGATGAGGTGTGATAATCACTAGGGTACTTCACCTTTGAAACAGTTTTTTGAGAAATTCTTAACCCCAGTGTAAATATGAGAAAGACATCAGAAGAAGAAAAATTGAGAGGCATGTTATGTAACACTTGACCACAGGAAAAGACTGAACGTGTCACAGAACAAAGGAGATGTGATGAGTAAGTGTCATTTTGCACCCTAAGTTGAAACTTAAAAAAGACAAAGATTGATGGAAGAAGTGATGAAATCGTGATAAAGTCAGGAGTTTATGGTAATGTGTACTTACTCAGTGTTTGGGGTTCTGACTGTAGTAATGTAAGATGGGCCAGGAAAGAAACCAGGGAGGACTGTAATAAAATTCTCTTTGCAACTTTCTTGTAAATCTAAAATGATTCTCAAATATGAATTCATTTTTTTAATTACATTTAAAGAATAACTTTGTGAAACAACACATAACACTTAGCCCTGTTAGTCACTTGAAGAAAATAGAAGATATAAAGTCTATCAACAATTTTGCAAAATGTCATAACCAGGACCTTTTCATTTGCCTAAAATTTGAATGTTTTATTAAGTGATTATTGTTAAAATTTGTTTTAACTCTGCTACCTTAAAACATTTCTTTCATCAAAAAGCAAAATCTGCAATACTAATCAATGCAGTCTGTTAGCTCATATACTAAAATATTTAATGGAACAGAAAGTAAAATAAATTCTCATGGTATTTAGTGGGTAAGGGAAGTAAAATACAAATTGAATCTTCATTTGTATCATCACAGAAATAGAACATAAGAATATTTTGAAAATACGTTATACATCTAGTGTTATCAAACTGCTAAGTGGAAGAAAACATTTCTCATCTTTATAACTAGGATAAAGACTGGAGGGGAAGGACAACAAAAATCTTGAAGGCCTGAAGTTTAAGTATAAATATATTTATACTGGAATGAACTGAAAAACAGACTGTAGAAAGATTATGTTAGGGGGAAAAAAATGTTCCCAAGGGTAAACTTATTAAATTTAGATGTATTTTCAATGTACCACAGAATGAGTGACAATCTAATAACCATTAAGACTAAGACTTACTATTCAAAATCTCCTTCAGATAAATGTAGGGAATGCTAATACATAGTAGTTTAGAAGATAGATTCAAATCTCTCTTTAAGTACAGCATTTTCAACCCCAGATGCTAGGCTCACATTTAGGATCTCAGTATTTGGAGGCAGTCATCACAGTGGTGAAGGTGGGTTTTTCGGTTGTTTTTGTTGGGGTTTTTGTTTTGTTTTTAATGTGCAGTGTTAGGAATCTGTGCAAAATGGGGCATGGCCCTTTCAATTATTTTGCCCATTCATCTCCTCTGTTAAGAAACTGCCTATCACCATAATAAAATATGCAAATGTCAAAGCACAAAGCTCAAATGTGAACTGCTTTCCCACATGTTCACATGTAACTGACAAATAGTGAAGCTTCTGGGGTAACAAAAGCAGAGAACATATAGAGCCCAGAAGAATCATCTTGTGTCCCAGCTCACATGCATCTGTTCCATCCACCCGCTGAGGCTTACCTCTCAACTCCATTGCCACCAGAAACTCCACTGCACTGACACAGGTATCACCAACTCTACCTATAGCTGACTCTCTCTGAGGGCATCTCTATTACTATGCCTCTTGCATGCATCTACAGAACACAAAGGATATTTATTTTTAAATCCTCTAAGTTTTATCTTGCAGGCAAATGAAGTAACTAATTCAGTTTTCAGAATATCTTTCCAAAGGTGAATTACCTCCTATAATTTTTCATGCTTTACCACCAGATGTAACCAAAAGTTTTGTTCAAGTGAGTTAATAGAGGAAATGATCACATCAAGAAGGATAGGATATGAATAATTATTTAATCAGTAATTAATTTTTCTTGTCTGTCTAATATTTTTCTCTATTTGCATCCACATATACACTTTGCTTTTTTATTTGCTACAGCTTCTACAGTCCTGATATCCCAGATTTGGTAAAGGGGTTTTAAAGGTATTATAAGTGTATTTCTGTATCATGTTTTCTTATAATGTATCTAATGAGAAATTATTAAATGTCATAAGTGAAGATTATGAACATAAAAAAGGCCTATATTTTTTAAATTATATAATGAAAGATAACCAAGAAGCATTATTCTCTGAGAAAATGAAAATATGTAGAAAGTAATTGGATGATACACACGAACCAGTGAACATAAGAATTTTAAAATTTTTATGTAATCATTATTCTATTCCATATAAATTTCTTTGATTATAGAATAACATTTTAAACACTTGAATTATTAGTTAACTTTACAAAAAATTTGCAGGTAAGATTACTATTTCAGAGAGAATTAGTTGTTTTTACTCTATGCCTTCAAATATTATGGACATAATGCAACACATCCACAGAAGTACATCTCAGCCAATTTGAGACCCAATAGCAGGGCATTCATTTTTACCACCATGTTGGAAGAGGTGGAAACCATCCTTTAGGAGATTATGGGAAGTAAATTGTCTTTGAGTCATAAGAAAGAATGAGGATAAGGAGAAAAAATATCAGGAGAGATCACAAAGGGGAAGATTTAGAATAACCCATATGTAACACTATTTATGTTTACAATAAAATGCCTTCTAAACATTTTCTTGATATTTTTTTCTGAATGGGGACAATTTTTAAATGTAATATAAATATTTCACACATTGCAGCATTGCTACACTTTTAAAATGAATGTAAATGCCATATTTGTAGAATTACAGGTAGTAGGTGAAATGACAATACCCAAGCATTGAAAGAGATTTGTTGAAAACTGATACTTTTAAGAATGGGAAAGAAAACCATCTGAGGCAAAAATCTTTCTTGGAAGAAAACTGCAAAGTAAAATATTATACCAGGAGTTAAATGGCATGAAAGACTAATTTCAATGATATAGAGAAAACTCAGAATATCAAAACTTAGTTTAAAAAAAAAAAATCAGTCAACTTGTGTGTCTTTTAGAATTGCATATCAAAACTTTTCAGAAATGCATAACTGGAATAGATATACTCATCAGCAGAATCATGATGTCGGTCCTCTGTCCTGCAGAGTGCGGGCTATTATGGTGGGAAGGCCAAGTGAAAGCCACTAATACTACCTCTATCCAGGAAAATGGCTAGACAGAAGCGGGACTGCATTTCTCAAAGAATTGCCAAGATTAGTGCCACCATCAAGGACCTGAAGGATACAGAGGTGATGATTCCTACCACATCCTCATTTGCTGCACCTGTTTGACCTGTGTAGAAGACAGGTAGATCTTGGAGAATGACAAGGATTATTATCATCTTAATCAGGTGGTACCTACAGTTGTAGCCACTGTACCAGATGTGGTTTCATTGCTTGAGCAATGATCCACTTGCCTAAATACCATCTTTTCCTTAATTGTCTATTAGATTTAACAGTTTTTGGTGAAGTCATTAGGATCTTCCTATACTATGTAAAATAATATCATCAACAAATAGTGGCAATAGTACTTCTTCCTTTCTGATTCTGGTGTTTTTGTATTTCTTTTTCTTGCCTAATATAGCTGGCTAGGACTACTAGCACTATGTTGAATAGGAGTGGTGAGAGTGGTCACCCTTGCCTTGTTCCTGATCTGAGAGGAACAGTTCCAAACTTTCACCATTGAGTAGCTAGGGTCTTACCCTATAAAGTCTTTATCATGTTGTAGGACACTCAATATAATCAGTATGTTGAGGGTTTTTATGATGGAAAGATGTATTTGGCAAAATGCTTTTTCTGCATTTATTATCATGATTATGTGATATTTATTTTTCATTCTATTAATGTGATAGAACACATTTATTGATTTGTACATGTCGATCCATCATTGAATCCTGGGAGTGACTCACACTTGATCAATGGGTATAATCCTTTTAGGTGCTGTTGAATTTTTGTTTGCTGATATTTTGTTGAGAACTTTTTCATCTATACTTATGAATATTGACCTGTAGTTTTCTTTTCTTGCAGTAACCTTCTCTGGCTTGGGGAACAAAGTAATGCTTGCCTTGTAAAACACTTCATAATGTTCCTTGCTTTCATTTTTTTGGAAGAATTTAAGAAGGATTGGTATTAATGCTTCTTTAAATGTTTGGTAAAATTCACCAGTAAAATCATCTGGTATTGAGATTTTCTTTGTTGGGAAGTTTTTGATCACTCACTTAATATCCTTATTTGTTATAGATCTGTTCAGATTTTCTGTTTTTTTGTTATTCAATCTTTGTAGATGGTACATTTTTAAAAATGTGTTTATTTATTCTAGGTTGTCCAATTTTTGGCATATACTTGTTCACAGTAGTCTTCATGTCATTTGTCTCTACTTTCATTTCTAATTTTATTTATTTGGGTCTCTCTCTTTTTTTCTTGGTTAGTCTAACTAAAGGTTTGTCAGCTTTATTTATCTTTTCAAAGAACCAAATCTAAGTTTTGTTAATTTTTCTATTGTTTTCCTATTCTCTGTTTTATTTGTTTCTGCTCTAATCTTTATGACTTCGTTCCTCCTGCTAACTTTGAGCTTAGTTTCTATTCTTTTTCTAGTTATTTGGGATGTAACATTAGATTGTTTATTGGAGAACTTTCTTTTTTCTTATATCTCATATCTTATATCATTTTTCCATTTTCATACATCTGGAACCATATTACAAAACTATAATAATGAAAACAGTATGGTATTGACATAAAAAAACAGACATACAGATCAATGGAACAGAAGAGAGATCCCAGAAAAAAATCCACACACATACAGTCAACTAACCTTTGAAAAGGCACCAAGAATATACAATAGGAAAATGATTGTCTCTTCAATAAACAGTTCTGGGAAAACTGGATATCCACATGCAGAAGATTGAAATTGGTCCCCTATCTTACACCACTCACAAAACTCAACTTGAATTGGATAAAAGACTTAAATGTAAGATTTTAAATCATAAAATTCTTAAAAGAAAACATAAGATTAAAATTCCTTCACATTTTCTTGACAATAATTTTTTAATATGATAACCAAATTACAGGCAACAAGAACAAAAATAGACTGTGGGACTTACATTAAAGTATGAAACTTCTGCACAGCAAAGGAAATAATCAACAAAATGAAAGACAACATATGGAATAGGGGGAAATAATTGCAAGCTATATAACCATAATAGGTAAATTCTAGGAAATAATGTTTTATATTGAGGAAGTATTCATTTGAAGTGTTAATTTCTTTAATTTTTAATCGATTATTTCCTACTAGATGCTGCTGAAATAAAATGTAATACTGTTTTACAATTAAAGCAGTTATATGATCCCATTTTACAAAGTGCATTTCCATCATCTATGTACCCACCTATTTATCTATCTATATAGCCTATTATATGCTATAAATTATATTTCACAATGATTATGGTATATAACATTTTATATTTTTTAAAACTTTCTTCTTTGTACTTCTCTGCAATTTCAAGTTCTTATAAAGAATCTATTTTTTTAATGGTCAATTTAAACAAGAAAATAAACAAAGACTAGAAGGGAGTTTAAAAGAATTTTTCAGTGATTGCCAATGGTGAAATATTTCTTCTTTGTACCTTTATGCATTATAGCAATTTCTAATAATTTTTAGTTCTGTTATAGATATGTTTTAACTGCAACTGTCATGCACTTAAGAATGTTGAACATTTTTTAAATTTCACATGTCATATATGTGATCAAGTTGACACAGCAGAGGAATACATACAACTGAAAAACATTGTTAGAGACTCCAGACATATATTCAATGAAGCGTAACACTTTAAGAAAAGTATATTTTAATTCTTGGTGATTATGAGATAAAGAAAAACTGTACATTTGCATTAGATAATAAATTCTGCATCATCAGATTAAAAATAAAGCCTGTAACACATATGTTCAGCACATTTGACATACACATGCTAAAACAGCATACACTTAAATGCATGTTTAATTTGCATTTACATATTTAATATATATTTAAATACATATACCATTTTAATTTAATTAGAAACTAGTATATGGAGAGGGAAACTAATCCCTTCTAAGAACTAGTGGTTGGTGTTAACCTAAGGCACACAGGGCTCAATAAATATTTGCTGAATGAAGAAAGAATATATGAATGAACTAATGTATATATGAGTGAATATATAAATACAGAGAGACAGAGTTATAGGGCTATTACCATAATTGTTTTCTTGCCTGAGTTTTTCCCTCCTCACACAGACTGAAAGGCACTGTTTCTGGCCAGCCTGGGGCAAAACTGAAACAAACATGCCAAGAACATTCTCTAGGAGACTGAAGGAGAAGTACACTTGAACCTGATGTTTTTCTGCAGGCACTGGGGAAGAGAAAGGAAAGTAGATACAAGATGAGTGGGAATGCTTGGTAACAACTAAGAACACAATGGAGCAGAAAGCAGGAAATAAATCTCCTGGGTCTGCATTTTCTACCACCTGTCTCTCATCTTTGGGTAATTTATCTCCTCGGTAGTTCTGGACGTGTGTAAGCTCTCCCCAAGAGAAGGCAGGAAACTTGGGCATTCTCTGTGGGGTTGGAATCACAAAGGGTTAATCTTGACCCCTAACGAAGATGGAACTGAACGGAACTTCGTGCTCACAAATAGAATTTCCATGTGGACAAGAGAAGTAGGGATCTTCTGCCGTAGAAGGAAGAAGTGAAACCTTAATGAGGGGGAAAAAAATAACCCTTCACTCAGAGCAGACTCTGTCGGAAATAGCATTTAATTGGAAAATAAGGCTGAAATGAAAAACCTAATTGGGACTCTGAAGAAATGAACAGCAGTTTCTCTTGTAAGAGAAAACAATTCCAAGGAGTTAATTCTCAGAACAACCAAAGATTATAGGTCAGTGTAATTAATACTTTCATTGGGAGATCACTGAAAATAAACAAAAGCAGAAGGTCTTCAAGAGTGGTCCTGGGAACCAGAAGCATAAGGACCTGAGAATTGATAAAAAATGTGAATTCTTGGGCCCCACTCTGGAATCACTGAGTCAGAAAGTTGGAGGTGGAGCCCAACGATCTGTATTTTTACAAGCCCTCTAGAAAATTCTGATGCAAATTCACTGGTACTAACGTAGGAAGCAAATGAGTCACGCCACGAGGGGCTGGGGTGGGTGGGTGAGGAGGGTGAGGGGGATAAAGGTGCACAAACATTCTCGATCATATCGGAGGTTGGTCACAGGGATGGTAGTGCAGCAGGAGCCCACAGCTCATGATTCTGTAGCATCTTCTTATGTCGACAGATAGTAACTGTACTAGTCAGGTGAGGATTTAATAATACGGGGAACTGTTGAACCACTGTGTTGTAATATTTGAAACCAATATACAATTGTGTATCAGCGGTCCTTCAATTAAAAAAAAAAAGGAAGTCCAGTATAAAAGATACTACAAAATGCTGCACGAAAATAAAACAGAAATAGACCCAGATACTTCCTGAGAAGTTATCAATGTATCTAGCCCAGCAGAAAAATAAAAGTAGCTGGAGCTACCTCGGTACTCGAGCTGAAGCCACACAGGAAGTCTCGGGCTCAAAAAAGTTCACTGTGCACCACGGGGCCCAGAGCAAGGAACGCGTCACCGTGCAAGGCAGGCGGACTGCCACAGGGCCACCGCTCTCTCCTCAATTTCATGCAAGATCTGGGGACAAGGCGAAAGATCAATTTTGTAAATAACACCGATTCATGATTTACCTTGGAAGCCCTGGTTCACTTTAAATCCAGCCTCTTGGGTATAGCTTCTCCTAGTACCACCACAGGGATAAACACTCAAGTAAGAATCTGATGCTGGATTAAAGTGTCTGGTGATTGAGCCCAGAATTCATTTGTTGCTATTTTTGTTTCTTAATGTTATTTCACTCCCTTCAAAGACGAGTAAGTATGGGACCATTCTTTGGGCTGCCCTATCTATATTTCATTGTTTGCTAGCTGAAGCAAACTAGCATTTCGGGAATCCATGTGCCAGGAATAGTTTTGGTTGGGCTTAAGGGGTTTTGTTATTGTTGTCATTCTAAATAAATCACCACATCGAATCCTCAGCTGACTGGATAATGGGATTGTTACCATCATTTTATATTTGAAGAGACTCCATTGTAGGGGCATTAGGTGACTCATCAAGGGCATATAAAATGCCTATGACTTTCTGTAGTAAATGTTAGTACTTGTTTACTCTTGTATAGGTAGGAAGTAAGAGAGCAAATTGTGTCCATTCTCATCCCACTTGCCTATAAAGAATAAAAGAAAATGTTTTGTCTGGCTCCAAATAAAAGTCCTTTCTGCAAAACCATTTTTTAATATTCAAGGGAGATCATGCACAAAATTTAAATATGATACATGGGGACAAAACTGGGGTAGGCTAGATTTTTGCCTCCAGAGGGCCAGTGGGTGCTCACAGTGATACCAGACAATGAATAAGGAGAGAGGACGCGGCTAGTTAGAGTCCACAGGAGGCACACTGGGGGTTTTCTGCGGGGGATGAGGAGAGAGCCGCTAAGCTCAGCAGCCTTAGCAGCCTAAAAAAGTGAAGGTGTTCCCTGTCATTACCTCACTGAAAGCATTTCCATTCATCTTTCAGCTTTAAAATGATTTTCAATGTCTCTCCTTTATCAGGACTACAATCTAAACGTTTAGCAAGCAAAACGCCATGGACCAGACCTGCAGCCAGATCTCTTCTGTTATTAGGAAAAAGTTCTCCTCGTCTCCCTAACACACCATTAGGCCTATGGTGCCCAGAACTCTTCAAGCCCTGGTGCATGTCCACACAATTCAATCCCCTGCTTCTGGAAAGAGGAAAAAGACAGCTTTTCAAAAGGCAACACCTCTCCAAAAATTGCTGCCCACACACGCTCTTCTTCTCTGCTAAAACACAGGGTTCCGCAGAAGAAGGAAAATCATACGGAAATCCCTATTAGTGAAACTCATTTCAACCTCACAATCCAAATGTTGGTAAATGCAAACAACCAAGATTTTTTGAGTCCCAGTGTTCTACACCATAATTTCCTTAACAACAGCATCAATTATCCCTTTCTCATGGGTAGGTAACATCTTTTCCACACCTAATACTGTAACAGCCTCATTCCTGTCTGTTTCTGGTGAAGTTTTGTCCTGTAGGGCCCTTATATCCCTGCATTTGTAGACTGTTACCTGTACTCTCAGGCAACCTCTGGAAAGCCACAGTCTCGGAGGGATCTGCTCAGCCTGGGGCACTGCATCTGCTGTGGCTCCTGCTGAGTGGACACAATGAAGGCCATGCCTGAGTCTGGCCATTGTACAGGTTATGATAACCTCATTTTACAATCATGGGTAGAGAACAAGCATTGTTGGGGTGCTGTGGCTAGGAAGCTAGGCAAGCATCCTGGTCAACGAGACAGATGGGGCTGAGAGACCAGGGAAAGCATACAAACTATCCAGGATACTGCCAGTGAGGAGTGGTGCTTATACCTTCATATGAAAAGCTCTGTGAACTTTCTATGTTTAACTTTGATATCATCTAGGTAAAGATCTAAGTTTGACAAGAAGATATATAAGCTTTTACAGAAGAACAAAATTAAAAGCAGTTATACTCAAAATAAATAGAAGAGAGGAAAGAACAAAGATAAAAGATTAAATAAATATGATGGAGAATGGACAAACAAAAAAATGAAACAAAAAGATCAACCAAATTGATATAAATCTCCAGCTAAACTGATCAAGAAAGAAACACATATGCAACAATATATAAATGCAAACAACATCAGAAAAGAAAGGACATGATCACAGAGCCTATGAACAGTAAACAGATAATAAGGGAACATTATTGCTATGGGTTGAATTGTGTCATCCAAAAAAATATGTGTAAGACCTTACCCCTGCACCTAAGAAAGTGACCTAGGGTCTTTGTACGTGTAACCAAATTAAGATGAGGTCATTAGAGTGGGCCCTAACCCCATATGAGGGGTGACATTAGTAGAAGAGGAAACTGCATGTAAAAACAGAGACATACAGGGGGAGCAACACGTGATGGCAGAAGCCTGACCTGAGAGGTGCAGCTGCAAGCCGACAAACACCAAGGGTCAGTGGCCACCACCAGAAGCCAGGAAGAGGCAAGGGAAGATTCGACCCAGAGTCTCAGAGCAAGCATAGTGACACCTTGGTTTGGACTGCATTCCTCTGGAACACTGAGAGAATAATTTCGGTTGTTTTAAGCCATCAAATCTGTAGTATTTTGTTCCAGCAGCCCAAGGAAGCTAATACAACTATGAAAAACAGCATGACAATAAATTTGACAATTTGGACAAAATGGACAAATTCCTTGAAAGATAAAGATTACTATAACCTACAAGAAACAGAATGTCTAAATAGTCCTAAATCTATTAAGGAAATGGTATTCCTAATCAGATACCACCTCCCAAAGAAAACTTCAGACCCAGATTATTGCACCAGCAAATCTGTCCAGCTAAGGAATGAAAATACAAATCCTACCCTCTCCAAAACACAGATGGATGATCAAAAATATTCCAAATGAATATATAAGGCCAGTATTTCTCCAATACCATAAATAGTAAAAGACATTTAAAAAGAGAAATTAACAGACCAATATCATCATGAAAATAAATACAAAATTCCTTAACAAAGTATTACCTGAGTAAATCTAGCAACATATTAAAAAAAGGATAATAAATACAGCATGACTGAGTAGAATTTATCCAAGAAGTGCAAGTTTTGTTTAACATTCAAAAATCACTCAATGTATCATATTAAGTGACTAAAACAGAAAATCTATATATAAGCATCTCAATAGATACAGAAAAATTATACAACAAAATACAACTCACATTCATGATAAAAGTCTCAATCAGCAAGAAGGAGAATTTCCTAAACTTGATAAAGAGGATCTACAAAGAACCTAAAGCTGACTTCACACATAACAGTGAAAGACTAAACAGTTTCCTTTGTAAGATTGGGAACAAGGCAAGGATGCCTACTACCATTGCTTCTCATCAGCACTGCACCAGAGTCCTAGTCAGTACAATAAAACAAGAGAAAAAAATGAAGGAAAGGAAGAAGTAAAACTTTCTATACATGATATGATTGTGCACATAGAGAAGAAAAACTCTAAGGAATCTACTAAAAAAACACCAAAACACCAAACCTACTGGAAACCTACTAGAAGTAAGTAAATTTAGCAAGATTTTCGGACTAGAGATCAATTTACCAAAACCAATTGTATTTCAATAACTTAACAGCAAATAATTGAAAAAAATCTTAGATGTCATTTATAATAGAATAAAAAAATATAAATTTAACAAAATGTGTATTAAGACCTATACCCTAAAATGTATCACATTGCTGGTAGAAATTAAAGAAAATCTAAGTAAGTGGAGAGATAAATCAGGTTCATGAATCCTAACATTCAATATTTTAAGATGGCAATTATCCCAAACTTATCTATAGATTCAATGCAATCTCCAGTCAAAATTTCATCAGGCATATTTGAAGAATTGTTTAGAAAATGCAAGATCCCTGAATAGTCAATATACTTTTGAAAAAAGAACGAATTTGGAATATTAACACATCTGGTTCCAAGACTTATTATAAAGCTACCATAATTAAGACAATATAGTATACTGCAAATATAGGCCTATAGATCACTGAGACAGAATGAAGAATCCAGAGATAGACACACAGATATGGTCTATTAACTTCCTACAAAGGCACCAAAGTCATTCAGTGAAGGATAGGAAAGTCTTTTCAACAAATTGAGCAAAAAAAACCCCTGAAACCTGGATCTCTATCTATATGAAATAATAGTGAGCCTTGACCCCCACAAAAATTAACTTGAAATGGGCATAGGTTAAACATGTAAGTTAAAACTACAAACTTCTAGAAGCAAACATACAAGAAAAGTATCTGTGATCTTGATCCAGGCAAAGTAAAGCACAAAAAGCACAAAAAAGAAAAAATGATAAATTAGGCTTCTTCAAAATTTTAAAACTTCTGCTCCTTGAAAGACACCATTAAGAATATGAAAGGGGAAGACAGACCAGGAGAAAGCATTTGCAATATGTATATCTAACAAAAAACTGTATCCAAATTATATAAAGATAAGTCTTATATAATAAGATGGACAAACCCAATTTAGAGAAAAGATTGAATAGACACTTCACAAAAGAAAATATACAAATGGCCAATAAACACACAAAAGGATATTCAATGACATCAGTCTTTATGGAAACATGAATTGTAAACCACAATGAGATGCCATTGCCTACCCACCATAATAGCTAAAATTAAAAAGGCTGACAATATCAAGTATTGGCAATGATATGGAGCAACTGGAACTCACCTATGTTGTTACTGGAAAAGTAAAATGATGGAACCACATTGGAAAACAAACTAGAAATTTCTTATAAAATGAAACATGCACTTACCATAGGACTTGACAAACTTCTAGGTATTTAACAAAAAGAAATGAAAAGACACAGAAACTTATGCTAGTCACAGCAGGTTTATTCATAATAGCTCCCAATAGAAAATACATCAAATGCCCATTGGTGGGTGAGCAAATTGTAACCGAAAGAATGTACAACTGATACACAAAAGAACATGGATTAACTTCAAAAACATGCTGGACATAAAGAAGCCACATATCAGAGTGCCTGATGTATGAAATTCTATAATAGGAAAAACTAATTAATAGTGACAAAAAGCATATCTCTGGTTGCATGGGGCCAGTTGGGTGGTGAGGCAGGGAAAGGAAGTTCTGGAGGTGATGGAAATGTTCCGTCTTGATTTGATGGTGATTAAGAAGTGTATACATTTGTTAAAAACCCATTGACTTCATGACTTAAAATGGATGCATATTATTGCATGAAAATATAATTCAATAAACTTGATTTTTAAAATGTTGTCAATGTCAGGAAAGACAAAGAAATCCTGAAGAACTGTCCCAGATTAAAGGACACTAAAGATACATGACAACTAAATGTTTCACATGATCCTGAACATGGACGAAAAACACTTATAAATGACATTATTGGGACAGTTGACAAAATTTGAATATGGGTTACAGATGAAATCATAGCACTGTATCAGTGCTTAATTTCCTGGTTTTGAAAATTGTAATATGATTGTACAAGACAAATCCTTGTTCTTTTAAAATATTTAGACAAAGGGACATAATGGAATGCCAATGGTATAAATGGACATTTATACCAAAAGAATCGTCAAAGAGCAGGGGAAGCAGACGGGGAAGGAGGGAGAACTGTAAAGAGCCGATAGAACAAAATGTAAGCAAATGGTAACTGTGGGTTATATGAGAGTTCCTTATACTATTGTTTCAACTATTCAGTAAGTTTGAAATTATAGCAAAAATTTTTTTAAGTTTTTAAAATGAGAAGTAAGCATGTAGATGGGAGAAGGGTGCAAGATAACTATTCTTTAATCATTAACTGTGCTATCTCTGAGAGCCTGAGGCTATTGAATTGACTCATCCTCTTGATAAGGAAAGTACCCAGGCTATTTTTGAGAGCTTTCTAATTGGTTCTGTAGCTGGTTCAGGGAAAGAAAAAGAGAATTTCTCAGGGCCACTGAAGAACAGTGTAACTGCTCTTCAAAGACAAAATCTTTCTTGCTCCCCCAAGGAGACACATGGCATCTGATCTCTTAAATCATTGCCCAAAAGAAATTTTCTTTCTTTTCCAGCTCATCTGTTTCCGTAAATGGACCTCCTGTCAAAAAAAAAAAAAAGTCCTCTGTGAAAAATAGTATTTTGTAAGTAATCATATATTATCACAGGAAACAAACAAAAAATTACTTAATTTAATTTCACCTTTAAGGAGGCGGAGAAAGTATGATCCTCTTCTCACAGATACACTTGTAGGTATTGGAGCAATCAATAGTTGTTATTCTTGTTGAAGATAAAAATGCACATTCCCCTTTCCCAAAAGGCAAACTCATTAATGTAAAACTCCTGTAGGACAGAAAACATAAATGGCCAACTGGTTAGTTCTGAAGCTTTCTGTAACATAAATCATAATCATAGACTGTGCGTTGGAATAGCGAATGTCACATGATCACTGGCTAACTTTCCGCTGACAGGGCCTCTGAGGGCCAGTCAGACATACCAGCTAGTACCTCCTCATCTCAAAACCAAGGTGCGTTCCTGTGTGTATGTACTCACATATATTTATATTTAGAAATAATATAAACTAATATACAGATCTTCCTCAACTTACAAAGGGACAATGTCCTGATAAACCCAAAGATAAGTTGAAAATATCATTAAGTCAAAAGTGCATTTTATATACCTAACCTGCCCAGCATTGGAAGAAGGGATCCCAACACCCGTCACTAGCTCAGGAAAAGATCCCGGTCAAAACTGGGAGCACAATTTCTATTGAATGCATGTAGCTTTTGCATTACCATGAAGTGGAAAAATCATAGGTTGAACCATTAAGTCAAGGGCTGCATGGAAGGGATTTTCAAATGAATTTTGGGGATACTCAAAAAATTCATTTGAGGTTGTGGGAGGGAGGGATCACTGTGGCTAAGTCAGGATGACCCAATCACTTCATATCACTTACTTTATGATTTTGTTTCATTTTGTGTGCATCACAACACATACTCTGAGTATGTATTTAGCATCATAATCTTACTAATAACTCTGTATGACATTTTTCTTCCTTTTTAACTATACTTCCTAAAACACTTTCTTAATCACTCTACTTATGCTTACCAATGACTCCTACTTGAAAATGAGTTAAACTGTGTGGATTAAGAGAAGATTCTTTTTAGAAACAGTGCTTTCATTCCAACACCAATATTAGAATTTGAATGCATTCCAGAGACTTACATTCCAGAAGATATGCCAGTGTCAATCCATTTCCATTTACTTTCCCTTTTATTATATGATAATCCAATCCAATAGTTATTTTGATAAGCTTGGGATTGAACGAAGACCTATAAAGGAAAGAAAACACATGATATGACTAAATTCCCATCATTAAATGAATTAGAAGGATCAGTCAAGGGCCCAGTTGCTTGATTGTATGACCATCCCTCGATTCCAGAAAAATTTCATTTTCCAAAGTAATTTTCTCCCAGCAGAGTATTTATTTATGTTAAAAATGTCTGCCAATCTCATAGATTACTAAAAACATGGAAAAATTCTAAATCTAAATATCTAACAAGAGAAGATTTGTTAAATAATTTATGATACTTTACAAAACTATTCAAAATCACTGTCCAGAAAAATATTTAAAGATGTAGAACAATGATTACATATTCTTAAATAAAAGTGGAATCTTCAAAACAAACTTATTCAAATAACAAGTGTACTTGGGGAGGTGTGCATTAGAGGCTTCAGCCTCAGAAGAGAAAGCCGTGTTGTATAGTTTAGTAGCTGGAAGGGGTGAAGGGAAAGTGGCAGTTTTGAGAAATATTTATTACATCTAAAAACATAACACATCAAAGTGCCAATCACACAATGTCTGATTAAATGATTGAATGCATTTTTAAATATAGAATTAAATTGAAATGTTTTACTGCAATATAGAAAATTAGTTTATGACTTGATATAATTTCGTATGTGCTGTGATTTTAAAACAGCTATTAGATTCACATATACATTTTGTGTTGTTGCCCTAAATGATAAATAGAGCTGTCAGGCTGAAATTTGCAAACATTTCCCCATAACAAACATATTTTATGTGTGTGGATAGTTTTTATTAGTAATAAATTAAAAAGATAATTTTTATATTGTTGCCTTTTTATAATTCTTTTTGAAAGATATGCATCTTGATACAATATGTACAAATACTGATCAAGTGAACATTACCTACCGCTGTAATGAAGATCACCATGAGGCTAATTTGTAAAACTGTTATCAATTTTATGTTCCTCATTATCCCTATTTTGCAGATGGGAAAAGTGAGGCTGGGAGAGGTTTGGTAATTTACCCAAGGTACCAAGCTACTAAGTGGCAGGAGTGGGTTTGATTTCTGGCAGTCCAGCTCCAGGATTCCTAATAGTAACTACTAGACTGTGTTGCCTCTGGATTCTTAGTTGCCACCTTGTAGATATAAATAACTGCTGCTTCCAGGCTGCAATTCACCAAAGGGTTAAGTACATCATAGAAGGAAAGGCACACTTCTTTGTGAGTGGTTGTCCTGCTGACTCCTTAGAAAGGCAGATGTTTGCAAAGACCCAACCTGCTTCTTCAAGGGAGTTTCCATTTTAGAAATAATAATGGTCATCATGAAAGGTAATATGCATTGAATGCTTAGTAAGCAGCAAGATAATACCTATTAGAAGGCAGTGGTCTCCTGGGAGTCTCTTAACTATACAATTTTTGCTCACTCAAAAGATAAAACACAAAGAAAAAACTGAAGGTCCCTCTCTCTGGACTCCCCCTTCCCTGCCCCCACAATATCTTGGGTCCAAGGGTGAGAGACAGAGTCCATGACAATGAAAGTGAGTGCAACAGCCGCGGGTACCAGTTCATCTTCATCATCTATCTTCAGAAGAGACCAACTGCAATTTTGGCAAGTCTGTTTACATTTCTTCCAGTCTTGATTTTTAGTGGTAAAATAATAACACTTCGCTCCACAACAGGACCAGTGGTCTTCATAGATTTTGCCTACAGAATATAAGGTGAAATATTAAGCTTCTTGTCATCTGGTATTCTGTTAAACAGAGCAATATAGTTATCAGCCCTTCATAACTAAAGAAAATCTTAGTAGCTATCAATAATAATAATATGAGGTTCACCAAGATTCTGGAGTGACAAGAAATATCTCACTCCAATGTTCATTGCAGTATTATTCACAATAGCCAAGATATGGAAACTTCCCAGATATTCATTGATGGATGAGTGGATAAAGAAAATATGGCATATATGTAAAATAGAATATTATTCAGCCTTAAAAAGAAGGAAATCCTGTCACCTGCAAGAGCATGGATCTAACACCTCAAGGACATTATGCTAAGTGAAATAAGCCAATCACAGAAGGACAAACCCTGCATGAGTCCACTTATATGAGACATAAAAAATAGCCGCTATGTACCTCTGAAACTAACATAATATTGTATGTCAATGATGGTTCAATTAAAAAAAAATGAACAAAAAATAAACAAAAATAAAAAAGAATGGAACTCAAACAGAAAGTTAGAAACCAGAATAGTGGTTACCAGGGGCTGGCGGAGGGAGAATGGGAAGATGTTCAATGGATAGACAGTTATGAAAGATGAATAAATTCTAGAGATCTGCTGTATGACATAGAGCCTGTAATGAACAATACTGAATTGTGTACTTAAAAACTTGTTAAAAGGGTAGATCTCGTGTGAAAGCTCTTACCATAAGGAAAAAAAGGGACACGAGGAAACTTTTGGACATGATAGATAAGTCTATTATCCTACTTGTGGACAGTTTTTACAGATACATGCCTATGTCCAATGTCATCAAGTTACTTACAATAAATATGTGCACTTTTTTGCATATTAATAATACCTAAATAAAGCTGTTTTTAAAAGAAAAGAAGGTTTCTGGAATGCCTTCTAAACAAAAGAAACATTATTCTTGAGAACTTTTTCTTTTCCTCATATATTTTATAATATACCAAATTTTAAAACAGTATTGATACTTTAACCAAAGAGACAGTAAATTTCTACTGACAACCATATCTAAATGATACTAAATAGGCAAAATCTCTGTAAACTCTAAATTCTATGCAAATTATTTGGTAGTTGTTGACTAACTGGGTCAATTCATTCCATTGTTATACGTGATAAGAATTTGTTGCATGAGGTTTAATATTCTTATCTCTTGGCTGTTTTAGTGGTGTCAGCACACAGAATGCACCAACGTCACCCCTATGGCAAATCCTGCAGATGGACCGCAGAAAGTATATAGACCAATTAGCTCAAGTCAGGGCATAATGGAAACACATACACACCATTATCTTTACAACAGTATCCAATTAAAAGGTCTTGTGCCCATTTTAGCCTAAGTATATTTTCACTAACAGACTCTGTATTTCATGTTAGCAATAAAGTGGGCATGTCTAATTTGCTCACAGGTTCCAAATGGCCCAGATGTTCAGGGGAGCTGACATACTACTTCCCCTTCTAGGAGCAGGATGAAGACAAGAACTGCCATTAGGTTTTGGGAAATACAGGTCTCCATTAATTCAAACGTTGTTCCTGGGGTCTGAAGCCTATATGTGAAACAAGCCAACCCAAATACCCACATTACATCAAAGAGGCATAAAGAAAGTTTTCTAGTAGAACAAGATCACTAGCATATATCATAAGTCTGTTTATTAGACCTCAAAGCTTCTGAAGGGGGTAGAAGGGAAAATACCATGCAATCCTTCATACCTGTATTTTGCAAAGACTTTGAAAAGATCTTTTTTCTATGACATCTTCTCTTTTCTCTAAAGAGTAAGTCCAGATCCTTTTCCTGCTGAAGGGTTTCATTTTTGAAAATGTCATATTCTAAAGACTTATTTGTTAAATGTTGCTCCTTTATGTAGTAATCATTTCGCATAATGTGGTACTTTTGACTGAGGTTTCGTAGAATCTCCTCCTGTTGATGTTTTTCTTGAAAATACTGAAAAACTAGAATTAATAGCATAAACATAGCACACAGAAGTACTCATAATGCTTAAATGTGGAAATTTAAGACAAGATAAAAAGTCCCACTTTGACAACCAACCCATTTCATTACTTTAATTGGTAATTTGACCTTTAGAAAGTAAAACCTCAATAAATTGACCACAGAAATGGAAACATCAAATTTCTATTAGCAATATAATTGTAGAATAAATGAAATAAGATATCTGAATTATGATGGTAACACCTTACCATTCAGTTTAGGTTCTTTTTAACAGCACGTCATTTACAAATAGGTACAAAGTAAAAATCAGCTGTTAACATTTAGGAATACATCTTCTGAGTATGAAAATCTGCACTAAGAAACATGAACAAATAGCATCACTATTATTGGAGTAGATGAAATATCCACAGGAGAAAAGAGAGTAAGATCCAAATATGTAATTTTATTACACAAGAGTAACCGATTAATGTTACTATTATGTGTAATATATTAGTAATTTTCTCCAAGGCTGCCAAGGAATTCAAATAAAACATAAAGGTTAGATTCAAGATCCTCTAACATCCATGTACAGAATCATTCTTTTTCTAAGCTATTTCCTCATTATACACTTTTTAAAAAATTAAAAGTAAGTCATAATGTTTTTGAATAGTTGTTTCTGAAAGAATGTTTAGCTAAGTTCCACAATGACAGCTCAGACACTCAGAAGACAGAATATGACTAAGTCCCATATCAGAAGGAATGTTACCACGCACTGTACAGAATGAGACAGCTTATTACAGTCTCAGTCACTGGAATAGGTAAGTAAAATGAAAATGACACAGTGACGTGTCTGGAGAAAAATCACCGCAAGAGAGCCATATGGGGCATTGGCAGATCATAACCAGGGAACAACTGATGGAACATGGTCAACATCGGCACGGTTAGTGGTTAGTGCTATTATACAGACTTGAAGGATGTATTTCAGTTACTCACTCTTTGTCCCCAACACAGTGACTGCCATCAACAGAAGTAAACAGAAAATCCCGAGAGTCACTGCAATGAGATGCCAGGGCACTGAAAACCCTTTAAATAAAGAAAGAAGGAAATAATCATCAGGGACAGAGACAGAGCCTGCCCACTACTAACCTTTACCTGGGACACCATTCGAAACGGAGAGACATTCATCCCTAAACATTTTACAAAATACATCATACAAATGGATTTGAATTTGTACTCTAGTAATTACAGTTTTAAAGATTCAGATTTCTGACTGACACACATCCACTGTAGAAATCCTACACACAAGAACAATCCTATAGGGTCTTAAAAGTGCATCCCTTACAAAAGCACAGATGACAATAGGCTCCATCCACATTTATGAGAATCCACATGAACATACGGACTCCTGTGTGAGATCACAACTAACCATGAAGAAGAAGAAAAATGCAAGCAATGTTCTTCAGAAACTGGAGCCTGTAGTGGATATTCCAAAGCTGTAAGTGCAATTTGGGTCTATCCTGAAAGGAGTTTCTAGAAATCAACTTTCCTTTCTTTTTCATCAATTCTATTTTTCTCCAGACAAGGCTCTATTTATCCTCCTACTTTTGAGGTCGTTGATATCTGAAAGTTGTATATCTAATTGTTATCAAATTAAAACACTAAAAGTTATTCTGATTTTAGAGTTTGTGATGACATTTGAAGGCAGAGAGAAAGAACAGAAAAATGTGGGGTGTTTTTTGTTGTCTTTAATTTATTGAGGTACATACAGTAAAATACACAAATACATGAAATTTGACATGTGTGTTCATTCATGTAACTATCACTCAGATCAAGATGTCAAACATTCTCACTAATTTTTTCCCCCTAAACTTATTTCACTCATTCACCCATCCTCCCACTCACCTTCCCCTGCGGCAACCACCAGTCAAGAAAAATTTGAAAGATGCTTTGATCTGAAAATTTTGCTTCTTCATTTGCCATTAAGGTTTGGTAAATATTTAAGACACTTTAAAGTATCTTCTGTCCTAATAAAAACATTGCTTCTATCACTCAGTTTTCATTTCTTCAACATTCTGTAAGACTTTCATTTCTCTAGGAAATACAGTGTTTCCTGAAGACTCTGGCCTGTGCTTTACCTTTAAAGACTTCATGAATTCCTCTTAACCAAATCTGAATGAAAACATTCCATTAACATCTCTAACTTAAAAAAGTTCGTTAGTTCCTCCATTCTCACTAACTTACAAAAAAAGGCTTGTTCTACTACTCTATACCATTATGGCTTCAAATTGCCATCTGAGAACCTGAAGTACAGATAGGAATTTTTTTTTCAAACCTCAAATGTTTGGCAATCTGTAAGAGGGGTGGATCTAGGTGCACAAAACATGTACCTTTGTCAGGCCTTTGAGTACCACCAGGCCTTAATCTATTTTGTGACTCTGAAGGAGACGGAAGAAATCTCAGGGTGGAGTAAGTCACTTCCTCATTGCTCATGTCTAGTAAGAAGAGAAACATGTTTTGCATTAAAACCTTTCAATAGGATGACTTCTGTCTAAGAAAAAATTAAAATGTAATTCTATAGGAACATACCAGGATTAAGGCATACGTGTGTATATCAGTATGTGTATATGGGTGTGTGTTTATTAACTCTTTCAAGTGCTAAAGATGTAGACTGTGCCTGGTTTACATAAGAAATGGAAAACCTTTCAAGATATCTGTTAAAGTCATTTATACTCCTAGTGATTACTGCCATGCTTATTAGAAAATATGGAAAAAAATTTTTAAATATCACAATAAATTGAATGGACTGGGCCCTATTTACTCTGTCAATTTAGCTCAAAATGTTCAACATACATGTACAAATGTTATTACACAAAGTTGATACCCCCAAAGTACGGAGACACTTTTAAAGCTATCAGTTCAGAAAACAAAAATTCTATGCTTTTGAGATTCTGAAAAATATGAGTATCTTGGCTTAAGAAAAATATATGTTCTGATATACAAATAAATATTTTAAAATTCCTGCATTCTGTTCAATTATGACTCTACCAGTCTGTTTCTCAAAGTGCATACACCATCTACAAAATAATTTTTGAGGGTTGACATTCCAGATTACAATGCCCAGTGCAAGATGTGCTGAATAAAAATCTCTTAGGTTGGAGGCCAGACATCTGTATTTTTAATCCTAAATGACTCCATGTATATTTAAACCTTAGAAATCATCTTTCAGTCTGTGATGTTGCTGGAGAAACCTATGTGAAAATAAAATTTGCCAATAGGCAGTCATTAGTTAATATCAATAAAGGATTCATTCATTAATGGATATCAATGTAAAAAATTATTAAATGGTAAATATATTTAAATTTTACCTTGCTTTTTAATCAGTGTGAAAATATATTTAAGAAACAAGAGATATGGAAAACATATTGCACATATAACTATATTTTTTAAATTGTTTTAATTTACAGTTTTCTAAACCCAATTATACACACTTTCTAACTTCCTGAGAAAAAGGAGTCCTATGTATTACAGAATTCTGAAGACTGATGATATGTAAATCATTAGGCCCAAATAAAAAGTAATTAAACCCCCAAATCCCTCTTCTTTAATTTGGCAACACAAAGCAAAAATTGTAGCAAATAAAAATAGGAAAATAACTTCCCCTGAATGCTGAGCTACAGTTTATACATCCTTCAGAGTTAATGCAGTGCTAATGCCATCAACAGAGAATGCTCTCTCCTAGGAATCCCAGATTCATGCTGAGTTATCTGTAATCAAATGCCATATCCCTAAAATGTTTTACTCCTCAATTTTTTTCTTTATAAATAAAACTAATCAAATACTCAGGTACAAAGATCTGAGGGAAGCAAAGCAGATGTTATTACCTGTACCTGCAACTCGCAGGGACGCCAGTGGAGAAAGCTGACCCAAAAATGAGGTGAAGAAGTTAGTCCTTCCAACCGAGTCCCATGGGTTAGTGAGGGTCTGTAAGATGGAAAGCAGAAATGAATTGTGTCTGAATGGGACTCCAACTCAAAATTTTCTGCCCCTCCTCTTGACCAAAGTGATAAAAGGAAATTGAATAATAAAAGTTGATGTTGACGGAAAAGGAAAGATGGTCATAAGCTTTGTCTTCCTCCATTTCAACTAACCAATTACTTGGTTCAACATAACATTGAAAATCTATACTTGAGGCCTGAAAAGATGAATGAAGACAACTTTGGAGAAAACAAGAACTAATATTTTTAACAAAAACTAACACACTACTATTAAAAGAAACTACTAGTAAAAACAAACGATTAAAATGTATACGTATAAATATACATACACATTACACAAGAAATAATATGACTAAACTATTTAACTATTAAGTAGCCTGTTAGAAACTTTCTCTTTTATGTTGCTATTGAAAAGATAATTTTTTTACATCTATGTTTATTGCAGATAAGTGTACTTTAGAAATTTTTAAACATCTATTAAATTCCACTATAAAAGTTTTGGTGTATATTTTTCTAGTTTTTTATCTGTACATTATGTTTACTCTTAAAGTTGGTGTCATTCCATATGCAATGTTTTTGATCTATTACTTTCTAATAAACATTTCCTCATTTAATATTCATCTAAAATGTGATTTTAAAAACCATAAATAGTTAATACCCATGTGGACTATGTCATAATTTATTTAGGTAATCCCCTACTGTTAGAGATTTAGGCTATTTCCAATTTTTTGCTAGTGTAAAAATATTTGGCCTGGACTTTTGAGTTTGCTTAGGAAAATTTTTAAACGTGAAATTTCTAAACATGACATACACATTAAAGAACTTTGATACATATTGTCATATGCTCTCTAGAAAAGTTATTACTGTTTATACAACATTAGCTGTGTGTGAAAATGTTCACATTTGTTGCAAGAAGAGCTACTGGGAATTATTCCTCTACTTGAGTTTTCTGTATGAGTCTCACTTCATGAAGGTCTACAATCTCCCAGCTAAAATTCATTTCTGTAACTGTTTCTGTGAGCAAGACCTTGCCAAATACACCCAAGTCTCACTGAGGTTCATTTTCATTTGACACAGGCCTTGTCAGTCTTTGGACATACAGGTCTGTGAAATCAATCCAACTGCTCTTCCAATCAGGTGATACTGTTTAATATGGAGGGTGGGGGAAAGAGGGCAAGGTGGGAACAGAAGAGGAAATTTATTATGCAGAGGCAACACCATCCCCATACCCACCACTTCTTTGGGCTCTGACCAAATCCATGCTTATGCTTTTCTTCGTTTACCAACCTCTAGCCACAACTAAGCCATCATACTTTAGAAGGTGTCCTTATTCTTCAGTGTGCCCATGCCTCCCCCTCTCCTCCAAACTCCTTTATAAACGCAGTTATGGAATGTTCTACCACTAGGACCCAGTCTCAGTTACCCTGACTGCTGTTTGGCCCTGAACTGGCCCACTTCTGTTCCCTTTAATCTCCTTGATCTCTGATCACCACTGAGGCCTACCACTTGTCACAGTGAGCAGGCAGTTGGCTGAAATACCTCCCAGCAACGAATTGAATTCAATAATATAAGTAAAGTTCAATGAGTGGAGTCTGGACATGTCAGGAATACTTTCTGCTGGATTTATACCCTAATCCTGTATTGACTTTGTCAATCTGAAAGAACAGAGAGATAACTAGTCCTCTACCCAAGGGCCACAAATAAATAAATACATACATACATACATACATGAGATGATGATAGATAGATGTAAATAGATGATGATAGACTAGATAGACAGATAGATATAGATAGATGATAGTTCTGCTTAAAGAACATTAAAGCAGCGGTCGGAGAAAAATTAATGGTTGTTAAAAAGGTAGAGAAATAGTATTATTTACTGGAGGACCTACTGTGTGTATAACCTCCTAATGATGACAGCTATTTATCAGTGTCCCTATCTTGCAAATGAAGCAACAAATATTAACAGTAAGAGGTTAATTGACTTTCCAACACATTATTGCTAATTCTGGACCTATGTTTAAAATCAGGCCTGGCTGAAACACAGAGCACAGAGACACCAGAGATGTAGAAGAGCCAGGATTAAAAAAAAAAAACCTCTTTCCATAAAGCTTGAATTCTGGAACCAGGCAGATCTGGCTTGAAATGTCAGCTTTGGCTTGTGTGACTGGAGGCAAGTCACTCTACTCTAAAGCTCAGATTCACCACAGTAAAATACTGCAGTCTTTGCCTTCTAAAGTTGCAGTGAGTATTGAGACAAGGTATATGCGGTATCTAACTAGACCTGGCAAATATATAGCAGGTGTTTATTAAACATTAAAGATTATTATTGAGGCCCAAGATTGAAATCCTTAGTTGTAAAAATTTGAACAAGTCACTCCAAATCTTCAAGCGTCAGTTTCCCCACATATTGAGTAAGAATGTCACTCACTTCATAGACTTAGAAGAATTCAGTGAGCTTAGCACAACAGATGGGATTTCTTAAACTCAAATAAGTAATGTTCATTTTTTCTCTCTTTCCCAAGTTATTAATAAACAATGGAAGAGCCAGGATTGCAATCCAGAATTCCTACCGCACTGAGCAAGGTTTTCTATCCTAACACATCAGGTTTGGAGTTCAGATGATTAGAAGAAAGTGGGGGAGACAGAGGGCAAGGGCTCATTAATACAATGTAGGAGCTTGGAACCATGTGGCAACATGCTACCTCCCTAGGAAAATCATTCTGGGACCTCAGATCTGGTTATTTGTATCTTACTGCCCATGGACATACTGGTAATGTTGAGCCTCTTCTCTGTTTTGATGTGCATCCTTATAGTTGGTGAAGGGTGGAGAGTTCTCAAGAGGGACGCTAGACAGGTGCAGAACCCTGTTACACTCGTTTGTCTGCTCCTCTATATAAGCTCCATCAGTTATGTGCCATGTCTGTCTCGTTCATTACTGTAACTGCAGTGCATAGAAGAGACGTGATATCTAAGTGTGCCTGGATGAACAAGGTTGACATCAAGAGGAGCTGACTACAAAATCAAGATTTTTCATTGTTTCAGAGAGAGGCAGAATGAGATTAATAATTGTAAAGCCAAATTGTGTGGCTGCTCCTCTAACTCCATTTTCTTATTACTAAGCTCTGATTTCTGGAAAAAGCAAATTTCTTCTTAACTGAGAAGACAGAGAGCATCAGAATGTAACAGCAGTAACTTCAAATGGGAATAATTTTGAAACACCTAGCATGGCTCTTTGATCAAAGAAGCACAAAACTGGAAGCACGAAACTTCATCTATTATGACTGGTTAATAGAACAAAAAGACATTTCAAGAATATTTTGAATATTCCTGTAGTTTCTTTTGGACTCACTTTTGTACAAAACACATGAATATATAAAGCATGCATTTGTTTATCTCCTGGACGCTTTGCTGCAAGGCCTTTTTCACTTGGGAAACCACACATTTTACCCCCATCCCTTCCTGACAATACTGTCAGCTAGAAGCTTAGCACACAGCTTCTAGTCACACCTTTAAGCTTTCCGGTCACACTTGAAAACCTCAATGGCTTACCATTTCACAGTAGCATGCTGTACTTCCTGTTCCAGGCTGAAGTGAAGGATGGCTAGAAAACCACCAGCTCCCAGGGACAGAGGGTCTGCACCCCTCTATTGGGAGGGGCAACTTCCCCTGGGAAGGCTCCCACCTCTGCGGTCATTCATCCTAATGTCTAACCTTCACGACATTGACACCAAATTTTCTGGCTCACAGTAAAAACTCAAAAGACCTCGTTTGAAGTTTCCTTTTCCCCTAATTAACTACTTCATTTGCCCTTCTTATCCTTACAATAAAAGCTATTTCAATGCTCTGGGAGTTAAAATCCTCTATCTTGTCCCAACTCACCTCCAGTGGTCAAAAGGTACCCATTCTTCCTCAGTTTCTAAGCAACTAAATAAGAGCGCCACCTCAGAAAATAAGCAAGCATGAAAAAATAGTGGCCAGAAAAGGATGTTAGATTGGGCTCTGTGCTAAGGGATAATGCCTATTTAGAGGTGGAAAGGGAAAATAGTTCTGGGAAGTAGTGCCATAATTAAGCACTTTTATTCTTCGGGTTCTGATTCACATAGTTCAGACTCTAAGCTCACTCATTTGCCTTTATTTTTGCTACATATTTTGCATTTTCTGCTCTAGCTCTTCACCAAATAATGCTAGACAGTCAGTTAAAATAAGACTAATGTTCACACAAAAACCTGCACTTTTTAGCATTTTTATTCATAATTGTCAAAACTTAGGAGCAACCCAGATGTCCTTCAGTGGATGAAAGGATAAATTGTGATACATCCAGACGTAGAGTATCATTCAGTGATAAAAAGAAATGAGCCATCAAGCCATTAAAAGACATGGAGGAAGCATGCATTACTAAGTGAAAGAAGTCAATCTGAAAAAGTCACAGACTGTCTGAGTACAACTCCATGACACTGTAGAAAACAAAATTACTACAGAGACATAAAATAAGATCAGTGGTTTGCCAGGGGTTGGGAAGACTGAGAAATGAAGAGGTGGAGCACAGAGGATTTATAGGGCAGTGAAAATACTCTGTGTACTATAATGGTGGATACAGTATTCATTTGTCCAAACTCATAAAGTATACATGAGAGAGTTTAAGCCCTAAGGAAAACTATTGGCTTTACGTGACTATGATATGTCACTGTAGATTCATCAACTGTAACAAATGTGCCTTCTGGTGGAAGGTGTTGATAATGCAAGAAGCTATTCATGTGGTGGGTGGGGGCAGGTAATATCTGTACCTTCCTCTTGCTGTGAACCTAAAATCGCTCTGAAGTCTCTTAAAAAATCATATGCATCAGTGGTTGAATTTAGAGTACAACCCATGTTCACAGATCTCACACATTTCAAATCAAAACAAAGTGGTCTAATGGTAGGATACCAAAGAAATAACCTCAGCTATCATTTATATTTACATTTAAAATGTCCACATGAATGTTCAGCCTGATTATTGATGAAGTATCTGTCTGCACTGTTAACTCTGAGAAGTACAGGCACAAGACCTGGAAACTCAAGTTACAAGTATATCAATAAATAGAATAGAAAGGCAGAGCCAGAGCAACCATGGCAGTTCTCATCAGTCCTTCTTGCTGTGCTGTTTGTTGCTTTGGTTGAGCAAAGTGCTCTATTCAGGCTCTACATGAGAAATTAGGATCAGTTTGCCCACATTCAAATGATATAAACATGTTCGTATGCAAAGTTCACGGTAATTAAAAGGTTTCCATAGCGACAGAAATGAGTCTCTTCCACCTCAGACTGTTACAAAGACAATCTGAAGGCAGTTAAGTACAAAAGAGGAGAGCACCTACCTTAAGGAAGAGTCTGTGCTGGGTGCCGGCAGCGGCACTCTACCCCGTGAGGGGCAAAAGGAGGGACGGAAGGCTGAACCAACACTTTGGAAAATAAGTTTATTTCAAGAGGTTTCTTAATCTTGGGGGTGTGGGGTGAGGACATGTACCTGCTGACCTGACTGGTATAAAAATCTCGTTTCATATAAAGCCAATGCTGTACAAAATTTGGCGTTTAATAATCCTTGTCCACCAGCAGTTTACAGTTGAGCAAGAGTCAGTTCTAAGTATAAGAAAATCAGAGATAATATGAAATATTTATCCTGATGACCTATTTTTCAGTCTTGGTTTGAGTATATGAGAAACTTAGTTGAGTAAAGACACAGCATAAGCAAACCAGCACTAAATGGGAGTTAGTGAATGGGAATAAAGAGCTCATATGCTGTAGATTTTTTAATCTTGCTGTCTGGAGTGGATTATCTTACTCAACAGGAGCAGCAGAATGATTATTTTGAGGAGCAATCAAAAATTGTGGGCCCGCAGGAGGTTCAAAGAGTAACTGTGTCTCCCTTTCTCCTTGAGGTTGACGTCTTAAGAAAATTAAAACATGATTTTATACTGCACATCCACCAAGTCTACAGCATGGACAGCAATGTTTATTTCCATGTAAGACACCTGACGGTGACAAGTGTAATCTTGCACACTGGAGATCAGGTGACTTTCCATTGCAAACCTGAGAGGACAGCCGTGCGTTTCTATGCAGCACAAAGCGCCAACAGCACTCCACGCAAACATTCTAGGCTCCTGCTCTAGGGTTATGTGGCCCGGTGGGTGACCACAAGGCACACTGGCGCTCTCAATTTAATCAAAATTAAATAGCATAAAATAACAAATAATTAAGTAGCCAAAGTGGTCTATTGGGACCAATTACACTAGTTATTCCACTCTTACATAAAAAAATCAACAGATCAGGAGTTATTATAGACTTATTTCAGTAAAAAAAAATATATAAAATCTGGATTGGTATATGGGTGTTCGTTTTTATGTAAATATTAAGTAATACTGTAAATTTAATTATACTAGCCACATCCCAAGCACTCAGTAGCAACATATAGTAGCCAGTGGCTACCCTACTGGACTACACAGACACAGAACATTTCCTTTATCTCAAAGTTGACTGGACAGAGCCACTCTAGAACCTACTTGCTCAGAAGTCCTGACAAGCCTTAGGAGACGAATTCTTCTACCCTAAGGTCAGTACTGACTGGCCTCTGGGGCAAGTGGATTGTGACTACCAGGACAGCGTACGTCTAAAGAGTCAGGGTTCACATGGAGGAGTGACAGAACACCAGGGCACAGTTACTATTGTGAGAAGCAACGGAAGATCAAGTCTGTAGAAAGAGGTTGAAGAGAACTGGGAAACATGAGAGGGACCTATGCTCATTAGTGTGTGTACACACACACATATGCACGGGTGTATTAAAGTCTGAATTTGAAATGTGTGAAACTGAGAATTCATTTAGTTCCCACAAACACACAAGATGTACCTACTGTGAAATAAGGAATAAGGGCATAGAGATGTGCCTAACTTGGGTTACTGACTTTGCTCTTGTAACCCGTTAGGCAATCACTGCTTATACCAAAAATATTTAAATGTGAATAACCCCCGAGGGGTTCATAATAAATGTAAGAAATTCAGAACCTTCTGTAAACAACTATAAGCACCAAAAAATGAAATCCATCAGGTATGGAAGAAATGAGGGAAGATCTACAACTGGAAATCTGGATGGCAATCTGGCTACATATTTCTAGTTCAAAGAACTTCTGCCACAGGATGTAACACTAGACGTTTTATTATCTTAAAGTGAATGAGACACAGACCCTAAAAACAAAAAACAAACCACTGTCCAGGTTTTGATATGTTTTACTGGAGTAAAATTTCAACAAAAGGCGGCTTTTATTTACAGAATTTAATGTGTGTGGGGACTGTTCAAAGCCACTTGGACCCAAGTGAGGATAACCATTAAGCCTGCTTATGTATATTTTATTTTCAGTTGGCATTCAAATACAAAAACAAATTGTTTGCTTCATGTTCATAAAAATCCCAATATTGTAAAAGACAAACCCTCCCTTACCCATCTTAATTAAATATAAAAACAGCTTCAAAATCATACAATTTAGATTGGTTTAATCTTGAAATGTAATCCAATAAGACTAAAAACTAAACATTTCAGGTCTTGTACCAAATAGTAAAATACACGAAGGCCTTCAGGATCCCTAAAATTTAAAAAGATAAAAGTTAGTTTTTTCTTCCTAGAATGAAACATAATTGTATAAATTAATTCCTAAAACAAAGCAAAAACCTCAAACAACTAAAGGCATTCAGGAGAAAGGGAGGATTTGCTGGACTAAAATGTACATACTGAATGATTTACCATCAATACCTTTTCTGTAAAGAAAAAATATATAAATTTTCTTCATCAGTATTCATTTTATGTTTTAAGTGTTTACTTTCATATAAAAAATGACTAGCTTTATATCAAAAAACATTTAAAGTAAATGAAAACTATAAAGAAAAAAATACTCCTTAAGACTATATGTCACTTCTTGTAGACTATTTTGTTATTAATATTATTATATTTTGTTATATATAATAATAATAATTTTTTGGTGTTTCCCAATCTTTTTTCACTAAAATCATTCCTTGAGCCCTTTGTAACATTACTTTTTCCATTACATTAAAAAGATAATTTACAAATAATTTTTAATAATTTAACAATTCTCTCCTTGTTAGGCACTTGGATTTTTTTTCCCAATGATAAATAAGCCTCCAATGGCCATCTTCATGAATAATAAAACCTTCTCATTATTTGAGGTTATTTCCCTAGATGCTCAGAAATGAAATTAACAAGTCAAAGATGAATTTAAAATGTTAACTTTTTGATGCATATTATCAAATTGCTTTAAAAAAACACACTGTACCAATTTATAATCTCAGTAGTGTATGAATGCCACACCTTCACCAACTGTGGGAAGCCAAGTTTGATAGTTCCAAAGTACCTGGTTGGTCTTTATGAACACAGTCTTTTTTTTTTTGAGAGGGCATCTCTCATATTTATTGATCAAATGGTTGTTAACAGTTAGCAACAATAAAATTCTGTACAGGGGACTCAATGCACAATCATTAATCCACCCCAAGCCTAATTCTCATCAGTCTCCGATCTTCTGAAGCACAATGAACAAGTTCTTACATGGTGAACAAATTCTTACATAGTGAATAAGTTCTTACATGGTGAACAGTACAAGGGCAGTCATCACAGAAACTTTCAGTTTTGATCACGCATTATGAACTATAAACAATCAGGTCAGATATGAATATTCGTTTGATTTTTATACTTGATTTATATGTGAATCCCACATTTCTCCCTTATTATTACTATTATTTTTAATAAAATGCTGAAGTGGTAGGTAGATGCAAGATAAAGGTAGAAAACATAGTTTAGTGCTGTAAGAAAGCAAATGTAGATAATCAGGTGTGTGCCTATAGGCTAAGTATTAATCCAAGCTAGACAAGGGCAACAAAACATCCATGGATGCAGATTTCTCACAAAACAGGGGGGGTGAGGTTCTAAGCCTCACCTCTGTTGAACACAGTCTTTTGTACCCAGTAGTTAATATGCATTCATTCCTTTCTCTCTTCTAATATTTACAAAGCACCTTGTGTGTGCCAGGCACTGTGCTAACTTGAAGATACAGCACTGTTCTCATGGAGCTTACGTTCAAACCAGTAAAGCCAACAATTAGGTCATTGCAATTCAAGGTGATAGGGAAAAGGAGGAGCACTGTGAAGACATGTTGAGGGGAAGGAGTAGAAAGAAATAACTGGAAGCAGAGAGATTTTTAAGACAAAGATTAACAGTGTGGCCACAAAAGCCCAGAGGAGCCAAACTTGGAAGACACAGGTAGCTAAAGCCGTACTTCAGCTTTACTGGACTTTTTCCATTTCTTCCAAATAGTGAACCCAAGGAGGGGAATGATGTGGCATGGGGCAAAGGAGGCTGATCCGATTCAATAAGGATTTCTTTTAAATTCTGTGACACTGTAGCCAGATTTTTATAAAAAATAACTAATAATATTTGGACATTATTATACATAGCTGTCAGATCAAGATTTTTTGGCAAGGTTAGTAAAATATGCTGCTAACTTCTTTGACAAGTCTTTAATGACATAAAAATCAGCATTACATCTGCATAATAAATTGACAGGATGTCAATGACATAATCTGAGCAAACTGGCTACTGTTCTAAAACAAGCCTAATAATGTATGTCAATTTAGACAAAATATTTTAACATACTCACTTTGACTGATTTACGTCAATAAGAGAACCTATTTTTGATGTGGTAAAAGAAATGTGTTCATCTCCAATTACAATTTCAAGCTCCTGAAAAAAATAAAATACAGCAATGTAGTTATTAGAAAAATCCATCCCAGAGGTATCTATGCTTCTGTT
The DNA here is from genome assembly GCF_030020395.1 of Manis pentadactyla. Lineage (NCBI taxonomy): Eukaryota > Metazoa > Chordata > Mammalia > Pholidota > Manidae > Manis > Manis pentadactyla. The sequence goes on from NC_080032.1 coordinate 68,928,943, forward strand.
ACCAAGAAGTCCCAATTTTAGCTGCAAGTTTCCTAACAGTCAGAGCAGAAAAAAAGAACTTGATCTATTAGACATAAACTGTCTGCAAAATAAAAATCTCATTCACTGCTCAGGAGTCCCCATTATTAGATCCAACAAAAAATTACTTTTTAGGGATCTCATAAGAAAATACTATAAAATATGAATGATAAAATTAAGGATGACATAGAAATGTTCCTTATAATGTCAATAAAATGTTATAAAAATAATAATATGGTATAAACCAATTTTTAATAAATAAACACAAATGCATCTAACCTTTCTACCAGACTCTATAAATAAAATGCATACTATTAATAATAGCACCACTCAATACCTACTATGTGTTAGGTCCTGCTGCTAGGGACTTCACAAACATTTCTGTAATCCCTAAAAATACCCACATCAGGTTGGCTTTATTAGTCTAATTTTACATGTGAAATACAAGACTCATAAATAAGAAAAAAACTTGTGATATTCACAACCACCAGTCAGTTAAGGTACTGCTATTTGAATCCTGACCTGAAAAACTGGGAGATTCACTCTCTTTTGGCTTCACAAAACATTAAAACTAACAATCAGTAAAACAAATACAACATAATGTGGCTGTTGCCACTGTGCCATAATTACTGCATAAATTTTTCTCTATAGTTTATCTACTAATCTAAAATCAGTAAGTGAAAGTCTACATCTGTAGTGATTTTTCATGTTAAATAACATGTGCCATTAAAGATAGTCTTAGCTATGTATTTAATCAGAAGACCTAATTAGGTACAGTTTAAGGCACATACAAAATGGAGAATTAACTAAGGCTCTCAAACAATCATAAAATCTCTGATTTAGAGATCCAACAATTTCTGGAGCATGTCTAAGCCTCCCCACTCCCCGAGACACAAGAACACATCAAGTGGGTAGACGGCAGTAGTGAGCTCTCCCTCAATCTAAAAGAGATAAAGGTTTACTGCTATAGCTTCTGTTCTACAGTACATATGCATAAAAAAACAGATCTAAATTTACTTTTAAAAGTGTTTACAATGCATAAAATAAATACTGATAACTATTACCTTTGCTTTCCTAAATAATGTTTCTTTAAATAGAAGAGTTAAGTTACTGCTACAGAGTATCAGCATCTGTTAGATTTCTCCACATTTTCTTCTAGTCAAAGAAGGTGACATAAAGTACAATCCTCAGGAATATACAAAAGTGAAATGAAATGTTTCTTCCTCCAGGAGCTGTATCTCATTTCTCCAAGAGTTGAAAAGACCCAATTCAGAAATCAAACTGTCTTTCTATAGAGTGACATTAGACCTTCAAAGCTCTTCAGTAGCCCTGTGAGAAACATCAAATGCTCTGAAGGGAATATGAGAGGCAAAGGCAATGGTCAGTTTGAACAAAGAAACCAGTCAAATCCCTCTCTGGGGCATAAAGATGCAAATAAGAGTCCTCAAAGTTATAAGTCTGAAGAAAGTGAATTTTTTACATAGTAAGTGAGAATCCTAAGTATTGAATTTAACAAGCGTTTGCACTTATTAAAAGTGATTAATATACAACAGAAATGATTCATAACAATGTAAAAACATTCTAACTTTGGCTAGCAAGGTTATACAGAGAAGACTTCAGAAAAGATGTCTAAGTTCAGAGCTATGCATTGATTCCTTTACTACTAGAAAGCAGCACAAAAAAAGAGGCTAGGTGAATAAGAGTATGGACTAGGGGCCTACGAAATGGAAAACCAAAGAATCAGTGAGGATCTATTTTAATAAATAAGGAGAAACGTTATCAATTATGTTACCGATTTTTAACACTTATACATTTAAGCAATCACTGAATACAAACCTGCCGGCCAACCCTGTCAGGGGGAGGCCACAAAGCATCATCTTCTTTTGTAATTTCACTGTCATCAATAATTCTCTTCAGTTCCTCCATGACACTCTTGTGTACGTAAGCCTGAAAGTAAGTTATAATGCAAATTAAATAATGCCTCTTTACTTTCTCCCACAACTCAGAAGGTAATAATAAAACAGAAATAAAAACCCTGGATATTTAAATAGAATATCACAGAAAAATTTAATTCTGATTCCACAAGTACAAATGGGAATCATTCATCATTCTTACTATTTTTCTTCACTCTTGCCCTTCCCTTTAATATATATATTTTCCCTCTTTACATCACAGGCCCCCTTTAAATAAAACTGTGTTCTTTCTTTGTAACATGGGACTCAAATACCTCTGAGTGGTTAATGGTGGTGACAGCGCAAAGTCTATGGGGTGAACAGAGACAAACACAAGTATATGTAAGTTAGCTCCCTTCTTATATGTAGGTTTTGAGTCTTTCGATTTAAATTCCATACTGTATTTAAAATCATGATTGCCAATTAGTTTTAAATAGTGAATAGAGTACAAAGTCAATTATAAAATGAATTCTATGTTCAAATGTGGGACTACAACTTAATATACTCAGATTGCTTCTTTCGTTGTTACAGATGTTACAATTGCTACAATGAAATCTAATTAGAATCCCTTTTCAATCTATACATTGCCTTCTTTACAATACAGCCTTAGATGTACTTCAGTAAATTCAGTAAAGATGAGAAAAATGGTCTAAATGTAAAAACTGAGACATCCTAAAAGAACTTACCTCTTTTCTGATCATGACATCATTTTTGTAGTTGCTGTTGTTGGCATATCTAAGCTTTCCTGTGGGGAGTGGGAAAAAAAATTAATCTATAACAGCAAAAACTGCTAAAAAAAATAAAGAAATGACATTGTAAGCAATTTTGAAGGTAAACCCATTTTATACTACTACTTTTATTTATATTTCGTCCCTTAGTTTAAGATCAGTGCTAGACATTCAAACACTCAAATGTAAGTTGTCTGAAGTTAGAGCTAGTCAAAGTTTTCAATATTCCATACCTTCAATATAATTGTTAAATATTCAATATCATCTTAAATATCCCATACTTTCAATCTAATTCAATAAAATGGGAGGGTCATTTTTTTTTTAAACCAGTGAAGAAGAGAGAAATTTATTCAGCTTCTAAGGTGATATAAATTACCCCTTTCTCTTCATATTACATTAAATTTTCTCTTCATATTTTCAAATTTGTATCTTTTTTTAAAATTTTTATTTTGATATCGTTAATGTACAATTACTCCCCCTATTATCAAGTCCCCCCAACATACCCCATTACAGTCATTGTCTATCAGTGTAATAAGATGCTATAGAATCATTACTTGTCTTCTCTGTATATACTGCCTTTCCCATGTCCTCACCCCCCTACATTATGTGTGCTAATCGTAATGCCCTGCTTTCCCCCTTCTCCCTCCCTTCCCACCCATCCTCCCCAGTCCCTTTCCCTTTGGTAACTGTTAGTCCATTCTTGGGTTCTGTGAGTCTGCTGCTGTTTTGTTCCTTCACTTTTTTCTTTGTTGTTATGCTCCACAGATAAGTGAAATCATTTGGTACTTGTCTTTCTCCACCTGGCTTATTTCACTGAGCATAATACCCTCTAGCTCCATCCATGTTGTAGGGAGGGTCATTTTTAAGTCTCATTTTCTTGAGCTATGTCTTGAACTGGACAGGGAATCTTAAAAAGGACCTATGTTTCTTTTAAAGTTCATATAATGCATTTTACATTTGACCTTCAAACAACATAAGTTTAAATTGCACAGGTCTACTTATATGTGGATTTTTTTCAATAAATATAATGGAAAAATGTGTGATTTGGACAATTTGAAAAACATTTTTTCTTTAGTTTATTGTAGTAATACAGTATATAACACATATAACATACAAAATATGTGTTCACTGTGTTAATCAGTAAGGCTTCTGGTCAACAGTAGGCTATTAGTAGTTAAGGTGATGGGGAACCAAAAGTTATACTTAGATTTTTAATTACAAAGGGGTCAATGCCCCAATGCTCGCGTTGTTCAAGGGCCAGCTTTATGTCTGTACTGATGCTAAATGATTTACACACAGCATTCAATCTAATCTGTAAAACAATCTCAACAAGCAGGTTTTATTCTCTCACCTGTGCAGAGTTGAGAAAACCAAGTAACTTGCCCAGGATCATACAAGATGCAGATCTACATGTACCTTCTTCCAATGCTCCTGTCTTCCCCACAACTCCACAATGTTCTTCTTACATTATTTTCCCTCAAATTAACATATGCTTATAATAGGACAATGCTATTATTTTAGAATTGTGACTAAGAAGCTATACAAACTATGTGGTGATTCCAGATAAAAGTTGGACAGTTTGCTTGCTGATCTATATCTAATTTTAATCATCATGACTTTTGTGCTCCCTGACCCATGCTTCTCCGCACGGCTTGTCAGTTGTCCCAGGTACAGATGTAATGTGGTCTTGCTCCTCTTAAACAATAGGTTATCCTAATGAGATGAACCCCTTAGAAATCACTGTCTTTGGGATTCACTATTACTGAAGGAAGTGTGTGGAACGATGTGGAGGCAGATAAATGGATGAGAACCACTGTTCTAATAAAATATTTCCCTGCTAACAATAAACTACTTAATTTCTATGACTAGCTAAAAGTGATATGAACTAAAAGCTGCTCACAGGCAAAGGCACTGAAAATATCACACAAGAACAGATGGAATAGTCCAGTAAATTTGGCTCCTTTGCTAAACTTAGAAGAGGCATGGGGAGAATAATGTGATTAGAATTTGCAAGTAACTGCAGGGCTGTAGTTACCTTGAGTTCTAACTGAAATGTGCCATATTTTTCCCACTTCCTAATAGGTGATCCTCCCCCACTTTTTCTTTTATGCCCTCACAGAACTTCATCCAAAGCATGTACTGATTTGTGGTTAGTTTCATGTGGGACACCAACCAAGATATAATTCTTTCAGGCAAACTAAAACAATTTACTATTACTGTACCCTCAATTTTTGCATTTACATGTTACCCAGCACATAACACACATTAAAAAAAATCAAAGTCCATGCAGCTGGACTGTTCTCACTGAAATGAGTTCAATATACTATAACACTCTCTACAGAGCTGTCGAAGATAGAATTTGCTGCGCACCACTTAGGCAGCAGCAGGTTTCACCTCACCCTCTGCTCATGCTGCGCTCAGCGGTCTGCCTTTTCCCCCCTCACAGGCCAATTAAATACCTACTGTCACTTCTGCTAATCCCAACTCCTACCTTCAGTCGAAAGCTTCCCCTGACTCCCTCACGTAACACTAACCACACCCCTTTTTTGTATTTTTAATGCGTCCAACTGCCTTTAAGCACCCAAAATACATCATTACACTCATTTTCGTCGGATTCCCTACATCAGAGCAGGTCTCATCCATTTCTCTAGACCTGTTGACGTATTTACAGCGCCTGAATAAAATGGATGAATGGGTATTCCGAAAGTTAAAGTCACCGGATAACTGCAAGCATCCTTTGAACCACCGTGTGACGGGCATGCTCTTTAAAATGCTCAGGTAATATAGGTCGATAAACCAAATGGCTTTAAGGTCTCTTCCAGTGCGCTGACTCTAGGATCCTGACCACCGTGGGTTCAACTTCTCAGTATCTGGCAGGATTAAGGAATCAGCCGACACCGATTACTTCTCTTTTATTCACAAAACCAACTTCCGCGTCCTCTACTCTTGAACTCCTGTCGACCTCGGCCCCCACCGGGCCTCGCCCGCACCGCCTCCCGCACGCCCACCGCGGCTCGCCCACCACCCCGCTCCTCTGCGGCCTCTCCGCGCGCCTCCCTCGCCCAGCCCGCCCTAGGTCGCTGCGGTTGCCGCCCCTCCTCTGCTCACCGTCCGGCCGAAACTCGAACTCCAGAAACTCGTGTCCGAACTTGCCCTTGTGCCCTACGTAGTAGCGCAGGTAGAAGTCGCTGCCCAGAGCCATCCTGGACCCCCGAAAGCCCGCGGAAGGCCGGGCCAACGTGCCGCGCAGCGCCTGGCGCTGACGTTATCGCGCGTCACTGCGTGCGCGCCGAGTCTGCCTCCTGGGCCCCCGGAGAAGATCGGGAAGGCGGTGTTTGCGCGAGTCACGCGGCTCCGGCCACCCAGACGGTGGGAGCTTCCCTTTACTGGGGTGGGCAGCACAGTGTTTTCAAAATGAGGGAGATATTACGTTAGGAAAGCACAGAAGGATGAAAATAGGATAGTATTTTTTATGGGCTTAGAACTAAGGTTTGCGAATCGCCTTTGCTTTTCGGGTCGCTATTGCTCCTGGCGTCCTGGGAGGTAGTGTGGTATTATTCCCCTTTTAACTGGTGGCCTGAGTAAATACAAAGCCCAGAATCAGCGTGTTAGACCAGGAATACAACCCCTTTTGCCTGCTATGTTCCTATAACATCCTTTAGAGGATGATTGCAAGTTACCCAGCAGCTAGAAACCTATAATTAATAGGGACAAGTGGAAAAATCCATCAGACAAGAAGTCTGAAATTTTGAAAGGCACATTGAAACTGATAATCCTTAATAGTTTTTTTTTCTTTAAAGTTACTTTTAATAGTAAAATTTCTTTCATTCAGGAAGAGTTAACCTTTAGTGGCTTTTATTGGACCTAAGATTGAATGGTTTATCCCACCTTTCTTAACAGAATTAAGTGGCGGAAGGAACGCTCAAGCGTGTGATGGTTTAGGGAAAATGGCAGTTCCATGGCCAGGATCCTCACCTGACCCTGTTCTGCTTGCCCACTGTGCATGTGCAATGTTCACAGGCACCTGCTTGCACCCATGTTGGCAATGGGCTATCACTGACTCTATATAGATAAAGAGCTCTGTCTGTGCTCTAGGGCTGCCAGGCACTGGAGAGGCCCAGAGGCAGAGACCAACTTGCTGCATGCAGACTGCCCAAAGGCTGGTGGGATTCTAATTCTCGACTTGCCATCACAAGAATAAAGCTTGGTGTAAGACCTTTACCCCAAAAAACATTCCATTGTCATTTTTTGGTCTCACTGAATCCAGAGTGAATTTGCCCAGGGCTCGAACCCTCAGGCGAGACAGATGGGTTTTGAAGGATGGGGAAGGACAAGGTAAGCTTTTACACGAAGTCTGATTTTCAAATATTACTGATCACCCTTTTTTTAAAACACAAACACACAGAGTAATCCAGTCTGTTTGCTGGCCTTTAACCTTCAGTGGTATTTAGTAGAGCATGGCGGTCAGAACCTTTTGCTTATCAACAAAATGAATATACTACAGTCAACTTTGCCAAACTCAAAGAATCATTGAGAGGATAAACTTATATAATTCATTTTAAAAAGCTTTAAAATTCACAATACATTATATAAGTTTTAACAGGAATTTCCTATGTGCCATAAATGGCTGGACACTAGTAATAAAGAGCCCTGTGCACTTATTTAGAAAAAAAAAAGCAAACATGTAGACAAATACTACCACAAGGAAGCAAATGCTGTAAGAAGAAAAACTTTAAAATGCTGGCGGTACAGCAGAGGAAGCAAGTCACTTTATTGGGGAATAAGGGAAGTTGAAGAAAGGGAAGGATCAAAAAAGGCTTATGACAAGATGTGTTATTTGAATTAGACCTTGTTGGATAAGTTTAATACGTGTTGAGAGGGATGGGAAAGCACTCCAGGCAGAAAAGAGCCTGAGCAAAAGCACAGAGGGTACGAGAAAGCATGATTTGGAAACGCCAAGAAATTCCGTATAGTTAGAACATAAGGTTCACAGAAAGGCAGATGGGCCTGGTTATGCTGAGATATATTAACAGTTGTATAACTGTCACTATAGAAATCTATAACATCCATTGTGTATTACTATAGAAAAATTACTCTATTACTACTATAGGCTGCCATTAAGAAAAATATAAAAGAAACATAAAGCACCATCCCTCCCTACTAGGGTGACCATTCTGGTTTGCCCAGCACGGAGGAGTTTCCTGGGATGTGTGTCAGTTGTAAAACCTGGAGAGTTTCAGGCAAAAGGATGAGTTAGTTACTGTACCTACTACAAGAATAACCTAGACATTTTCTGTATTATCTCTGAAAACACTGGCAGTGATACATTTTGTTTATTGCAAGGAGCTTCATCCAGTATTTTTAGGTTCCGTAATGCATTTCCTTCAGATTTTTGGCACAGGTGCCTGTGGTCATCTTCATGATTAAGCAGATAGAGTTACAGATACCAGAACTGTGACTGTGTAAACAGAGCTTATGGAATGCACAATGTTAAGATCTTTATTTGTGGGCCAATTACTGTCTTTATCCCCTAAAAAGACTTCCCAGCTCAAGACTAATCTTCTCTAACCCTATCTGTTTTTAAGATGAAATTTGAAAATACCTTTACTTAGTCCTTCATATATTTAGTAAAAAGCCAAAATGTGTCTCTCTTGTATCACAGTATGGACTGCAAAGTGATACAGCATTTGTGTTTCTGTGGATGTTATACAACAGACATCTGGAAGTATTCTGAATGGCTACTGAGTGCTTGCAGTGTGGCTAATTAGACTAAGGAATTGAAGTTTTTGTTTATAAATGGTATTTCATTTGTATGAATTCAAATTACTATTTGGATTGCCACATGTGTCTAGTGACTACAGTGTTGGACGGTGAAGTTATAATAACCATTTCATACACTTTTACTTGTGCTGGAAATAATGAAAATATTTTTCAAACATTGAGAAATCTCAATCTCAATTGTTACAGGCTTCAAATGAAGGGCTGCTTACTGGTATCACCACTGTTTACTTATAAAAATAAATGTTTGGGCTGCTCAAATGAAGCCAAATGAAACCAGAAAGAACTATTCCTGCCTTTGCTAATGCAACCTATCTGTGGTTAGCTCCAAAACACCCTTCTGAGATAGCTAAGAAACATTTTATTTCCAACCTAGCTGAAATTAAGGCTTAATGGTTTAATCAAAGACACAGTATTCATTAATAAAATAATTTTCCACCTGGGTTTTTAGAAGTTTATTGCCTTTTGCGATGGTGAGGAGTCAAGTCATAGGACTATAGTCAGAGAAGATTACTTCTTGAAAGTGTAAATCCTATAAAATGTTCTGATTTTTCCTGCATCTAAAACTTTTCTCTTCCTTTGATCTGTCTGCTCTGTCCTCATACCCCTTCACCTTTCTATTTAAAATTATTGAATCATTCCTACTTAGTTTTTAGAAATATGTTGTGACTTTCCTGTGATAAACACTGCAGGGGATAGTTTCTTGTTTTCATTTGTTTTCTTTATCAGTAACTTTTGCATAGCTTTGATTTTGTATTTACAGAACAAAAGCTCTTAGGTTTATCTCATTCCATTAATGGATCAGAGTAGTAAATCAAGAATACATGGTCTAAGACAACATTCTAAGGTAATTTAAAATTTTTTTAAATATCAGAATGCGATAGTCTATTTTAGTCCTTATCTATGCACATAACCTTTCTCTCCTCTCTTCTGTAATAGACTTTTTAGTGGAATTTTAATCATATGTCTTTTTAACTGCTCAATGGTATTATTTTTTTAACAAGAGAATCACCATCATGCAGAAACTATGAAATTTCCACATCATTGTTTCTCAGGTGTGTTTATATATGCTTAGCACTTAGAACTATTGATAAATTTTTATGACATGATGATATATTTAATTCCATTATTCAAACTAGTAATTTTTCTCAGCATGTGATAATGTTTCTAACATATAGCATAACTACCGTTATTTCCAAAACAAAAAAAACCCTGTTAAATTAATTATAATAGGCTGTCCTCCCAGTCTTATTAATTTCAGTACATTTTTAAATTTTAATACAATTATTACAGCAAGGTTAAAATCAAGATTCTATCCATTAAATTACTTTTCTTTTAAAATGGTGAAAAAATTGTTATTCATTTTTAATAACAAAATACTGAAATGAAGCATGAAAAACACTAGAGTTCTATGTGAGCGTGATTTAAAAACTACAGCTCAGATTATTTTAAGCTAAACTGCATTTTTAAGTTTCAATTAGACACTGTATCCAGGAGAGCGCTCACATCCTAGCTATACTGGAAATGTGTTTTAACAACAAAGCATGAATTGGAAAAACAACATTAGGGGATGTGAGAACAAAACAATAAAATAATCCTAACATGGATTTAACTTGATTAAATGGTAAATACTTTAATTCTCTTTTCCATTCATTAGCTCGGAAATACCTGGTTTGGCAGACAAGTCAAAGATGCCAGAAATATAATCCCCCTTTTGGAAAAAGCCTGGTTAGGGAAAGACCCAGTTTTCTTAGAATAAACAAATACTGTATCTAGTTTTCCAGGCCTATATTCAGAAAAACAAAGTTAGGGTAAAATAGCAATTGTCTGCTGCTTTCCTTCCTAATGAAACAAGTATTAACATAGTATAAAAGAGCAATGAATGCTCTATTTCCTTAAGCACCACTTTCTTCCTGGCTCACTATGCTCCCATCCCATTTACCTCCTTGCAGTTCCCCAAACAAACTAAGCTTTTTTGTTTTGTCTCAGAGCTTTCACACATATGGTCCTTTTCCTGGAAGGCTCATCTCCTCTCTGTCAGGCTTCCTTACCCACCCCTAAGGTCTCAGTTTAATGCCATTTCTTCAGGGAAGTCCACACCTTATACCCCCTTCTACTATCACACGTTTTCTTCATAGCCCTTACCACAATGTGTAATTAGCAAATACCCTACAGATACGTACATAATGTCTCTTACTTTCTAGACTAACCCAAAGCTTTCTGTTTCTTCTGTCCAACACCTAGCACAGCATCTGGCATAACCAGCTTTGCCATTCAGTTATTTTTAAATATTTGAATAAATAAATATTTTGTATATTTGACTTCACTGAACAGTCAAGAAGCAACAGTGAGATTCCACAGGACTTTATCACATTGTGCCCAGCCACTCGACCTCTCTTTTACGTACTGCCACTTGCCACCCAGTTAAATCTTGACTAATCATTGTGGTATTCCTGTAGGTGCAAGAATTGTTACTTGGTTGCAAGACTCATCATGACTCCATTAGGATTCTACCTTCTACAGAAATGTCAACAGTCAGTCATCTTTCCTACGGTAGCCTTAGGTATCCCGCCAGAGTACTCTTTAAAATCACAGATCATGTGTTTAACTGAATAGTCATCACCATGATATTGTTGGTGTTTTGAAATAGTAGAGACTACTATCATCACAAAGATGCTCACACACAAATGATGAGTCCATTATTTTAGGCATGCGGCACTTGTACCATACCATCACCTTTAAGCATGTCCTCCTTGCAGTGTGACTGGCAGACCAAAGTTCTCCTCTAGGCTATCATAGATTTTAAATGAAAAAGATAGGAAATAGTTAAGGATAGGAAGGGGAGAAGAAAGGAACCTAACACTTACTGAGCACACATTATCTGCCAGATCTTGTACAAATACACAATGTAACCTTCACTGCAACCCTTTGAGGTGCATATTAGCCCCACTGTTTGATACACACAATGAATTCCTTGTCTGATAAAATAGATTGTCTCTTGAATGTTTCTATTAACATTAATTTACATTTATTTACATTTATCCCCAAACGTAGAGATTTTGTCAGCTGTATACCAGAAAAGCCTACTTTCACTCAATAAATATTAATTTAATGAAAAAAGTTTCATGGTGCATCAATGGATGATTGAAAACCAGACGCTACCACACTTCCGCCAGAGGTTACATCATTTTCTAGCCCTTGTTAAAGACCTCCTAGCCCACTAAGCATCCTTGCTTAGTTTTCACATTTCCTGTTTGTCAAATACACATGCGGTGCATTCATCAGGACCTAACTAACTTCCCAGGCTCAGCCTCCCTAGTCTTATAAGAACCAGGAAGCCAGCCTGATGAATAATGTATGTCGAATGTTCTTATTCATGAAATGATGCCTCCAGCTTCTAATTAAAAGTAGTACCAACAAGGTTCACCTGTCTCAGATTTGATCAAAGGGGACCATCTTACTCTTACCTATACCCAAGGGAAACTCAGAAGTTTTCCTTCATGGTTCTCCTCCAGCCCTGCATGAAAGGACCAGGACTGAAGACCTTTATTTCCTTCCTCCACCTTCTCTTTGAAGGATGACCTTGGCCCACATCTATACTCCTGAGCAAACAGAACCTGTTATTTTCTTTCTTACCAACTTCATCAGCTTTCTGTTCCTTCGTTTGATTCCAATTTCTCTGGACCTTATAATAGTCTAGATACAATCATGCTTCAGGAAGAAACCAGCCTGTGGTGGGTGAGACCACCTGGCTTGTGCCATGCTGCAACAAACACTGCGGGTTTCTAAGACCTCCTTTGCCATGACCCCATCCGGCACGTCTCCTCTGGGTCTTTAGGATTGGAGCAGCAAAAATGAAGCTGGGGGCATAAATGAGACTGTACTTCTCAGTCTCAAGGGTATATAGTGTGTAGACCCTCATCCGGTATCATTTCAGGCACCTAGGAGTATGTGTAGGAGAAAATCCAGGATCCATGGCCGTTTCTCCCATTATGTCCCACACTAGGAGGTCTATTCTCTGTTCTTGGAGGAATTGGTTCCGAGAGTATATGATCGTCTGTAAGTTTTTCCTGCCCTGGGATCTTCAAAGGATGCTGTAGCTGTAGGAGAGGCTCTCCATGCTGATGCCTGCCACGGCCGCGTACAGTTCAGGCACCACCAGCTCTGGTACTTGCAACACAGCCTTGTCATCCGCAGTCCGAGCGGCGGTTTCTAGGCGTGACTGTAACTCTTTGAGAGAGGGGCGGCTGTCCACACTCCAGCGCCAGCAGGACTTCATAAGATTGTACCTGAAAGGGAATCATGAGAAACTGACTTCCGTGCCGAGGCAAGTGTTTGAGGAAGAAATGTTAATAGAATCCTGCAGTTCTTTAATCTACTTCTCGTTTCACATGTTCTTCCCAGAGAATAACATTCCTTCTCATCCTCTTAATGGTAATTAATTCTCTTAACATCACCACTTCAACAGGACCCTTCTCATAACAGGAATGACTGAAGGTTTTCCAATCTACAATTATTGTAACAGAATGGGTTTTGTGTTTTCATTTTATTGCCTAGAATTATTTCAGAAGTTAAGTGTTCTCATTCTTAGATGCCGCTAACTTGCAGCATTCCACATTATTGCTACAACTTTTCTGCTGGTAAAAGCTACATTACAGCCGGCAAAATTAGCTGTGAAATAATATCATTCATACGAAATTGGGGTAATGTAATTAGATGTTTCCTTCCATTAATCCAAGTATTTCCCTCTATTATTTAGCCTCTCCAGGAAATAACCTTATTCTAGATAAACTACTTACCACCTTTAATCTCTCTTTTCTTCAATCTAGTTTACACAAAGTTTGTAATGTAGTCTGTTTCCAAACATTTTTCATCATATCTCATCCTGTTCAAGAACACACCTACCATATGGAGTCAACATTCTATGCTTCTCTACCTATAGGCCTTTCCCAACTGAACCCCCCTCCCCCAGCCAATCGGTGTCATGCTGTTCCCTAGATGTACTTATCAGCACCCAGCCCTGCGTTTGCTCATGCTATGCCCAGTTCCTCGAACATCCTTCCTCTCCACAGTCATCATTTCCTACAGGTTTGTCTTAAATTCAATTGCTCCCCTTCTAAACCTCAGCCTACACTGTGCTTCCCACACTCTTTAATGTTGTACCATGAGATTTTGTAAAAGATGCTACTTTAAAAACACTGCTAACACTTACCAAGAACTTACTTATCTAAGGCATGGTAATGGGCCTTAACATGCATTACCTCATTTTAGTCTCACAAGAGCTTTGAGGCAGGATTATCATTGTACCTATCTTAAGATAAGTAAACAATGTACAGGAAAGGATGAGGACTTGGACTGAATATGTGTCTTCTTGACTCTGTGACAGAAGTCTGAGCTTTTAACCATGCTACTATATTGCCTCACACTTTATGTTGATTTTCCCATTATTTCAGGTATCTCCCCATCCAAATGTTAAGTTCTTCAAGATCAGGTGCTTTATCAGTGAAGAGTCTCTCCCCAGTATCAAGGACAGCCTTTTACATGTAGAAAGTCTATAAGAAATATTTTTCAGCAATTTCATTCTAGTATACCCAGCCAATATTAGTATGCTATATATACAATATAGCACACTATATATATACACACATACATTGTGTGTGTATAAATAACATCTCTTTTTGTTCTTTATTGGTTAGAAAATTCTGTGTGTAATTTTTAATCTTTCCACTTTCTGCCTCTACATTGGCTTACCAGCTATCCCTTTCTGCTGACAATACTGGATACTCCTTCTCCAGTCTTTCTAATTTCTTTCTACCTGCCTTCTTTTGGTTGGCATCTAACATGCTCAGAGCTGGAAAACCAGATAGCAACTTTTAAAGTTAAATACTAAACCAGTCAGTAACTCTAGTGCAGTGGATTTTATGGCAGTTCTATTCGAACTGAGGCTGGCAGTTTTCTGACTGAGATTGACGTTCGGACAAATAAAACAGTGCACCTGCACTACATTTGGTCCACTTCTTACTTATTCAAGAAGCTTCTGGAGGAACCAAACTTTCCTCAAATTCAAACTGGGGATCCTAGAATGAAACTGCTGAGAAATATTTCTTGTAGGCTATCTACTTGTAAAAGGCTGTCCTTGATACTGGGGAGAGACTCTTCACTGATAAAGCACCTGATCTTGAAGAACTTAATATATGAATGGGGAAATGAGTTTCTCATCTCATTTTCAGTGGTTGCCTCAACACTGTATGTACATGTATGTGTACATATACACACACATGCATATATACATATATATGATATGTGTGTATATGTATGTGGTATGATATATGAGATGTGTTTACTGCATAAGTTTGATCTAAGACTGTACATTAACACATCAAGGACAGCTGGGGATCATCTGAGCCACTATGAAAACAGCATGACTGATGAAGAGCAAAGAGGATTTGGAATGAGAGAAGAGTAGGCTTTAAAATCCACTTACATGGTAGGTGTGCAACTACTGGGTCTCTTCATGATTTTTCTTCTTTGGAGATGCTGTAGGATGCTGGTAGGAGGGACTTCAGGATATGGTGGTGCCCCTGTTGGTATGGAAAGAATGAGAGGTCCTCCAGAATATGAACTATAACACTAGTCTCCATCCACCTGGGCTAACTGCCTGCAAAAGGTAGAGCCATAGGAAAAATACTGGTACAAAACAGTTGATCTCTGCTGATCAAGTAAGGATATAGCTTAAAGAGTTTTAGGAAAAAAGTTTCTTGGGGAAAAAATTGATAATTTAGGAGAATGTTGAGTCTTTGGGAAAGTAACAAAATAGAGCAAAGCGAGAAAGAAGGCCTGCCCTCCATTCCCCCAGACGCAGGAAGTTGCTGCGGTTTCTCAGTCAAATGACTAAGTATTTTTTTGTTTATGCAAGATCACTCTTGGAATTATCCTTTGAATTTTATTATCCTCTGAAATGGGTAGTGGTGAGGAAAAGAAAGAAAGCAAAAGAAAGTTCAAAAGGAGGAGAAGGATTTCATGTCAGCCCAGTACAAACCTCAGAGACTGTACTGAAACCCCTCCTGCCAGCATATGTCATCCACCACCCACACACATTCTTGCCTGTTTGCATACACGTACACACTACTTCAGGGATCCTCCTTACCTAGAGTCACCATCTCATAAAGCAGGATTCCAAAGGACCAGCTATAAGAGAAACAAAGCCATTTACTTAATTTCCATTTCTGCCTTTCCTAAAGGGAGCTCATTTAAAATATCAGGGGCCTTCAGTAAGAACCCTATAAAGAAGGTAATGAAGGAGAATTGGTGGTGTCTGATATAATAGGTAGAGTAATAGTGCCGTGTGAAAGCATTCTGTCCTATCCCCTTAGAGTCTAATCTTTTTAAGGACTGAATTTATGTCTTCTTTCTTCTTATATTTCACTTTAGTAGGTGTTTAGTATTATTTGTTAAATTGTGTGTGTGTGTGCAGTCTTACAAACACAGTCACCCAAACATAAAGAAATCCACCTCTGCGTCTTTTTCATCTCTTTTCCTTCCTGCTGAAAATTCCAGCCTTTATTCTTAGCACAAGGCCAAATGAAGTTCATCACTTATCTGCTATTTCCTTAGGAGATCTAATTGCCCAAAGCTAGGAAAAATATTAGCAGAGCCAGCCTTACACATAATTGGAATAGGTATTTGCCTAAGCAATATGAGTGAAGAGAGGTATATTTCTCTATTCTATAGTATCATCATTCAATTAGCAATATTTTTCAGTTAAGCTTATTACTCCCAAACCTCTATTGAAAAGCAGATATCAGTGAAGCATAAATGGGGTTTCTTAATTGACTCACCATATTAACTGATGTTCCAAATTGCCTCAACTGCTCATGACATTCATGGCTAGTAAGATATTCTGTGTTACATCTGTGTGCTTCTCCAGGCAGGTGAGTTAGATGGTTACCAAAAGTCAGTTGTGATTCCTTACAATCCTGCTTATGCCAATCGTATGTGTAACTGTAACTATGTAATCAATTGAATATTTTGTAAGCTGATTAAATATAAATGCAAAAATGTATTGACTGCCTCCCTGAAAACTGGGTTGAATGTTTTGAAAATATTCTATAAAAAAAGGCTGCTTAAAAGAAAGTGTTGCCAAATTGTGTGGGTGATGCAACTATAGAAAACTGGGAAAAATAACAATAAATGTCTGCAGTCAGATTGCTTCACAACTGTTTTCCAATTTCTCACTCTACTTAGAATCCCAAACTGAAACTCAAAAATAATTCATTATGGATGCTATTTATACAAGAAACACAACATATAGCTTCATTTAGCAGGTCCACCCTTACAAAAAGGGCTTTGGCCCTCTACCAAAAGATTCATCAATAATTATCTATTAATCTGTTTTAAATTAAATAATTTTAGGTATGTGTAGTTCTTTGTGTATTTTAATAATTCTTGGTTTAACTGAACTTTTAAGTGGACCCACCTCCTTCACATAAAAGGAACTCTACTAGATTAAGTCCTTGGATACTGGTATGAATACTCTTTTGATTTTTATTTTTCCTTTCCTAACTCAGGCTGCTACTCTCATACAGAAGGAATACTTCAAAGGCACTAAAAAGGATTGCAGCCAGGTGCCAAATATGAGCTCTATCACATCTCACACATTTCTGCTTGTGAGCCTGACTTCTAAGTAGAGAGGTCACTTGTGGACATAACTGACAACAGATATAGTCATGGTCGGGGACGGGAAGACACCTATGTCATGAAGGGAAGAAATGCAAAGATCAGGAACAAACCGCACATGTCTGCTCTGATGCCAGCTGGTCTCAACAGGAGCCGTTCTGGGGCGAGCCACTTGACAGGTATGGTGCAAGTGGAGGATATGGCCCCTTGGGTGTACACTTCATAAGCCAGGCCCAGGCCACAGAGCTTGGCGGTGAGATCACTTTGTATCAGGATGTTCCGGGCTGCCACATCCCCGTGGAACAGGTGCTTATCCTGGAGAAATTCCTGCCAACATAAAATCAAAGATGGGTTGGCTATCTGGGGTCATGGCTTGGGTCACAGACAAGGAGACAAGTCCTAGGAATCCTCAAAAAGACAAAGACATTTTCTCTCTGAACAAGTCTCATTAATAATGATCTGTCACCTCCAAGTCATGATAATGAATCAGACACTTTTGCATTGTCTCCAAATCATCCAAATGACATTATACTTGGTCTGAAAAGTATAATCACCCACTCTGTGTCATGCTGTGATGCCTGCTTGATTGCACATTCCTCCAGATAGACAACAGAAAAAGGAGTAGGTCCCAAGTTTCCAGCACCAGGCCCCAAAAAAGGCGACACTGAGTGTCATGATAATGAATTTATGTAGGGCTTTACATCATGCCATTTTGTTCCTAAAATAACTAAGTGAGGTGAGTTAGGGAAGTATATTTTAGATAAATCTCAATGTTTGCTCAAGGCCACGCAGTTATTGGGTGGTAGTGACCAGAACCAGGAATTCCAATTCATAGGAAGCACTACAAATTCTACTACTAATTCTCAAGTCAGCCTACAAATCAGAACTTCCTGAGAGCTTTTAAAAACAAGACTTTTCCTTCCAGATTTACTTAACTAAAATCTAAGAAGAGGTACCTGTATTATATATATACATATATATTACCTCTATTCCTGTATGTTATAGTTATATATATATATATATAACATATATATATACCATATATATATAAAGATAACATATTTATATATTATAGATTACATCTTAGTATATGTTCCAATAATATATTATTAAGTTAATATGACTATCTTATCTATGCTGTAGAAGAGGGAATCTGCATTTTCAAGAGATATCAAGATGATTCTAGCATAGAACAAAGGCATTTGAGAACCATTACACCTGGATGACATTGATTTGCTGGATTCATCTCCCCCAGCATCAGGCTTTTCAAGACACATGGAGAAGCTGAAAAGCCATCCATAACCAAAAAGCTAGAGACTGAGGTCTAGGCTTACTAAACTAAACAAGAATTGTATAACAAAATAAAAGATTAAGGTGGTAACTTCCAGTCAGTGATGATAAAGGAAACAGTGACTAGCAGTTGTCTGCCTCTGGTGAAATTTTAGAACCAAGAAAGTAAACTGTGATGAGAATAACTTAAAAATGTAGTGACTTTGAGGCAGTTAAAAGTAAGAAAAAATAGTATGATATTGCCTTGTAACTGATGGGCTCTGATGAATGCATCAGTGTGATCAGTGCATCCCTCATTGGCACCACTGCAGTTATGGTTCAGAAGGCAACATAGGCTGTACCCTGACTTCTGAACTTTATCGTGAGAACATGCCAATGCTCTCCAAACATTGTAGGTGACTGTCGTTTACAGGATGTGCTCTCTTGGGTGCTGCGTGGGAATCGTAACTGTAACTGCTATTCTTTCTCACCTTCTCTTCTAAGCTTTCCCTGATTCCATTTAGATCCCTGATATAGTTCACATCTGCAAGAAGCAAGATATAGCAAATACTTAAATAGTAGCTTCACAGGGCCCTGATTTTCTATAGCAAAATAATTCTGTTCAAGTACATTTTTTTCTAGTAAACCCTGATTTCTTTCTCTTACTGCTTCATTTACATTGGTTTAAAGTACAGGAATGAGCTTACTGTTGCCCCTTCTTATTCCTACTCTTCCATTTGTTCCTTGTGCTTTTTAAAGTATACATTTTTCCTATCACATTCAGCATCAGAGCAAGTCTCCAACCAAACATGTTTAAACTAGTATTTCTTGTTTTTCAGGTATAAAACTGTTACTTCCTCCTGGTTCTGTAACCTATCACCCAGTCCTCTTATCTCCCAACTTGCTTCCCTATTTGCCCATTTTACATCTGTTGGAATCAGCCTATATGGGGAAGAAAGAGTATCAGATAAATGGACATATAGCTCTTAGTCCTGGTTTTTTTACCTTAAAAACTGGGAACCCTTTAAAAAACTGCCTGTTCCTTCTAAAAACCCTAAGTTGACTACCTCCTGCTTAGAATTACCAAACCTATGGTATGTTATATAAATAATTTCATAAAGAAAGAACTGAAAACAGTTTATCAGTGCTTGAGTTTCTGACCCCTTACTGACACCTGATTTACTTAAGAATATATATCCTATTTGGGAATCTAAATATGAGAAAAATGGCATCAGTTACCCAGCTAACAGGAAAAATCCCCACCATCTATTGTCATTTTTACCAGCCTTACCAAGGCCAAAAGGACCTGCTTTCCAATGTGATAGACTTGTTTTTCTGTGAGATCATAGAGAAGGCCCTCCATGGTCATCACATCCTAAAGAAATAGAAAAAAAAATTATATCAAAATGACATGAACAGATTTGAAAAACAAAATAGGAGCAGAGATTGTCTTAAATGCAGATATCAAAACTAAGGAAAAGATACAAAAACATAGAACCTAAGATTCGAGGAGAGACTGCTGTAAGAGATTCTCAGATATGCAGAGAAGTACAATGATTTATTGGACTGGAAAAACATGAAAGAATGTAAATAAATATAAGAATGAAGGAAAAACAGAATAGCAGGTAAGAAAGACAAATACATACATAAGACTATCCACTGGATAATGCAGCAGTTTTCCTGGAGCACATTAACTCAACACATCTTTATTGAATGCCTACTATGTACCAGATTCCTCCTTAGGAACTCAATACAAAATTGAACAAAATAAACATGTCTGCTGTTGTCTGGATGTTATAGTGGGACAAACATGTAAATCAAAAGCAAATGCTCATACACAAATATGTGGTTACATAACTATGAGCACCATGAACGATATGTAAAAGATAGCATATGATGGGGCGGGGAGTGGGGAATAAAGAACTGATTCAGTTTGAGGTGCACGGAGAGCCTTTTATGAGATCTGAAGACGAATGGACACTGATTAGATGAAGAAGCTTGGTGCAATGAGAAAAGTATGTGAAGATGATCTAAAACAGAGACACAGTAAGTTTGAAAAAATAGAAGCTGGTGAGGTTAGAGCACAGTTGGGTAATCTTGAAAATGCCTCAAGATTTGCACATTGCCCTCTTTGCACTGCTGGATGCGAGATGTTAACAGGGTACCTATTCCATACATATGTAGTAGTAAAATAATCAGCATATTGAGGAGGCTGATTAATATTGAACTTGCTCATTGGCTGGTGAGGAACTAACTGGGGGAACACACAGCATTTCAGATAGAGGAATATATAGAGAACTAGGTAAATGCCGAGGAAAAAGACTTGTTCTTTTAGTCTGGAAATTTCTAAACGTGATAATTTTTAAAAATATGTGTTTGAGGTATGAAAACTTACAAGCAGGCTTCTCCTCAAGACAGGCTTGCATACTAGCTTGTTGTTACAGAATGGACGACACTTAACACTAACAGCAACAAAAAGATTACATCAGTACTAGCTTGTCATGTACCAATCACATTTATGTTTTTATATACATAATTTATTTTAATTTTATAATCATTTATTATTATTCCCATTTTACAGATTCAGAAAACTCAGGCCCAAAGTCACACAGGTAGTAGGAGGTGGAGTGTTTAGTTCATACTCCACATCTGCATGGCCCGATACGGTAGCCATTAACCACATGTGGCTATTTAAACATATGTTATTTAAAATTAAATTAAACATTCAGTTTCACAAGCACATCAGCCACATATCAAGTGCTCCATAGCCACATGTGATTAGTGGCTACCACATCCGACAGAGCAGATACAGAGCGTTTCTATCGTCATCAGATGTCGTATTGCATGGTGATACTCAGCCACTCTGCTACATACTGTAATGTCTCTCTATTTTGTCATATGTCAGTTAACATGTGCACAGCTAATCAGCCAGGTCAAGTCTTTTCTCCTAACCCTTGTACCCTACTGCTCACCCGGCGACAGGTCCAGAGAAAGCTGAGCAGGTCCCCCTGAGCCACGTCCTCCAACAACATGTAGAGCGGCAGCCTTTCCGTGCAGCAGCCAACCAGCTGTACCAGGTTCTTATGCTTCCCCAGGTGCTCATAGAACTGGATTCGCCCTAAGAAATCCTGCACCTCCTGGAGCCTGGCTGGTTCTGCAGAGGACAGAAAAAGCAGAGGCAATGAGCCTTCAGAGCTTCACTGATAAAACGGGAAGCAACCTCAGATGATAATTTTCACGGCTCCACAGGGGAGTGAGGGTAGACAAAAACAAACTAGAAAGGAAACTTGTTAGAAGATAATTTTCAATGTCACTGATCTTTTGCCAAAGGTTAACACAGAATCATAGATCTTAGAACTGAACAGGCTTTCATCTGCCTATATAAGCAAGTATTCTGTTCACATTAATGTATTATCACTGTCTGAGCCTTTTGACTTTCCTTGTTCTGTTTTATGGGTCCACCATTACTGGCCCATATCATGAATATCAGCAAGAAAAAAGAAACACAGTACCAGGAAAGATACCACCTAGCGAAGAAAAATGCAGAGACCACCTCAGAAACTCATCTAAGTAATATCCAATATGGAAAAATCAGCTCTCACAGCCTCTGTAGGCAAGGCTGACCTAGGGAAAGACCCCAGGAACACTGGTCTCAAGTTTTCACTTTCTACTCTCTTCTTATTCTGCACACAGTTGTGATCACAACTATCTGTTGATTAACATCTAATGTCTGCAAAGCCTTCTAGCAGTCACGGTGAGGGGCTCATGGCAGAACAGTAAAAAGGGGAAGGGAAGTCTGACACTTCTTTTACCTTTTAAAGCCTTGAGGACAACACTCTTGGGCTTAGCAGGGTCCCCAGTATACATGCTGGTTCGATAGATGGCCCCACCAGTACCACTGTAGATCTGCTCCAGAGCTTCAGAGAGTTGCTCCCGGGGCACCTGCAGCGTGGCCAGGGTGTGTGTGGTTGCTCGCAGGAGGCTTTCCACTGACGTTTCTGTAAGTGGCACAAACACACTTCCTCCGTGTCCCACTGCATCCCAGTTTAGGCCCCTAGACGGAGGCACGGCGGCAATGCCTGGAACAAAAAGATGACACCAATCATCTTCCCCCATCCTAGGGATTCCAGGAGAGAAGAGCCAGGAACGAACTGCCAGGGAAGTTCCTTTAGCAACTTTCTCTCTGGCCAATGGGGGGATACCTTCTAAAGCTTCTCTATGAACCAGCATCGACACCGACCTTACAGAACTTTTACAATAATCCCATTACTTCTAAGACAACTCAAGGCGGACCTCTGGATAATGACACTCTGTCTGTCTTCCTCAGGATGACAGTACAGCATAAGTGTTAGGTAGGAAAACAGGTATGAGTGGGGTGGAGAGAGAATAAGGCCAGTAAAGCCCACTAGAAGGGACTCAAAGAGTTAGCCAGTTAAAACTAGACAGCCAGAAAAGACTCACAGAGTTAATGAGTTCATCAGTTGAAGCTCCAAAGGCCAGGAGTAACTTGGAATGTCCAAATATTCCCCAGATAAAGAAAAGTATCTGAGCATAGCCCATGTCTTCCTTGTGTCAGTTAGATCATGCCATTGTAAGGTTCACTTTGGCCTGCTAAAAGACCCAGCTTATACTTTAACTTAACCTATATGCGTTTCTTTTTTCAAGATTTTAGACTGAACACATAGAAAGCCAGGCTTGCCATTTACTAAGATAGGGAAGACTACTGGGGTAGGACATTTCAGGATGGAATTTCAGGAACTTCAGGAACTTGAGGTGTGTATTAGGTCCAACCCAAAAAGTCAGTGGTTTAACATGAGAATCTGGAGTTCAAGGGGGACGATAATCAGAAGAGAGAAAGTATTTGAAACTGTAACACTAAAATGAGAACATTTAGAAACTGACAATAGAATTAAAAGAAAAAATGCACGTTTTAAAAGGAGAAAGTGCAAAATTGTTCCAAATGCTTTTAACAGGTCAGTAAGAGGAGGCTGACTCAACATAGCTGTCACTGGTGATCTTGGAAAAAGCTGTTCTGGTGGAGTGGCAGGGATAAAAGCCTTATTCTAGCATGTCCGAAAGGGAATGTGACAAGAAGGAGCGAGAGTACGTTTAGACAACTTTTTTGAGTTGTTCTGTAAGAGTGAATTTTAAGGGAATTGGGATAAAATTTAGAGAGGGGTTGGGGATCAGCCACTACAGAGTTTCCAATCACTGTCAGGATCTTTTTGTCCTATTTTCTACTCTCAGTTTCATGAATGGGCTGATTCTCTTTCATTGTATGCTCCGTGGAACTCCAGAACACTAGGTCGT
Source organism: Manis pentadactyla (assembly GCF_030020395.1). Taxonomy (NCBI): domain Eukaryota; kingdom Metazoa; phylum Chordata; class Mammalia; order Pholidota; family Manidae; genus Manis; species Manis pentadactyla. Next base: position 68,952,674 of record NC_080032.1, read on the forward strand.
CTCCTACCTAATACTTCAAAGACTCTTGTGCAGGCGGCCCCTTTTCATCATATATTCCAGGGGCACAGAGCAAGGATGGGGTGTATTAGAGAGTAAGATGTCATCCTTCAAGGCTTGTAATGAAGCCGTGGACTTGACTCACTAGGTCTTCCTCCCCAGTGCTCAGACACTCATATGGCCAAAGACCTGATAGTGTAATAGGACAAAGAAGCCAGAACAGGTCACATGAGGCCTCCCTTGCCTACTCTTGTTTCAACTAACACAAGCATATATTGAGCTTCTTCTCATGACTTCCTAGAAGAGCTCACTCCCCTTCAGTCCCACAGGAGGGGATGCACACCTCCTCTCCCATTGCAGGGACAGACCTCCGAACTAGTGGCCACAGAGGCATGGTCTTATTTTCTGCAATCTTCATCTTCCCTGAGGCTCTGTCCCACCACAGTCTGAGCTTTACCTTGGGGTCCGGGGGACTGTCGTTGGGCCCTTTGTCCCCTGATAAAAAGCCACAGGATGACTGCGAGAAGGATGAGGAAGATGCCAACCAGCATGGCTGGGATGATGATGATTTCATATTGCTGCTCCCGGATAACTGGAGATATAGATGAGGCAGGACATCAGGGAGGAAGAAAAGAGACTGATGAGGCCTGCCCTGGTATCCACACAGCCTCCCCTACCTGCCAGTCCTCAGCTCATTGTACTTGATACGATCATCTCTTCCCTCTTCCCCTGTACTTCCAGGCAGTGGAAGTACTGTTGGGAGCAACTCTCTAATCAGAAACCCCAACGTCGCTGTTTCTTAGCCCATCACATGTGCTCTGTGCCTCTTCTCTCATTTTTCCTGCTGAAATGAAGGATGCAGCATCTGGGTCTTGGATTGGCATTTGCCCCCTACAAAGACAGTGGTCTCTAGTGCCTATTCTTTAATCAACAGTCTTCTTTTCTACTAGAAATCAAACTCATCCTTCTAGAATCTGTCTAGACCTTAGTCTCCATTATCCTAAAATCAAAAGATAGTCATCTATGGAATCTGTACTTACTACACAACTTGTCACTGAGACTGCATTCCAGGAGCATCCGGGTCATGCCCCTCTCATCTCCCATTGCCACACAGTTGTCCTCGTCTATGTTTGACCCACAGAGAATGCACAGCACGGCAGAGAAGAATTCCCAAGGATGAAGCCAGTCTGAAGTCTTAAAAAAAGAAATGAAATAGAGCACACACAGAATTTTAAAACACCTCTACAGATCAGTAGTTATTAAGTACATGGCTACCTGGAACTCTCTGAGCCAACCACTCATCTCCATATATCATCCATTCATCTCCATCCAAATCCTAAACATCAGGTATATTCAGGCAGGAAGAGCTTAATTTTTTCTAGCATTTTTCTCATTTCTATTATACAGCAAGTACATCCCTGATCTGGTCTCATCCTTTCATGCCATTGTTTCTCAAATTATTTTAAAGGCTCCCCTCCTACCCCAAACTCCTGCTCCAATGTTCAAGTTCATGTTCAAAGCACATGTCTGAGCAATTGTGGTCTGTGGGTTATACGAGAAGGATTTACCTCCCTTATAATCCTTTAGCAGCTCTAATTTTTCTTTTGTTGTGTATCACTGTTAAACAAAACATTTAATTTCATTTATACACAAATTAATTCAGGCAATGAATAAATAGTTGGCAGATTTCAAGAGAGAGATGAGCTATGTACTTGCTTTCTTCTTGAGTCATCCCCCACTGTATTCTTACAACCAGTGAACAGACATTTATCAATAAAAACTATTTAATTCTGCAGCTTTCCAAGCTCCAAAAAGCTTTCCCTTCCCATCACGTATAGAGAGAGACACTCATTCTTACCAGTACATAGATTAAAGGGAGTGTTAGAACCAAGCCATCTTCTTTTTCTCTGTCTCTCTCTTAAACAAAAAGAAAATATATTCATAAGAGTCAAAAATTTTCAATGTAAAATTATTTCTCCCTTCCCATCCTTCTCCATTTATCAGTTCCCAATCCCCCCACCCCTCAAGTAGACTATAGTTACTATTTACTTGTTTACCTAGCCAGAGATCCTTCATGTGTATCACTTTTAATTATGTGACATCAGCATATATTTGAAATTACACCTCCCAAAACCCGGTTCTTTCTCTCTGAAAAGAACTGCTGATTACCACTCTTCCATATAACGTTTAATTCCAAAACATTTAATTTAAAATATCTGCAAACTTTATTTTGCCCTTGAAAGTAGAGTCTCCCCTGGTTCTTATGATCAGCAAAACCTATTCTATAATTAATTTTGATTGATCTGAAACAAAATATGGCGATCATCCAATGTCTAGGTAATCCTGAATATGTGATCACCTTTTGTGGTGATTTGATGACAACGTAAATATTTTAAAGTCAGAATTGTAGCATATATGATATTATACTGTGCATTGATGGCATTGGCCATATTATGTTGCCTTCTGTTAAATTACATGGTGTGCTTTATTACTGATACTAATAACCACATGCTACTTATTGAGACAGAGTCTCTTAGTTCCTGAAAGACACAAGTTAAGAAACCTCTTGACTCCAGCCTCACCCCCTTTTTGCTCTTCCTGGAGCTGCGCGAGCTTGTGTGGGCGCGGGGATGAGAGTTAAACAATTCCCTTGCGACTCTTAGAAGAGAGGCAGGTGGTATGTGGTTGGCTGACAGAAGCCCAAGCAAACAGAGGAGTATTCAGAAGGAGGAAAACTGCAGAAAGGAAAGGGAAATTCTTATCTGTGGGTTTGTATCAATGAAGCCAATGGATACTAAGACAGCAAAGTCCATCTCAACGAGTTTATAAGCCTAAAGCAAGGAGAAAGGGAGCTGAGACTTTCCGCAATTCCACAAGAGCACGTGGAAGGGAAAGCATTCCTAGAAGGGAAAGGAGCAGAGAGCCTTGAGAGGGTGGCATGAAGGACATAATGGAACATAAAACATTAGTTCAGCCAGGAGGATTCCAAACCTATATGAAAATTTCTCTCAGTCTTATTTTCCCTTCCTCTTAATTCCTTTTCAGTGCATTATCAGATGTAATTATTTTCATTCAAGGAGCAGCCAGTTTAGCAGGTTTGACTCTCTGGGGAGGAGGTTCTGTGAGCATAATCTATCTTAGCAAAGTGCAAGAGGGAGAAAGGGTCAGTCAGCAGCCAGCTCAAACCTGTGAGCTCTGCCCAGAAACCAAACTACACACCCACTGATACATACGGAAGGAGGAAATGTAAAGCCCTGTGAGCACATGTACCCCCACACAGACCTTCTTGTGGTGGACCCAGCTTAACTGCAGGCGCATGGCCAAACCCATGCCTACACCCAATGACTCAAACCCGTGTTTATACCCTCCTGTCTGGAGATCACCCGTATTACAGAACACAACGTCATCACTTGGGTACATATGACCTCCTACTGCATTTCCTGAACAAAGTTCATTTGTGTGTAGATAATTTAAAGAGGCTAGGTTATTAGCACCTCGTAGCCCAAAGAAATTGGACGCTGGAGCAAGGAAATAAAATAAATGGTGAGGCCCACTCAATAAATTGCTTTCCAGATGTTCGTACAATAAGTTCTCTCCAATTATTCCAGTTTGGCTAGAGGCATATGGAAACATCAAATCAGTCTAGAATTGTTTTTTGTTTTGTTTTGTTTTTTTCTTTTAACTCTGTCACTATGTTTTAAGTTTTGTTTTTTTAATAATTGATAACATTAAGTTCTTGATTTGAGGACTGGTTTTCTTTACCTAGCTACATGGAACAGACGGGCTTCTTATTTGATATGATTTGTTTATATAAAGTGGAAACCAAAGGCAGAGACATTAATCACTTGAGAAAATGCTCATCACTTAAAATCTAATGCAATACCAAAGGTAATATACTCATATAAAGCTTTTTTGCACAAAGATACACTGAAAAGATGTACCACTGAGAAAGATGAGACACTGCGCCCGTATAAACATGGGAAGTGACATCTCATAAGGTTCTCTAGAATCTTGGGACTTGTGATTGTTATTTGTTGTTTAAATAGAAATAAACAAGAAATTAAGTTTCTCTTAATCCATTCTTTGAAATAAGACCCTGTTGAGATAAGGTAAACATCTTCAGTTTTTCAAGGGGTTGTTTGATTGGTTGGTTGGTTGGTTGATTGATGAAAGAGCTCAGAGAACTCCCTGTGGCATGAGCCTGCCTGAGCCGCTACAGGCTTTCCGTACTTGCACATGGAATTCTCTTCAACCTCCTGGTTGCTTCCTGACAACTCCAAGAATGAGTGAATATCAAAACATAGATATAGTAGTCACATTCATGTATAGCAACTTAACATTTATTTTTATACCTTTAGCTTTAGAATTGTTAAGGTATACACAGCAGGCATAGCCACCTATCCATGGACGCCTACACAGGAAACCACATCAAAGCACTTATGTCAGAAGATGATCAGACTCACTCGCGACAGTTCCTCTCCACCTCACCTTTCTCCCTGCAGTTAATAGGCAGTCACCACATAACTTTGCTCTCCCACTGTGTCAAGCTGAGAAAAGGCACGGCTTGATGCCAGAGCCATCTAGGACGACTCTTCCTAAGGGTTAGGTTCTAACCCATCTTACTATTAGAAGGAAGTTCCAGACCAACATTTCTGTGCATTCTGACCAATACTCTCATCCCCTTCAATTATATACAGAGTTTTCTCACTGTGTTAAGAAACAAAAAAAGTATGTTGGTTACTGCTGCTTCTCTTAACTGGACTGTAAAATCCTTCAGTAGGTAAAACCCAGTTCTTTCCTTAGTGTCCTGCAGGCCACTGGAATCAGGAGTCTAGTGAAGTTGTGAAATTGTTTATTCTGATAACTTTATTTAACAGTTGGAAAGTATATATAAAGCTTACCCATGGTTTAGGCTCTCCAGATGGTTTAGGCATACTGACATCTACAGTGTCAAATCTGTTCAGACAGGGCTGTAATGAAAACAATGCTATTGCCTCACTGTGGTTATCATTCCCTGTTTTTCTCTCTTCTCCGTTGCTTCTGACTTTCCATTAGCATATTAAAAAGTTTAGCTTCCCTCTTGAGTTGAGACCCTAGAGGGGGAAACAGCACAACGAGAGAGAAATGGGGAGTGAAGTCCACCCCCAAATCTTTGCAAGACTATAGTCTGGAGACAAGAGAAGTTAATGATTATAACTAGAATTGAACTAGGTATTACTGTTAATTCTCCAAATTCTTACACATCCCCGCAATCTCTGCACACAAAGACAGTTCTATTTGCAAGAATAATGCAGCTCTTACTAGTGACAGTTCTGTTGGGTTAGCACAATTTAGTCTCCTAGACATAATCATCTAGTTATCCATGAGTATTCAGAAGAAACTTCTTACCAAAATACATCTACAAACCGACCTTTAAAAATTAGATCCATTCTCCTGTACTGTGTCTGCCGTTGTGCTGTAAGAAATCCCTTGATTGACTTCTGTATAATACCTGGTCCCATTCTCATAGGATGAGATTAAATCTGGTGTGCCAGCCTCACCCTCAGCTTTAGCACTGGCACATCAACACAAGCGGATCTGGCAGTGTGTTCTTTTCATGTAGACAAGTGACTCACCTACCCAGGAGGATGCCACACTGGACGAAGGGAGTTATTAATGGCCCTGGGCTATGGCAGAGGACTCAAAGACTTAAAGCAAGGAGGGTGAAATAGAAGGAGCTAGCAGCCCCCCCAGCTAAGGTGGTCTGCCTTCTCACTCAATCACACAGTCTTCTCTTTGCCTCCCCTTCATCCTTATACTTGAGCTGTCTAGCAAAAATCAACAACAAACAAACAAACTCATTTAACAGAATGAACATGTTAACTTGGAAACGAGATAGAACTCGGAAACTGCGCAGATCTAGAGGATGCCAGAATTATCTACCTCCAACAATCTGAAAAGCAAGCCGTCCTTCCTGTGTTCAGTCCCACTAAAACAATGCACCAGGTATTTGTTCAGCACTTTTGCACAAAGAAAAAAGCTGAGGTTTAGAGAGTTGAGTTCTGAGTTAGAAATGTCCAGTAAATGGCAGAGGAAGGTTTCATACCCAATACTCCTTAAACTACTTTCCTACCTGCATGTACTTGTCACTCAAATGGATAAGAAGAATAGTGTCAAGAAGGAATTCCAAAGAATCATGGAAACTGGAATGCTGAAACCAAAGTGCACCAACAAATAAGACAGCCCCTAATTTGGAAAATGCAGGGAGTAAATCTGCCCGTGTTCTCTCTAAGGTCTTATGGAGCACAGACAAATGTCCTCTGTCTTCAAAATGTATTCTGAAAATAAAGGTAGAATGAGACATTTTTTCCAGTACTCACCAGATTATGGAATCTTGGGTCATTTTCTTTGCTCATTTTCCTGGATGTGACCCCAGTCCTATTGCTACTTTCTTTTTTTTTTTTTTTTAATTTGGAGGGAAAGGGTCTAGTGTCCAGGGCTAGCAATCTTTCACTGAGGGTTAGGGTCAGGAAGGGGCCAGGATCCCCAGCAGATAGGATACCAGTCTCAGAATTAGGATCATTAGGATTGATGGCCACACAGCACCCCAGGCTCCACCCTTCTGCTGAAGCACACTTGTGAGAGGGCAAAGAGTAAATGGTGAAGCCCCCTGGACTGGTGACCCTCCAAGTCCAGGGAATTAGACCACTGCCTATAACGTGCCCTATGCTTACAGGTCTCTCCCAGCCTGACTGAGGCAGAGAGGAGGCAGGTTACACAGAGGGAACCCCTTGTCCTCCGCTCTTCTTAGATTTTGAGGGCTTGTGATTGTTCTGATCCTACCCCAACCCCCACTTCTTAGAAATCCAGGGCTTGAAATGCACTTTGAAATGGTAGAAAGAGTCCTGAGCCTGTTTAAACAAAGGTCTTCTAACAATAAGACTGAGTGTTATCAGGCTTTTCTTGCTTTTTTTCCCACTTGTCTGCAGGGATTCCTGAAACACATATGATATTCAGTAGAGATGAGGAAGCCCAATTTGTATTAGTGATTGCAAAACAGGTAAGAAATACAGTGCTCATGAACACTACAAGCAGCATCAGATTTTAAGTATGATTCCATAGATGAACACAACTTATTTTCTTTGAGGTGTGTGAAATAAAGTGAAATTTTGTGATTTCCCGCAGTGGTCCCGCAGGCAAAGGGCTGTGCAAGCTGCAGAGGCCCAAGTCAGCCAGGTCAGCTCCAGTGGTGCTGTGAAGATGCCCTGCAGCCCTTCTGGCCTATGTCACAAGACCCACAGACCCCTCACCCCTCACTCCTGACCAGAGGCGATCCAGCCTGGAATGCTCAAAAGAAGACAAACCAGTCTGATTCTCATGTCCTTCAGGAGAAGAATTAGCCAGCCTGATTGCCACCTTCTCTCACACATAGACAACATCAGAATATTCCTTGTCTGTTCCTTTAGACACTTACGTTACATAACCTCTTTAGATTGACATAACCTCTTCCCTGCACCCATCCCCGTTGTGAAAAAAAAAAAAGGTATTTAAGATGTTCCCAAACAAAGGGGCTTTGGAGCAATTTACCAGAACATACTGATGGGCTGCTCCAGGGCCACAGTCCTCAGGAAGACACTGAATAAACGTTTTATTAAATGCAACAATCATGTTGATTTCAGTTGACAGGTGTTATACAGATTTAACACTTTTTTAATTATAGTTGTCATTCTGTTTTTCATTTTCCCTTGAGGTGCTCTACAAATTCAAGGCCTTTTCTTTTTATTGTAACTATCATTCTATTTTTCCTGCTTCTGTTTCCTTAACCCCTCCATCTACCACATTCAAACTTCAAGAGCCCAGAAATAATATACCTTAAATGAGATGTTCTCCCACTGATTATTTTCTCTTCTTGGGATTACCAATGAATGAGAATTTCCCCAGCCCAGAATAAGAGTTATGAATAAGAGAGAAAAGCCCAAAACACACTACCACCACCCGGCTCCAAGCCCAGCATTGCCTCTGATCTATCCGGGTCTCCTTTCTCCTACCTGATTAACACACCAGGAGATGCCTGCACGTGCCTGGGGCTTCTTTCAAACACCTGGTTCCTACTGCTGACAGGCACATTGCATTTCCATGGATGGGTCCCCCTCTTTGATCGGCTTTTCCTTCTAAGGGGGTACTCCTGGTACTTTAAAAAATCTTTTGGCAGTTTCCCCCCATTCGTGAGATCTGTTTCGTTTGGCTACTCCTCCAGTCTATTCCAGCATCTTGCCTTCTGGCAGAGGAGGTCCCTGGCTGAGCAGGATAGAAGGAAGAAGTCTGCGAAAGATTACAGGAACAGACACACACACACACACACACACACACACACACACACACACACACACACACACTTTCTCATTCTCTGATAAATGAGCCCCAGACACAGGCAGAGAGACGGATGGACAGGAGATTTCGCAATGAGGAAGTCAGCTCAGTTGCCGTTTGCCTCAGTGATGTGTCACTCTGGGTGTGTCCCTAAACGATTCTCCACAGAGAAGGTAATTCCAGGTAAACAATAACAAGCCCCTGGCAAGATGAAAAAGACACCTCTGGGAATGCATAACATCCAGGAGCAAACAGCAGATTCCTTCCTTAGGAGGAGGTCAGCAGGTTCAGAGCTGGGCAGTCTGGGAGTTGGGGAAGGAGAGTCAGCCCTGACCTGGTGCTGTGATAACAGAATCAGAGGTCTGAAATTCTCGTCCTGGGAGGTGATTCATCAAACATCCACAGGCATATCACCTGACCTCGCCATTCCTTCTCTTCCCACTGTAGGGACCAGGACACCTGTTCCTTTCGTGAGGGCAGTGAGGACATAGTGCAGCAGGAAATGAATCACATCAGAAAAGGGGCAGGCCATCCAGCAAGTCCCCTCAATCAGTTATTCCACCTTCCCCTTCTCAGATCCTGAAGGCTTCCTGTGACCTGCATCTTCCTCCCCACGTCATGGCCATCCCAGAATCTCACAGGCTTTTATTCCTATCTCAATGTTGCCTGTAATTTCCTCTGGGCTGGTGGGAATAAAGGAGCTTTGGGGCCAGCTTGTATTTGAATCTCAGCTGCAGCATTCACCGTGAGTGTGCATCAGTTATTCTAACTTTCTGAGCCTCTGTTTTTCCATCTGTAAAGTGGAGATAATAATATCAGCCTCCCAAGTCTGTTGAACATGAAATGGGACCGTTTCTGTAAACTACCTCACCTCCCAAACTCACCAGGTTGGGAGGAAGTCACATGGCTGCACCAATCAGGTAAGTATATATCACAGAATATAACAAACACAAAATCTTTTATCAAAGTACGATATTTGTGGATCTAAGTATACTTAGTCTTGTGTGTGAAGGAAGGGGTTAAAATATTCATAAAGTTAATGTGGGTTTAAAACTTTTCATATATCAACTAGGTGTGGTGTGACAGCCTGAGTATTACACCTGCTTGGAGGTCTCTGAATATGACAGTCAACTGAGGGAAGGAGATTTAAACAAGATGTACCAAGGAGCACAAAGCTGTGAATTAAGGTTCACAGAATGCTAAATGGTGATATATTAATTAACTAGTTAATTAACTAACTTTCGGTCCCTAAATTTCTCCTTCAAGCTGGTTCCATGGGTCCTACCTAACTGCTGGCTGAATTTTCTCCCAGGTCCTAAACCAACCTTGAAGGAGGCAGCGAGGAGATGAATGGTTTTAGCTCCCTTCTCTCTGTTCTTCTCACCACATGAGCTGCCATGAGAAGACACAGTCTTGCTCCATTTTCACAAGGTGTGTGTGTTGTTCATGTTCAGTGTCCAAGTACTGTCAGATCTGCAACCCTATCCCCCCGGTCTTGTGGGTGGACAATGTCTCATGTCCTCTCTGCCTACATCAATCTTTTCTCATGTGATGAGAACTCTGCTCTGTACTCTGGCTACTGAGGTCCTGCTATGAATGAAAAGAACCCCCCGGTAAACACCCCTGCTGCCTAGTGCCTGAATACCAGCCATCACTCATCCCTTCTCTACTATATCTACCCACAAACCCTGGCCCTCTCGCCTTTGTTCTGCTCACAACACTAAAATCCAAGAGGCTTCTGCTTGCCTACCTTTGGTTCTGTAATTGAACTGTCCACCTGTACCGAGCGTTCTGCCTCTACAACCTAGCTAGCTTATCCCAAATCACTTGCTCAGAGAACTGGCCCTAAAGCTGGCATACAGGATGCAAAAGGAAAAAGCCGCTGGCGGATACAGGCAAAATGGAGACATGACACTCAAGGTCATAGAAAGAGCAGCTGTAGGGCAGAGGCACAGCCAGAGAGCGGGTGGGTTCAGGAAATAAATCGAAGGTGAGGATAGGGAGAAAAAATGTGTTTAGGTAGCTTTTCTAAGATGTTTAACTATGAATGAGAGGACTAAGGTGAGTCCAGGGAGGTCTTGCAGAGTTGATTTGTCTGAACACTTAGGGCTCCAAGATAAGGAAGGGACTGAGTGATATCTCAACATGTAGGAATTTCTCATTCTAAAAACAAAACAAAGCAAAGTTTGGGGGAGAGGGCTGAGTTCTACACCTGAGTATATCACAAAGCCTAACACACATGTATACACACACATATACATACACACATTTACACACACAATGACACTGAAACACAGAGAGATTAATATAACACGTGAATATCCCAGAAATAAAATACATATTTAATCTAAAGAAGTCAACATGAAACAAAATAAGCAGATTCTCAGACTTGGCTGTACATTAGAATCCTTTAGGGAGCTTTGAAAAAAAAAACCAATGCTGGGGCTCACCCCTCATTCTGGAAGAGATGAAGACAATTATGATTGCCATAGATTATAATTTCACCTTGAAAAAGGCAATGCTTTCCAGGAGATACTAAACTATAGGGTTGAGAACTACTGAGATTGATCATGCATGGTATAGATTATGAATGATAAACATATTATGGATTTCTCAGTTGGCAAAAATAATTTAGATCCTTGCTTCATCCATATGTAAAAATAAATTTTAGTTGGAAAAATGACTATATATTTTAAGAAACAAAAAAATAATGGTATAAGTTATATTACAGTGATAAGAACTTGTTAAGTTTAAAAGAAAGGATTCCTTCCAATAGAAAAAAAAATCACAATGGAAAGCTCAACCAATCTATGAATAAAAACACAGATATTTGTACTAAATGAGAAAATTTCTAAGATGTCAATAAATAAATGGTCGTGGAAAGTGCAAAACAAAAGAAAACCAATTCACAAACCAAAATGTTTAACAAATGTGGAAGCAAGGTGTAGTAAGATTAAAGATGTCCAATTTAATTGCAGTCATTAAATAATACACATTAAAATTAAAACAAGGCAAATTTTCTTTTTGCCTATCCATTTAAGAAAAACATTGAAAGAGAGAATTTCTCGAAAGAGCCCTGTGAAAAAGGCCCACTCTTACACCTTCACAGGAAATCTAAATTTTTACATTTATGGAAACAAATATACCAATCTGTAAATAAAGATTCAAGGGCATTCACAATTTTGACCCAGTAATTTCATTCCCAGGAGTCAATCATAAAAGGGTTTTTTTAAATGGAAGCTGTTTCTGAACACACATACACATTTTATTGTGCTATTATTTATCTCTTTTGAAACAGAAAGATGCATTTGTTTTAAAATAATCCTACTAATTGGAAAAGTAGAAGTGAGTGGAGATCTAAATGGAACAAGATTGGCCATGTGTTGAAAATTGTTGGATTTGGGCGATTAGCACATGGGTAGTCATCCTACCTTCCTATTTTTTCAGCTTTTGTATATTTGAAACATCTGCAATAAAAAATTTAAGAACAAAAATAAGCTTAAATTTTCATCAAGAAGTGTGTGATGGTTAATTTTATGTGTCAACTTGACTAGGCCATAGTACCAAGATATTTGGTCAAACATTATTCTAGATGTTTCTGTGAAGGAATTTAAAAATGAGATTAACATTAAAGCCAGTGAACACTGAATAAAACAGATTCCTCTCCAGAATAAGGCTGCCCCTTCATTCAATCAATTGAAGGTCTTAATGAGAATTTTTAAAAAGACTGACCTCTCCAGAAGAAGAGGAATTTTCTGTCAGCAAATTACAAACTTTGGACTCAAACTCAACTCTTCCCTGGGTCTCCTGCCAGCTGGCCTACTCTGAAGATTTTGGACTTGCCAAGCATCCACACATTCCTTAAAATAAATCTCTGTAGATGACAGATGATAGAGAGATAGGCAGACAGATAGATGTACATATCTACACATCTTGTTAGTTCTATTGCTCTGAAGAACCCTAACTAATACAAAGAGGGCAACCAAATTACATTAGCTGTATAATGTAATACTGTAATATAGTGATTTTATTTTCACTAAAATTTTTAATAATCGGGGAATATATTATGTTATAAATAAAGTGGTGAAAGCAGATTTAAAAATATGAATAAAGAGAGAAAGAACACAACTGTATAGCTTAGGGGAAAAAACACCTATTCATGAGAAACCCAGGAAAGAACCCTTAGAATGTTACAATGGTGACTGAAAGAATGATTTTTTTCCCCTCTACTGTTTATTTTCCAGGTTGTCTGAATTAAGCCTTAATTATTTTATAATAAGAAAATGGAAGGAGGAAAGCCTGGAAGACAGAAAAACTTGAAAGCAGAAATACAAAAAGAAGAAAATTGGCTGAGGGTGACAGAGAAGACCAAAGGGAGAAAATCTTATTAGAGAGCTAGTGATCAGAATGCACGACGAACTAGAATCACTAACTCAAAACTTGTGGTTTCAAAGAGGGGCCTGGTGGCCTAACATTACGGGGAGGACCTGGGGTTTAACAAGCCGTTGCTCGTTTCTTGCTTCAGGCATTATCTTTCCTACCTGGGAGAGCACCAAGTTGGAACTGCCAGGGTCAAGGCTGATATGTCATCTCCATCAAACTATGGGATAGTAAAATGAACACAGGGTCAGCATCAGAGATGTGGGATGGATTTATCTCGGCCTTGTAAAGCCTTGATTTTCTAATCTATACACTGAGATAGTCATGACCACTTAGAGGAATCTAGTGAGAATTAATAAGACTGTAAACGTGTTCTTCCACTGTAGTAGTTACAAGTGCCTCTTCTAGCAAGAGTTCATTTGTGTAACATAATTACTTTCAGACCAAGGATTCCAATTTAGTGTTCCTGAGTATTACCTTCTCCTTGAACTTCTCCAGTTTTGATTACGACCATCCCACCACAATGGTCTCAAGAGTGTGGCTTTCCTTCAAAGCCTGTACACAGGTACAGTATGATCAAAGGGCTAAGAGATTTGCTAAACGTTAAAAGAGAATAGTTGGAAAACAAATTCAGTAAGCAAAAAAACGCAGAACCAGTATGTGTACGTGGATGCGGACATGGCGGGGTTGGGGGCAGGGTGGGGTGTGGGTGTGTATTTTCCTAAGTAGGAGCTTGCAATTTTACTATAGCCTACTTTTTATCTGAATATAGCCACACAGAAGCCCAACAGCAAGCCCCTCCTCAGCCATCTGCCATCTTCCTTTACTCCCTGCTCTGAACTGGTACCCAGGAGAAAGGTCAGTTTTCCAACACTTCTTTCCTTATGGTCCTTTATATCTTCCATGAAAAAAGCCAGTGAGGCATATTCCTAGGCTTCAGCTCACTTCCAATTTTTGTTACAAGTTTCAGAAGCATAGCCCAGCGCATTTCTGAGATCCATTAACTTGGTTTTGTTACTGATCGCCTGTGTACGCTTGAGGAAATCACTTAATCTCTCCCAAACCTGTTTTTTCATCTACGACTGTCTAACTCAAGGTCATTGTAAGAATTAAATGATACTTACAACAATGTCTACCACATATTGTAAAGAGCAGCTGTTATTAATTTTTCCTATGATAATTATAGGAATAAAAATAACTCTATAATAATTACTATTATCATTATTAAAATTATGACGTCTTCAAATGATCTCTCCTTTTGGATAAGACCTTTATTCTACGCAGCACTGATATCCTAATACCATAAGTGGAATACCCCTGTTTCTGTAGATCAACACAGGGGCAAGGGAATTATTTCCTGAGATCTAAGTTTAGCATATACTTCAAATAAATCTCACCTAGGCTTCTAGTATGATTTTCTCACTATCCTTCTGGAAAGCATTCGCTTTTTATAATCTTACATTTTCAACTGTCTTGTTATATTTTGCTAAATTGCTTCATAGTTTTTGAATTTAAAATATCATATGCTTACAATAAAAGTGAAGGTGGCTGATTTTAGACTTCATTCCATGGGCTAACTCTCAAAATATAAGCCCGTGTGGTTCCTCCTGAGGAGTTTTGTAAGTCTCAATGCCCAGGACCCATCAATTAAGTCCAAATCAGACTCTCCGGGAATGGGAACCTGGTACAGGAATTTGTTTAAAGCTCCAGATGTTAATTCCAATAAGCAGTCAAGTTTGGGAACTCAGCCTTAATCCTCTTTATTGTCCTTCTTAATTAATATAGAGGAAATACATCAGCTCTAATTTAAAAGGTAAGGTTCTAAATTGGCAGCCATGTTTTAATATTCTCTCTCTCTCTCTCTCTGTCATATTGGGCAAGTTTCATCACTTCTTTGGGTTTTAATTCCTAATCTGTAAAATAATGGCTCAGAATCCTTACACTACCTAATAAGAGGCACTCTGATGGGAAAATGAGAAAATATATGAAAGGAGTTAAAAGTTTTAGAATAAAAGTATTTCAGAGGCAGAATTATCATGTTCCTCTCCACCCCAGCCACGTGCCCACTGCTATCTCTTCTGAAGTATCTCTGCCTCCCGCAGTTAAAGAACCAGTGTGTGTACGTGGATGCGGACATGGTGGGGTTGGGAGCAGGGTGAGGTGTGGGCATGGTGGTCATGAGTGATGGCATGAGGTCATTTGATTCCTACGCTGTTTTGTCATTCAGAAATTATGCATAAAAAGGAGTTTACTCTTTTTCTCTTAATTTCTAAGACTAAGATAGTAAATGGTTCCTGAAAATAATCTTTCTTAAGATTTCAAAGAAACAGATAAAGAGAAAAAAGGTGACTAAGAAGAGAGAGATGGTAAACGATTTGGGGACCTGTTAAGCTGTTGCTAAGGCTTTGATATTTCAGAGAATTTCGAGCCACCTCTACTCATTGCCCTGTCATTTGTTGATCAGACTTTTTGTCCTCTCAGTTATCACGACTAATAATTTTTAGGGCTACAAAGGTTAAGGCATCAGAAGACAGGTGATACTTTGGGGAATAATCTAAGATCAGATGAAATTTAAATAATGTTATTTCTATACCACTGTGGACTCCAGAATAATGAGGCATTAACCTTCACTTTGGCTTCAGCAGCCTTCTCCCTTGGAATTCATCATATTTTCCGCACCTACATGATTTCTCAATAGAAAGTTCCAGAAGAAATGTACAACTAAAGGGAAGGATCCTCTCCTAATAAAGGCAAAGGAGTCATGTGATCTCAGTGGTGGCATGAGGTCAGCAGCTTCGTGTGACCTTAGCAGATCATTTAACATCTCTTTATCAGATGGTTATCTGTAAAACATCATGAAATTTATAAAGAGTAAAAGTACAAGGCATTGAAATTACTAACTGACATCCAATGAGGAGTATCTAAGAAAGCAGAACTATGATGAAGCCAAGAATATATAAAATAAAATGTATTTACATAGGAGAAGAGAATTCAGAAGTGTAAAACCAGACAACAGTTTTTCTATCTCCCTTTAAGTAAAGTATTTAATAGCTTATATCATTCCCTCAAAATGGGTATGTAATCTGGTCCATCTAGTAGAATCTATACTTGCTGTATGTGGACAGAAAAAGTGAGATCTACAGAAAAATCCAGAATTGTAAGCACACCCCTACAAAGGTGCAGAAAACAGTTTAAAGCAAAGAGATGTGAATGTTGCTCGAAACACCTGCCACCTTCCTGGCTTCTTGATTTGTCCTGGGAATAAAGATGTAGCAGTGACATGAACTTTAACGATCTTGGTTTAAAGTTAATCTTTGTTTAAGAGCCCTGTTTGATCTTACTTTCTGAAATGAGAGAGAGAACAAGAACCCAGTAAACACAGGACGGAACAAAATTCTGAGTTTAGTGTTTAAATTCCAAAGGAAAACCCTAAACATTTTTGCCTAATCTTTATTTCAATTGAACAATTGAAACTTCATTTCAATTTAATAGATAATTGAACAATTAATATATTAAATACTGCTCATCATCTCTTGGTCTCATTTTCTCTTCTGTGTGTCTCCCTAACAAATTTTTGGACTTTTTCCCAGGATCCAGGTATGGTTAAATTTAGTTATTTTATCCTGGACCTACATGATCTCTCCCTCCTTTTCCACTAAATGCAGTCTCTTTCCACAAGTCAGCGTGGATCAGAGTTCAGACAATAAACCAGGGAAGCAATTAGCTTTGTACTCTGCCCTGCTGTGCTCCTCCTTAACTGACATTTATGCTCAGCACAGCTTCCTTGATAGTGGTTTTTGCTTCTCATTATTGCCTAGTATGTTTTATGGTGTATGGTTAAAATGACAAACATTTATAGAGTGCTCACCAGGTGTAAGGCTCTGTTCCAAGCACTTTCCATAGAGATAAAGAAACTGGGTCATAGAAGGGTGAACTAACTCTCTCCAGATAACACAGCTAGCAAGCTGGGATTTAGAGCTCCAACCAGGCCATGCGTCTTTAGAACCTGTGTTCTTACATTCTATTATACTCTTCCCTAGTAAATTCTTGAAAACCTGTTGTTTCTTTGCAAAATTAGAATTGCCTTAAATATTGCTTTTGATTTTTTGATTGAAGTATAATTCACATACCATAAAATTCACCCTTTTAAGGTGCACAATTCAGTGTTTTTTAGAATATTCTCAGAGTCGTACAACCATCACTGCTGTCTAACTTTAGAATATTTTTATCATCTCCCAAAAGTAACCAGTACCAATAGCAGTCATTGCCCAATGCCCACTCCCCTGCCCCCCAGCCCCTGGCAATCACTAATCTTTTTTTGTCTATGGATTTGCCTATTTTGGACATTTCATATAAATTGAATCACACAATTTGTGGTCTTTGTGTAAGATTTCTTTCACTTAGCATGTTTTTAAGGTTCATTCAGAACCAGTAGGAGATAGAGATAAATGATGAGATAGACAGAGATAGAGATAGAGATGACAGAGATGGAGATGGAGATGGACATGAGCTACAGAGAGAGAAAGAGAGATGAGATGAGACTTATTACAGGAATTGTCTCATGAAGTTTTAGAGCCCAAGAAGTCCCACAACCTGCCATCTGTAAACTGGGGAACCAGGAATGCCAATGGTATAATTCAGTCTGAGACTGAAGGCCTGAGGAATGGGGGCCACTGGTACAAGTCCAAGAGTCTAAAGGCCAGAGAACCAGGAGCTTCAATGTCACAGGGCAGGAAAAGATGGACATCCCAGTTAAGAAAAGAGAGAGAATTTGCCCTTCCCTCACCTGTTTGTTCTATTCAGGCCCTCAATAGATTGGATGACGCTCACCTACACTGGTGAGGACAGATCTTCTGTGCTGTCTACTGACTGAAATGCTAATCTTTTCCAGAAATATCCACACAGACATACCCAGAAAAATAATTTACTAGCCATCTGGACATCCCTTAGCCCAATCAAGTTGACATGTAAAAGTAACCATCCTATCCATGTTGTAGCAGTAATCAGTACTACATTTCTTTTTTGTGGCTGAATAATATTTCATTGTATAGTTATACCACTCTTTGTTTATCCATTTGTCAGTTAACAGACATTTGGACAGTTGCCAGTTTTGCACTATTATGAATAATGCTGCTATGAACATTCACAGACAAGTGTTTGTGTGGACATATGTTTTCATTTCCCTTGAGTATATACCTAGGAATGGAATTTCTGGGTCATATGGTAACTGTTTAAATTTTGAGGAACTGCCAACTCTTTTCCAAAGTGACTGTACCATTTTACATTCTCACCAGCCACTTATAAGGAGTCCAGTTTTACCACATCCATTACTAATTCTCACCAACACTTGCTGTCTTGTCTTTTTTATTATAGCCTCCCTGATGTAGCATAGTATCTCATTGTGGTTTTGATTTGCATTTCCCTGATGACAGATAATATTGAGCATCTTTTCACATGCTCTTTGACCATCTGTATGTCTTCTTTGGAGAAATGTCCATTCAAATCCTTTGCTCATTTTTTTAAATTGCTATTTGTCTTTTTATAGTTGAGTTCTAAGTATATAATGGACACTAAACCCTGTTTGATATATGATTTGAATATTTTCTCCCATTTTGTGTGTTGTCTTTTCACTTTTGATAGAGTTCTTTGCAGCCCCATGATTTCTAATTTTGATGAAGTGCAATTTATCTTTTTTTCCCCCTGGTTGCTTGTGCTTTTGGTGTCATATCTAAGAAACCATTGCCTAACCCAAGATTATGAAGACCTACACCTATGGTTTTTTTCCTAGAACTTTATAGTTTTAGTTCCTACATTTATGTCTTTGATCCATTTTGAGTTAAGTTCTGCAAATGCTATGAGGTAGGGGTTCTACTTTATCTTTTTTATGTGGCTATTCCGTTGTTCCAGCATAATTTGTTAAAAGGACTCTTTTTCCAATAAATCCTTCTGACACCCTGTTGTAAATCAAATCCCCATAGGATATGGGTTTATTTCAGGACTCTCAGTTCTATTAGTCAATATGTCTATCCTTATGCCAATAGCACACAATCTTAATTACTATAACTTTGTAGTAAGTTTTAAAATCATTAAATATGAGCCCTCCAACTGTATTCTCATTTTGATTCTTTTGGATATTCTAAGTCCCTTATGTTCCTATATAAATTTTAGAATCAGTTTGCCCATTTCTATAAAAAAAGGGGAGGAATTTTAGTAGTGATTACATCGAGTATATAAATCAATTTGGGTAATATTGCCACCTTAACAATATTAAGTCTTCCTACCCAAGAATATAAGATGTCTTTTCACTTCAGATCTTCTTTAATTTCTTTCAATGATATACTGTAGTTTTCAGTGTACAAGTCTCATTTGCTGTTGATAACACTTACATTTCCATGGCCTCTAAAAGTTAAACCAGGGTTTGTGTATGAACACAGAATGTTCTTCTGTCTCTAAGAAAATCAGTTCTAGAACAGGTTAGACCATACATGCATCCCAAAGGCTGGCTAGCCATGCTATCTATGTCTAGTACCCTGGCACAATATAAGGCCACTACCGATCCTTCTCATATCTGAATTAAGTACACAGACTATAGAGAACCACCTTCTGTAGCTCTGTGTCAGATCCAGTTTATTTGCTTTGACAGCCCTGAATTGGTCTAAATTTCTCGGGTCACCATGAACTGATAGAGCTAGAGAAGGTTCCCAAAGAATCACATCTGCATCTACATATCTAACCTACAGAGACCACTATTCCCTGGGCACCCAAAATATGTTTGATAGAGGTTTAAATAAAAGCCACAAAGGTGTAGCCCCCAATATCACTGTTAAATCTCATAACTCAGGTATGAAGATAGAGGGATTTCTATCTAGCACAGAGAGTTCCATTCCAGGGTTCAATGAACTTATTTCTATAGGCAGTTTATCTCACCCATTATCTGAATACCTATATACCCATGATCTGTGGCCTTGCTGTTATCAAATCTTTATTGACCATCTGTGTATAGATAACCTAAGTTCATACTTTTATTTTTAAGGTCAACTGGTCTATTTACCAATGTTAACTCAGTGAATTAAAAATAATCCATTTTAATATCAGCCAAAGAAGAGCAGATGTAGATAAATGTGGTGATAGTGAACAGGAGGTGCTTTATGGATAATTATAAAAACATTTGGTTTATCCACATTTCTCTTTTTCCCAACCCTGGAAAAATTGGAATACTCTTCAAAGTTACCTTCACTACTATTTAAGAGCCACTTCAGAATAATCCATGGCTGTTTTAACACTTCATATTGCATGTTGACACTAAGATTTAAGTGACAGGTGACTTGCCTAGGGTCAGAAAATCAATCATATCTGATCAGATGAGGGACCTCCTGGTCATGAATCCATGATTAGACCATCCTAAGAGTGGGCCATGGCTGAGGTCAAGAAAGACAGGGAGTGAATGCCAGGGCACTTGGCGTTACAGGAGCTGCTTCAAGAAGGGATGCAAACACAGCGGGTTCAACTCTCAGAGTCAAAAGCCACCTTGTCCCCACACTGTAAGGGAAGTCACTACACACCTTCTGTGCCACTGCAGTCACACCTCCTGCTAAAGTAACAATAACATAGCAACCCTGCCTTCCATTTCTATTCTGCCTGACAAGCACACTATGAAATCCAACACATGCTCCACAAATCCCATGGAATTCTAAGTCTGCACAACCAGAATAGCCCTTTGAAAGCAACAACAACAAAAAACCCTACCCTCCATTACTTACTGGTGAGGAAACCGAGGCACAGAATTTAGGGATCTTCCAACAGTTACTGAGCCCTTAAGCTAAGACTGGCATTGCGTGTCATGAGCCTCCCTCTGGTGCCCTTTCACTACGCTGCCCACCATTCCCAAGGCTGACTGAATATTTGGCCTCCTTGAATTCAGTTAAGTGTTGTTGAAGGGCCCCCACCCATAAGATGGCGAACTTCCTGCTTTTCTTCCGGGTCCTCGGTTCCCGCCGGCGCCACCTGAAGCCCAATCACCCCTCGCCCCCCTCCCACTCCCAGCACCTAGCCAATAGCCACCAGCCCCGTAGAAGTGACACCTCAATCACCCCATGCCCCTTCCTATATAACCCAGCACCTTTCCCCAATAAAGCGGAATTCTCCGGTGAATTGCTGCTGTGTGTCGCTCCTTCCTTTCAGTTGTTAGGAATGCGGGTAAGGAGGAAGATCCTGGTTCTTGGAATTCATCATGTGTGCACGCGTTCATCGATTCTTCTGCCTGCCAGGCCCTTAGGCTGTAACATGTTTCTGGACTAGCCTCTGGAACTCTACCCCATCCCTGCCCAAGGTTGAAGACTAGAGACCTCACATGCCACTTGTATTTTCATTCCTGGCACTGCAGGGCTTAAAGAATATTCTAGTAAATATTCTACTTCTTTCCTCTTCTTCTACCAGAACTCATTTTGACTCATACTAGGGTATCAGCCCTAAGGAATGTTAAAGGGCTCAGGCACTGAGACGTACAGGGAAAGACCACAGAGGCAGGAGGCAGGGCAGTTCAGATCAGACTGGCTAGATATGTAGAATCTGCCCATAAATCTCATGGAAAAAAGGCAGTCAAGGGAGGTTTTCAACATTCCCTTAGCCCCGCTCCTTCTT
Source organism: Manis pentadactyla (assembly GCF_030020395.1). Taxonomy (NCBI): domain Eukaryota; kingdom Metazoa; phylum Chordata; class Mammalia; order Pholidota; family Manidae; genus Manis; species Manis pentadactyla. The sequence continues at coordinate 68,974,040 of NC_080032.1, forward strand.
CCTTGAACCAGAAGCCAGGCCTGTTACTTCTCCTACTCAGATAAACAAGACCTTTCCTGCTGCCTGGGCCTCCGGCCAGAGGGAGCACTAAAGTCGGGCCCAGCTGAAGGGGTGTCAGAGAGCACTAGGCCAGGGTCAGCAGGAGCCCTGTCTGGGCCACACCAGCCCCATCTGACTTAAGGGAGACTTCAGAGAAGTTGATCCTAATGACACAAAATAGGGGTGGCTTTGACATACGATTGGTCCTGACAGCTGATTACTGTCAGAAAAAAAAAAGTGCTTAGGTCATCTTCGCTAAATTCGTTATTATCTTTGGCCAATATGTTTCCTCTGTCCATTGATAGCATGTTATGAACATGGCATAAATGGTGTCTCCTGAAGTTATTCAACCCCTACCCTGCATTTACCCAGTAGTATGGTATGTTTGGTTAAATCATTCAAAACTGATTATAAGATGAAAGCTAATCATTTTCAAGCTTTCTCCAGAAAGCTAACTGGCTGAAAATATCAGTATTATATGCATATTGTTGATATTTTCCTATGGCCACAATGTCCTTTTTGAAACACAGTTTTTTTCTTAACCTTTACCATCTGTTATAATTTGTTCTTAGACTTCTAACATAGCCTAGAATTATACACATATGATAATCTTAATTTAGATCAGTGTTCTAGAAATAGCATTTTATTTGTATGTATTTTGTTAACTGACAATTTTAAGAACCACTGCTAAATATATAAAGAAGGGGCTGAGGCTACAAGATTTTAACAACTGTAGAAGGAACAATTAAAACAAGTTTCCTTTTCACTTACAATTCTCACTGGTAATTTAGTCCATAAAAGTGTGAAACTGTAGGTCTGAAAAATGCAATCCTTGCCTTCAAATTTCTTTGATCATGGCAACTATTAAGAATTGGTTGAGCTGATAACTGGCTACTGCAAGCCAAGAACACTTACATTATAAATGCGGAAACAGATTGAGTCAGGGGCAAATGATAGATACTTGGAAGTTGGGACACAGTGGGGTTGATAAAGGTTAGAGAAAGCCTAAGCATCAGGAGGCGCTGGTCCCTGAAAACTCGCCCTTAGGAAATGGCATTCCCAGCTCCGCATAGTTGCATCCACACTGTGCAATCAGGCTGGAGTTGTAGGAGTTGTAGGAAGGGGAAAGGAGTGGAGGCCCCTGAGCTGAGGTTGAGGAGGTGAGAGAAACTTCAGGAAAAGAGACTGAAGTCAAGGGATGGATAGGCACCCTTTCACGCCATCCTCATTTTCCTTTCCTTGTCCGGATGTGACTGTTTCCCCAGCTGAACTCTTACTTATTATTATTCTGGTTAGGAAACTCAAGAGAAATTGTGAGCAATTTGAAAACAAAACACTCACCTTTTAAACCTGGAAGAACCTCCTGAAATTTCCAAGTCCACTTCCAGCCTTCATTTTCTAAAAGAGAAAAAGAAAAAGAAAGCAGCTATGGACACTAAGGAAAGTGCTTTGTTTTTGCTCACAAGGAAAAGAGTGCCAGAGCTTAATACAGCCTCAGTTCCCTGGACTCAGGACAGGACCCTCTTCTCTACACCGATGTCTGTGCAATTAGCTTTTCCTTTGTTTACGTCCCTTCCCATCTACTTTCATGTCTCCTGGCTAGAAACTGTGTCCAAGAAAGGAGAAGTTAATATAGAGCATGGAATACCCAACCTAATTATTCGGTCGGTACTCCACCAACTTGCCAGACATTATCTATTTTTTCCCAACCAGAGGGTAATTTTCCTGAGGGCATAGGCAGCATCTTTAGGCCCTTCATTAGCACTGCCCAGAAGTAGGCACCCAGCAGCAACCACCTCTGAAGTCAGAGATGTGTTAGGGAACTGACACCAGCTAAACCCGAGCTCGTGGGAAGGGCAAACATGAAGTGACAGAGCTAGAAAGGAAAGCATAACATCTTCATGACAATAAGAAAGCAGGGACCTTGGCTGTTTTCTTCATCGCTGTACCCCCAGCACCTAGACCAGTGTCTGGCATGTCTCAGGACTCATATGCTTGCTCAGTGAATAAATCGCTAACTTCACCTATAAAAATAGCATTGGATCTGAAAGAAATTTTTATAGAAAAATGATTTCCACAAATTAATTGGGTATAAAGGATTCAACTAATGCTAAACATATGAGTTTTGTACCATGGTACATAAGAAATAACATGGAACCCAGATTTCTGCCCAATGGGGAAACATTTTTAGTTATTTCATTAGTAAGATCCTGCTGTTCTCTGCAAAGAGATTATAAAGTTCTTTGCTATGCATAGTAGAACAATGAACCCTCAGAGTGAAAATAGGACAATAAGCCTAATAAAGAAAGTCATTGAAAGTGCAGTGTGGCAGGCAGATAATGCCCCCTGGCCCCCCTCCCCAAAGATGTCCATGTCCAAATCTCTGGAATTTGAATATCTTAGTTTTCAACAGTATTAGAATAGCAAAGGGGAAGTAAGATTGTAGATGGAATTCCTCAACTGACCTTAAAATAGGGAGATTATTCTGGATCATCCAGCGAGTCCAATGTAATCACAAGGATCCTGAAATGTGAAAGGAGGCAGAAGCGTCAGGGTCAGCATGCAGGACGTGAGGAAGACCTGGCCGGGCTCTCAAGACAGCGGAAGAATCGTGCTGAGGAATGCAGGCAGCTTCCAGAAGCTGGAAAAGACAAAAAACAAAAAGTTTTTCCCCTAGACCATCCAGAAGGAAAGCAGACCTGCCTGCCCATTTTGGACTTTTGACCTGCAGAAGCATAAGATAAAAATTTGTGTTGTTTTACAAAGTTCGTGGTGATTTTGTTACAGCAGCAATAGGAAGGGAACACACTTAGATGTAAACAAAATAGAGCTGCAGAATCACATAACTCCCTGTAGAAGTTTGGAACACGTGCTTCTAGGAGCTGTTTGTGAGAGGGTGGGAAAGGTGGAAAAAATGAAGTTTCTGCAGAAGACAACTGAAATCAATATGGTGCTCTACTAACGCTGGGGCTGTGCACAGCTAGAGAACTGGTCATTGTTATGGGTTCAAGTGTGCCACCCGCAAACTCATCCATTTAAGTCCTAGCTTCCCGTACCTCTGACTGTAACCTTATTAGAAAGAGGGTCTTACAGACATATTCAAGGTAAAATGAGGTCATTAAGGTGGGCCCCAATCCAGTAAGACTGGTGTCCTCAAAAGGGGAAATCTGAAGACAGAACATTTGCAAGGAGGATGTCCTATGAACAACAAGCCAGAAGAAGAGGCCTGGGGAAGCCCCTCCTCTCACAGCCCTCAGTTAGAACCCTGCCAGCACTTCCATGTCAGAGCCCGACCCTCCAGAACCGTGGCACAATAAATTTCTGTTGTTGAAGCCAATCAGTTTGTGCTACTTTGTTACTGCAGCCCTGGGAAACTAACACAGTGCTGAAGGCCCTGAGGAAGGGGTATGTGATTGTCACTGAGGCAGTAACAGGTGTGCCTTGTTTCATAGCAGTTTCTCTGTCATTGCCTTTTCTACAAATTGAAGGTTTGAGGCAACCCTGTGTCGAGCAAGTCTATCAGCCCCCTTTTTCCAACAGCACTTGCTCACTTTGTATCTCTAGGTCACATTTTGGTAATTCTCACAATATTTCAAACTTTTTCATTATGGCATTTGTTGCGGTGATCTGTGATCAGTGATTACAATCTGCTGAAAGTTCGTACGACAGCATTTTTTGACAAACTTTTTTCATCAAGGTAGGAACACTTTTTTAGATTAATGCTATTGCACACTTAGTAGGCTATAGCAGAGTGTTACATAATTTATACATGCGCTGGGAAACCAAAACACTCATTTGAATCAGTTTATGGCAATATGCGCTTTACTGCAATGGTCTGGAAGCAGACCTGCAACACCCCCGAGGCTCGCCTGCCCTTTGCCCCGTGTCACTGAAAGCCCTGGATGGCCCCAGCCGGCTGTGGGGACGGCAGAGGACAGCAAACCAGGCCGACAGCACGAAGCCCTGTTCCCAGGGCATTTCAGTGTGTGTGCTGCACGTTACAGGAGCTCAGCGGCTTTACTGCCCTGACTGCTGGTGACTCTAAGTGGGAAGAAAGCTTGGGGGGCCTTGTGTGGGAGACTCGCACGGGCACAGGCCTGGTAACACAAGGAGGCCACAGTCACACAAATGAAGGGGAAAGAAAGGAGACAAGACCGGGATGAGGCTGAGGGACTGATAGGAAGGAGAGACGAGAGGAAGACAAATTAAGAAGAAAACAGACAGTCAACAAGGAGCAGCGCGTCAGACACTACCTCAAATTTCACAGTGACACCTAGTAGTTACATTATTATTCATGCATTACGGGATGAGGAGGCTGAAGCTGGGGCAGCGAGCCCCAGACCGCAGTCTGAACGACCGCACGGTCCCGTGACAAGCAGTTCCTGAGCCCTGCTGTTGCCTCCTCCCCTGCCCTGACTGCCCCTCTTCAGGGAGGCACAGGGGCCCCCCACCACTAGGCTTTCCGGCTGCCCCCCTCTGCACCAAGAAGGCTGAGGCAAGTTTAGCCTCTTGTCATGAAAACACAGGAACCAAAACCCACAAGATACATTTTCCAAAGAAATAGTCATTGCCCTGGCCATCATTCTTTGTTGCCATAAAATACCCGCAGCCGCTCGCCGCCTCTCCACTCTCGGCCTCTCCCTCCTTTTCTTCCCAAACGCCGGAGGCCACCCTTAGCTACATCACCGCCCCCCCTCGCACCCCGGTCCCTCCCACCCCCGTGCACTACCGTGTCCCTCCTCCGCGCGCTGGTTTCAGATGCAATTCGCACATGCAGTTAAAACGAGAAAGTGACGGGTTTGGGCACGGCGAGGGGCGCCCGCCTCAAGGAAAAGCTTTTCAGGCTCTCCTTCCCACCGTGGGGCGGCGCTGCCGCGAAGGATGGAGCTGGGGCGGGCTCCCCGCAAAGGGAAGTCTGCGGGCGCGGGGGTTTCCGGGACTCACCGCAAGCTAGCCAGCGGGAAATCTCTGCTGAAACCGTCAAAGCTGGACTTCGTTGCTGGTTCACTTGCTGATTTCCTTCTCTGGTGATTGCCTGGCGATCGGGTATCTTGGAGACGTCGGTCCAAGTGGAAATGGAAAATCCTGATGAAGCGCAACAGCGCCACCTCCCGTCCGTCTCTAATAGCCCCGCCTTCGTTGTGCTCAAAATGGTCTCGGAATTTGCCATTCAGCTGACTGGTAGTGTCTCCAGGGACAGGCGCCGCCCCAAGCTTTTGCTGGGTATACCAGATAATACGGACCACTGCCATGTGGGACATGAGGGAATTGATAAGGAGCAAGTGGAAATGAAACTCTCAGGAGTAGGTAATCAATCGTTAGCATATGCTTTTAAAATCTCTGTACTGGGCTCTCCTCTAAGGAGAGCAGTGGACAAGCTAGTTACTTTACCTGCACACAGGGAATTTACAGTCATAGGAGGGTGCAGCTGAAAGAATTCCAGGTAAGATCTAACACCTCATACAAGTTCTGTTAAAAAAATATATAGGTCGTAGATAACTCACATAGGTGACCGGTCTGTTCAGCATTGATAGCAAACCGAGCAGAAAGGGGTACCCATTAGAACAGAAAAAATTTGAGTGCAATGAGATGTGCAGGGTTTAGAGACTGCGGCGCTTCAGTTCTCCCATGTAGTATAGTCTTCCCTACTAATTTTGATATCCTTCGGAGCTCTTTGAAAATGTCACTGAAGAGTACACTGTAAAATCGTTAGTGGTGAATTTCATGTTATATGAATTTGGCCTCAGTTTTAAAAAGGATGAAGGCTCATCAGTAAACTGTTCTTTTCATCCTTTGTGTCATACATGATCAATAAAAGCCACATGAACTTATCTGAGCTTCATATTATGAAATCTCCTCCTCTGCTTCCCCAAGCACTCAAAATCTGCTTGAGGACGGAGACTGTGGCTTTCTCGTTTTGTAATTCCTGCTACACGCTAGCGTATGGCTAGATTGCATTCTGATACAGAACTGTTTAGAAATTTCATTATTGTCAAGAAACTTCTAGAGTGATAGAAGTTATAACCTAGGACCTAGGGATTTTTTAAAAAATAAAATATAACAAAGAGGGCAAGACAAAAGTTTACTCTCCCATTTTATCGAGCAGTTCAAACAAATGCATTTTTAAAACTTCTAGGATAAAGAAAACCCTTGAAATATCAATGCTCAGCCATAAAAACTCCTAAGCACATACTAGATAGAATACTAGTTAAACAGTAGGTATAAACAGGTTCCACACATATACTCACAAACTTGTGGCTAGATATCTGTTACTGCTCTCTTCTTTCCAAGTGTTCATTCTCTTATAATTTTATTTATTACCTCTGTCTCATATTTCTGGCCTTCTGGCTCATTTTCAGCAGTGATTCAGTCCCACCATCCCTGTCAGATGGTTATTTCTGCCTCACTATTAATTTAATAAGCATGTATTTAGTGTTCATTACCTGCTCTGCTCATGTAAAGTGCTGAACAGCAGGAAATCACACTGAAATACACACTAGGGATCTCTTCATTCTGCTGTTTATTCTACATGATCCTGCTCTGCTTTAAACCCTGCCATCCATGCACATGTTATTTAGCGTATTCTCTCCTGTGCAATTCTGCAATTATCAGCAATCCCAGCATGCAGTCTGCTGGGGTGGACACTCCTGAAATCTACATGAGGCACAGAGAAATGCCTGTGAAATCATCAATAATAAAGGAAAAGAGTCCAAGCACGCAGGCTTTGCCCAATAACAAAAACAGCTTGGTGTTCAGCATGGTGCCTCTTAAAGGCCTGTGGACGAGGCCTCATGACTTAAAACTGAATCCTATGGAAATCTTCATCTGAAAACGCATCCACCTTCACCACTGGACGGTAGCAGGAGTGCCCCAGATCCTATGGCCCGCCTGGAAGGTGCAGGGAAACAGCAGCCTTGATGGGAGCTGTTAATAGAGTGAACAACAGAGCTGCTGCAGGAACATCTGGGACCTAAATGGGGCTTCTTTGGCATTAAGAGAATCGTAGACATTAGTGAGAGATCTAAGCAGAGAAGGAAGATAGCGGACTGTATGTAAGAGCTGGGTTTGGGTGGGTGAAAATTCATGAGGTCTGCCACTGCCTCGAGGGCCCCCAGGAACAGTTGAGGAAAGGGTTTTAAAGGAAAAAGGAAAGATAAGCCAGAGGTTCTCTTACCAACTAAAAGCAGAGACAAAAGAACACAAGCTATCACTATCAGCATGACTGTGTTTACCCCAGATTGGTGTCTCCTAGGGGATGTTGATTATGGCTGTTTAACTTTCCATGTCAACATAGCTTCTTTTTTTTATTGTGTATTGGTTTTCTGTTGCTGATGTAAAAATTACTGCAAGCTTGGTGGCTTAAACAATAAAAAATTACCTTCAGTTCTGGAGGCCAGAAGTCCAACACTGGTCTCTCTGTGCCAATATCGAGGTGTTGGCAGGGTGTTCATTTCCAGAGACTTTTGGGGAGAATCTGTTTCCTGGCCTTTGCTGGGTGCAAGGGACCCCCCACATTTCTTGTTTTATGACCACCTTTCTCCATCTTCAAAGGCAGCAATGGCAGGTCTAGCCCTTCTCACATCACATGTATATTTCTCTGATTCCCCTTCCATCTCTCTCTCTCTCTCTGACCACAGCTGGGAAAGTTTCTCCACTCTTAAAGACTCATGTGATTATTAGATTGGGCCCACAGGATAATTTCCCACCTAAAGCTCCATACCCTCAGTCACATCTGTAAATTCCCTCCTGCCATGTAAGGTAACAGTCATAGGTTCTGAGGAATAGTGTGTTCTCTGTGGAGGGCCATTATTCTGCCTACCACACTGCTTGGAAGAGCTTTTAGCATGAGGCCCATATCTCAAACCTCTGTATATTACTTATTTCCTGCAAATAGTAAGAGGGCAATAAATGCCATTGGCCATAAAAGAAGCATCTCACCTGCTACTCCTTTTATTCTGCAAAATAATAATCCTCAGGAAAAAAATGTGGTGATTGAGGGCATTATGCCAATCATTTTCTCCACTCATTTCTTTCTTCCCCTTTTTCTCCCTTCCCCAATATTCTCAAAGAATCATTCATTGTAGTTTAGAGATCACCCACCTACAGCCAGTTTGCATAGCTACTTGGACAAGTTGACCTTCTGGGCCTCAGTTTCTCATTCTTGAAACGGAGAGGATAGAGTCAGTTAGCCCCAGGACCTTGTCAAGTTCATCTCCCATGACTCTCTACTCCCTGAACACAAAAACTCATCTGGCGCAAACTCTTGCCTGTTGGAGTCATTTCCCACAGCGAAACATCTCTGGCAGGTAGTCACCAGCTCTGCCGGAACTTTCTCAATACTTGGGACCTGCTGCCAGGCAGCTTCTTCCATTCAAAGCAGCTCTGATTATTAGAAAAATTTCCCTCACACTTAACATGTGTTCACGACAATGTGAAAAAGAAATGTGATTTTAACCTCTCTACCTCCCAACTTATTTCTTCATAAAATGGAAATGAAAAATATCTACCTCACAGAGAGTTGGTGAGGACTTCAAATAAGGAAATATAGTTAAATGTCCTCAAAAATCAAAAGCTCTGCATACATGTTAATTGCCATATTGCTATTGCCTGGTAGTATTAATAAAAATCTAGATTTTTATTAACCTATACTTGTACAAGGTACGGTGGTTTGTACATTTATCGTTTAAATTTTTTATCTTGTTTATCTCAGTCCCCTTCAGGCAAAACATTAAAAATAATCCCGATCAAATCTCTGACATACACTTTCCTGCCTATATTATGTGGTCAACTACAAGTTGATTTAAAAGAAACACACACCTATTAAAAAATTTCTACCTACCTCACTTATAACAGTAAAAAGAACAGGGTTTTAATATGTGCCATTAAATAATTCCTAAGAAGATACTAATTAGTTGATAAACACTCTCAGAATATGGGTTTTCGAAAAGCTACCTGTCTCCCTAAGTAGCTACAAGCTTCAAGTTAAAACCACCATGTCCACTTTACTGTGCAAGTCTAGAAGCTGGGAAATGCCCTGTCCATGCTGATCATGTTTTCCCTTATTCTACCCCATCAAGTGGTATCAAGTATTATCCTTCTACCTTCTAATTCTCCATTATCCCTCTTTCCTCTTTTCCATTGTCTGAGATTATCCCCATTTCTTGCCTGAATTTCTGTACATCTTCTACTGGCCCCCATTTCTTGGTTTCACTCTCCCTCTAACCCTTCACATTGCTGCCAAAATGTGATACCTCCCCCCATTTAAAATCTTTAAATTATTGCAGAACAAAATCTCTTACCGATCGCATGCCTCCATGAACACCTTATTTCTATTGCTCGATATCTTCTAGTCATACAGTTCACATCCCCTACAATAACAAAAACAACAGCAAATAAGAAGTTCTGAGTCCTCTGAGCCCACAAGCATTTGCATGCTCAGTTCCCTATGCCTTAATGTCCTTCCCTTCCCACTTTAACTAATACTTCCTCCTGGTTCTTTAGGATTTGGCTCACCCCCAAGAAGTGTTCCCTGGCCTTTGCTTCAAATCCTCTCCCACACAGATGGTCCTTCTCTGTCTTCTCAGCACCCAAAGTGGTCCTCATTGGTGTAAAAGTTTGTCAGTTTCTTCTATTAGGCTGTATTCTCCCTGAGGGCATAGACCCTAGTTTTTCACTACATCTAGACCCCAGCAAAGTGCTTGGCACATGTTTGTTGAATATGGGAAGCAGATGAGAAAAAGTGATGGCGTTAAGCTGAAGTCTCAATGTATTTTCAGATTCACCATCTTGTTTGATCTCTGTAACAACTTTATGAGGCAGACAGGACAGATATTGTGAAGAACATGTGTTTTTTATTGAGCTGTAGGGAAACTGTCACTCAGTGGTCGTGGTTGGGCCATGGTTGCAGAAAATAAACTGCAAGATCAAGGTCTGAACTGAATTGAAGGTCTTTTTTTTCCAAGTTAAATGCTTTATTGAATACATATTTGCACTCAAATATCTAAAAATTCCTCATAAAAATCAAGTTTACAATATCTGTAAATAACTAACATCTGTAAGTGATTCAGAATGCATTGAGATAAGGAAATCCAGTCCCGTGAAGGGCTCACTTATGCCTTAACAGTGCAGTGGTCAGCATAGAGTCCAGAAAAAGGAAAAGCAAAGAACAAAATTCATCCAGTTTGTCCAGCCTCACCCAGGAGAAAACATGCCTTGAGCAGATGCTGGGAACATGTTGTATTGTTATTACTACATCATGCAAGGACCTCTCTGACCACACCTCCCTGGCTTCTTAATGTCTTTTAAAAACTCTGAACATGTTGCCAGATCAGTGCCCTTGGCATTTACTGTTCCCAGAACACTCCAGATTTCCATGCAGCTAACCCCCTCATTTCCTCCAGTTCTCGGCTCAAATGTCATCTAGTTGGCGCAGCCTCGCCTGACCACTCCACACACTCCACCTTGGTACACCCATCATCCTGACCATCTCTCCCTTAGGACTTACTGGCCCCAAACATACTGAAAGATTACTTGTGTATTTATCATCTCCCTTCCCTAACTACATAAGGATAGGATTTTGTTTTGTTCACAGATGTATCCCTGGAACCTAAAACAGTATCTGGTACATAAGAGTCACTCAATAAATATTCGTGAAATGGATGATGTATAACCAGTGATCCATGGCTTATATTCCTTCTGGCTTAAGTATGAGGAGTGGTTGTACATATTTATTGAAACAAAGGGTTTGCTTCTTCTTGGAAAGGCAGTGTACCTTAAATAACTATGTTTCCATTTTAAAACCAAATTTGCTACACTATCAGAACCAAACCAAATTGCCTGCTCTACTATGTATAGGATTGATGCTAATATATTGCATTCCACTTCAGTTTTAACTCCAATCTTATCTGCCCTTTAACTCATTCTCTTACCAATTTTTCCCTTATTTTAACTTATTGTGTCATGTACATTGTTGCAAGTCATCCTAGAATAGAGAGGAGAAAAATATCAATATCCAGGAAAGTTTTTAAGTTTAGAGTATTAAAATGTCATTTCTAACAAACCATATTTGTAAACTTAGCATTAAACAATCTTTTAGAGAGCAAGTCTAACAAATAGCAAAGTTTGTGAAGTAACAAACAGTAAAGTTCATAAATGAGCAAAGCTGAGGACCATAGCCTGGTTTCATCATCTTATATTCCTACAAAGCACAGCACGGAGGGCCAGCTAGCCTTTTTTGGAGGTCTTTCCTTTTGCCTTGCACTACAATGAGGCATAAAGAGAAAAGCAGAGATTATAGTCATGATAATGAAGGTTCGATTCACCTCTTACTAGCTGATGCTTAGAAATTGTGATGGCGACTAGGTAGATTCTGCTCTCCTGACCTATTTATTCTCTCCAGGTGCAATTAAACATTCTCAGCCCTCTTAAATCTAGGTACAGCCACATAACTAGCTATGGACCATGGACCATGAACATTAGTGAGGTGTCATTTCTGGTCTGAAGAAGACTTGCTCTCATTTCCCCATCTACTGGTTGGTCATAGCAGGACAAGTTGCAACCACGTATTAAAGATGACAGAGCCATCGCATGGAAGGAGACTATTCCTAAGTAGCCTAGGGGAGCCCCCCAACCAAACACATCTGCAAGTAAAAAAAGTATGGTATTAAGCAACTGAAACCTAAGATTGTTCGAGCAGCTAGCATTAATTACCCTGAGGAATGTAGACCTATTAATTTTTGAGAGCCACTATTTTCCACATGAGTGAAAAAGAAATGTCTTGCAACAATGGTAAATAGAAGAGCATATAGTTACAATGCTTAGTATTTCGGTTGCATTAGTGAGATATATACAAATTAGGAGGAAAATACAAAGATTTGCTTGCATTTTCATCTTGAAACATTTGAAAATAAGCTTTCACTAAAATTCACTGAATTTCCACAAAAAAGTGACTGTGGCACACTCTGTCTGTATGTCAGAGGTCATGTGTCATGAATGGAAGATGAGGTATCCTGAGAAAAGAATGGAAATTACATGAGATAAATGGGAAGATTATTTGCAAGCTGCATTTGTTTATGCATATTTAACATAATGCAATCTATGATGATATCAATGTGGTTTATTTTACAAAATCAAAACCTTTAAATAGTACAATCTTAGGGCAATACTTAGAGAAGGGGAATAACAATAAAAATCGTTTGTCCTATATAGGTGCCTGCTGTTTGTCATCTGTCAAAGTACTTCAGAGCATTGTCACACTTAAAGTATTATCCATTTTCTTTTTATATAAAGGTAGATCTCCTAGATTTGCTGTCTTTTCTGTGATAAGTGACTGACAGAAGTATGGTACCTCACAGATAGTTTACAAAAAAATATATTATTTTCAAGGCAAAAGTGATGTTTCCACAATGAGTAAAAGTAGTATTTCTTGGAAAAGAATCCTGGCTATGGATTTCCAAAATGGGGCTTTGGAAGTGTTACCATTCCTTATCTTGTGTTTTGTTGCTGAGATGAAAAACTTCTCACCTATGAATTCTCTCATATTTACAGTCATGAAATTTAAAATAATCTTCTAACCTCTTTAAAAATCATCGAAATGGTCTCCATTTGTTTTGAAAGCGATTGTTATGCAACAATTTCTAACTAGTTTAAGTAAACTGTTTTGATGGAAATTTTCTATGTAAGGTTCAGCTAAAACATTTAAATAATGAGTTGATGGATTGAAAATTATAAATCATGATAGAGGTAAAATACTTTTCTTCTGTTTGGACCCATATTTTTTTTTCAGCTGTTACAGCCATTGAAATCAATGATCAAATTGACCAGAACAAAGAGATTTTTCACATCACATGTTAACAAAATATTAAGCCAATTCTTTTACAAATAATGAAACATTTAAATCACTGTACTGATTATCAAAATATCTGAGAGTTTGTTACATCAATAAACATTTTCTATAAAATATTTTATCTTTCATCTTTCTCTTTTTGTTTCATTTATAACATGCTATGAATATATACTCACACATACATGGAGTATATATATATATATATATATATGTATACATATATCAGGTGTGTGTATTCACTTTTAAAAATTGATTTAAATTAATTTCTTAATTAGAATGGATGATTTAAAGAACAGAGAGATGACCGCTCTCAATGGCAGCTATACTATCTGAAATTTAAGTAACTTATAAGGAAAAAGCATAATCCTAGCAAAGTAAACTACATAACTGAGTTTTCTGTTTCTTCATTGACTTCAGGGAATTTATTGCTGAGAGCTGCGGTAGGGGGAAAAAACCCAAACCCCTTCAACATTCCAAGTTACAAGTACGTAGACTGGGGGCATTGTAGGGAATGAGATGAGAAAGGAAGTACAAATTAAAAACATCAGAAAAGTCTTCTTGGGGTTTACCTAAAACCTTCTCACAGAAGTCATATTCCGGGAGGCAGACAGTACTGATATAGTTAACAAACACTACCTCAATATCCATCAATGGCTGCTATTGGGCATGATAGAAATGATTAACAATTTCACATAGCACCGGTAGTAATTTAACCTTACAGTTCATGTCTAAGAGGAAGAGAAGGACTGAGTAGAGAAGTAGGGGGAAAGGCCTGAAAAGTTCAGGCTACCAAGAAAATGACTAGTAATTCTTAAGCATTACTAGTATGTTTTAGTTTCAACAACTTCAGGGTTATCTCAAACTATACTTGTTGAAAAGGGTCTAGTATTATAATTTAAACACCCTTTTCTAAACAGACCCTAATTGAGCAGAGAGATCAATTCAGCCTCCCCCTAACTTACTTCACTTAGTTATCCTAACACAATATTGTGCCCGCTTGGAATGCTCCACATAGGCTGCTGCCTCTACTAGCCTTTGCCCTACAATTATGCACAGATACAGATTACAAATCTCAGCCAGTGATATATAATGCTCTGGTGCCATTCCCAGCTGTGACCCTAACAGAGTCACACACAAAAAGACAATGGCATATTAGAGTTGAAGGAGGCTGGGAATCATTCTTAAATGACTTCACCCTGACCCACAGTTGAAAACCACTGTTCCACACCACTCTTTCCCTTTCAGACAAAGACCTTGAAACCATGATGTTGAGTGAGCAGCTTGAAGTTAACATTTGTGAGAGCTTTGGACTTGAACCTAGATCTTCTGATTTCCAGGCTTGTTCTCTGAGTAGCCTCCCTGTTTTTGGGTTTGCGCCTTCTGATGAGTCTATATGCCTGGATGCACAACTTTCTCATTTCCTACTTGGCAACAAAAGCTACTAGATGGGATTGTTGTGAAGGTCTAAAACAATGCTGAGGACTTTGACATTTAATATATTTTTCATTTACACAAGAAACTTAAAGATAGAAAGGTCTTTAAGTTAATGATACCGTATCTCTTTGCTTTTCTTTTCACAAAATTTTTATTATCTTTTATTTTGCCCCACTCAGTTCTTAAACTTTTGGAGCTAAGATAGGTTTAGGTTAGGTCTATTTGAATCTCCAAGGCAAGTTTTTCAGTGCGGGAGGAGCTAAGATCTTGTTCTTACTTCATAGACTGGCTTGACTCAAACTAGGTGTTTAGACAAACTCAATTAGTATACAGCCCCAGATTTGTTTGTCTTCCCCAAAACTCATTAGTATCATGTTCATGCAGCAGAAACTACTGGGCCTAGATGGTAAGATGGTTTATTAGTGCAAGTATAGAGGAGAACTTAACAACACCATTAATCAACAGAATCTACAGGACATTTATAGAATACTCCATCCAACAGTAGCAGAATTATTGAACATTCATTGAGATAGACCACATCCTGGGCCATAAACCAAAATAGTACTTTAAAAATTTCATAAAATTAAAACCATATAGTGTGTTAATACACTGGAATATTAGAAATTAATATCAGATAACAGAAAAATCACTAAACACTTGGAAATTAAACACCATACTGCTTTTTTTTTAGAGGGCATCTCTCATATTTATTGATCAAATGGTTGATAACAACAATAAAATTCTGTATAGGGACTCAATGCTCAATGCACAATCATTAATACACCCCAAGTCTAATTCTCATCAGTCTCCAATCTTCTGAAGCATAACGAACAAGTTCTTACATGGTGAACAAATTCTTACATAGTGAATAAGTTCTTACATGGTGATCAGTGCAAGGGCAGTCATCACAGAAACTTTCGGTTTTGATCACGCATTATCAACTATAAACAATCAGGTCAAATATGAATATTCGTTTGATTTTTATACTTGATTTATATGTGAATCCCACATTTCTCCCTTATTATTATTATTATTTTTAATAAAATGCTGAAGTGGTAGATAGATGCAAGATAAAGGTAGAAAACATAGTTTAGTGCTGTAAGAGAGCAAATGTAGATGATCAGGTGTGTGCCTGTAGACTATGTGTTAATCCAAGCTAGACAAGGGCAACAAAACATCCATGGATGCAGAAGATTTCTCTCAAAACAGGGGGGGTGAGGTTCTAAGCCTCACCTCTGTTGATCCCCAATTTCTCACCTGATGGCCCCCCTGTGACTGTGCCTTTCTTAGGTTGTTCTTCCCTTGAGAAATCTTACCTGTCTCTGGCTAACACCGTACTTCTAAATAGGTTATTGAGAAAGTCTCAGGAGAAATTTAAAAATATATTAAACTGTAGGAAATATTTAAAATTTGTGGGTCAAGTAAAGTAGTGCTGAGAGAGAAATTCATGGCACTAAATGCTCACATTAGAATAAGAGAAAAGTTGTAAATCTATACTCTATAAGCTCCCTTTTAAGAAATCAGAAAAAGATGAGCAAAATAAATCCAAAGCAAACAGAAGAAAGGAAATAATAAAGAGCAGAAATCAGTGAAGTAAAAAGCAGAAAACTAGAGAAAAATCAATGAAATGAAGAGTTGGTTCTTTGAAAAGGTCATTAAAATTGAAAAAATTCCAGTAAGATTGACCTCAAAAATAGAGAAAAGACACAAATCACAAATATGAGGAATGAAGCAGATATCACTACCATTCCTGCATACATCAAAGGACAACAAAGGAATAACTGAATAACTCTTCACAGATACCTTTCATGACCAAATGGACCAATTCCTCAAAAAGCATAGACTACCAAACTCTTCTAGTATGAAACAGAGCATTTGAATTGGCCTATAAATATTCATTAAATTTGCAGTTAGCATTTCTCAAAAAAGAAATCTCTAGGCTCAGATGGTTTTGCTGAAGAATTTTACCAAACATTTAAAGAAAAATTAACACCAGTTCTACACTCTTTCTTCTAGAAAATAAAAAGGAACACTTCCCAGCTTATTTTATGAGGCCAGGATTACCCTGACACAAAACCAGAAAAAGAACAGTACAAAGCACACACCAACATCCTTTATGCAGAGATGAAAAATCTTCAACAAAATATTAGCAAATTAAATCTAATATTATCTTTTAACATTACATAGCTTGAGAGACTTGGTCTGTTGAGTATGCTGTAACAAACATTACAGACTGGGTGGCTTGTAAATAATAGAAACTTATTTCCCAAAGTTCTGGAGGCTCAGAGTCCAAGATCAAGGGTCCAGCATGGTTGAGGTCTGATGAAAGTCCTCTTCCTGGTTCACAGCCGGGGCCTTCTCACTTTGTCCCACATGGTAGGTGGCTAGGGATCTCTGTGGAGCATCTTTTATAAGAACACTATTCTTACTCACAAAGGCTCCACCCTCATGATCTAGACCCTTCCCTCCCCTCCCCACCAAAGACCCCACCTCCCAAATACCATCATATTAGCATTCAAATTTCAACATATGAATTTTGTGGGGGACACAAATATTCAGACTATAGCAATGACCAACTTCATTAATTCCAGGGATGCTGGGGTGGTTCAAAATTTGAAAAGCAGCCATTGTAATTCACCATATTAACAGGCTAAAGAGGAAAAGTCATAATCATAGCAACTGATGCAAGAAAAGCATTTGACAAAATTTAACAGCCATTCAGGATAAAAACTCCTAGTGAACTAGGCATAGGATCCTCCTCAACTTGATAAGGAGCATCTAAAAACACCCAAAACTAACATGATGCTTAATGGTCAAAGACTGAAGGCTTTTCACCTAACATTGAGAACAAGGGAAGAATATTCCCTTTAACCATTCTTAATAATCTCGGAAGTCCCAGCCAGCCAGCAAAATAAGGCAAGAAAAGGAAATAAAAGACATACAAGTTGGAAAGGAAGATATAAACCTGTTCCTATTTGCAGATAACATGAGGAAAATCCTGTTTTCTAACTACATAGAAAATCCCAAAGAAATCTACTAAAAAAAAAAAAAGGATCCTAGACCTTATGAGTTCAGCAAATTCATAGGATACAAGGTCAGTATATAAAAATCTATTGTATTTCTATACACCATTAAAGAGCAACAAAAGCTGATATTAAAAACACAATACCATTTGCAATCACTAAGACAAAAGCTTTGCCAAGAACAAAAGACTGTCACTCTTTGGAACGCTAACTTTATTCCAGAGCAGGCCCGCAGGAATCGGTGCTATAAACCTAACAAGACATGTACAGGATTTGCATGCCTAAAACTAAAATGCTGATGAAAGAAACTAAAGATCTGAAGAAATGGAGAGACATCCCATGTTCATGGATTAGAAGACTGTCAATTCTCTCTAAATTGATGTATGGGCTTAATACATTTCCTTTCAAAATCCCAGCAAGGTTTTTTGTAGAAATCCCAGCAAGATTTTTTGTAGAAATAGAAAAGCCTATTCCAAAATGTATACAGAAAGGCAAAAATCGAGAATACCTAAAGTAATTTTTGAAAAATAATAAAATGACCTAATTTTAAGATTGACAGTAATCAAGACAAGGTCTTATTGGTAGTAGAACAGACAAACTAGACCAGTGGAACAGAGTAGAGACCCTAGAAATAGATCTACATGAGTATGGCCAACTGGGCTTTAGTAAAGGTTTAAAAGCAATGTAACGAAGTAAAGATAGTCTTTTCAAAAAATGGGACTGGGATGATTAGACATCCATAGGCAAAAATTTGAATCTTAACCTAATCCTCACAGCTTATACAAAAATTATTTCAGAAGAAAATCTTCAAGACCTAGTCTAGGTGAAGAGTTCTTAAACATGACACCACAAGCCCCAAACCCTAGAGGAAAAACAATAAATTGGGCTTTGTCAAATTTAAAAGCTTTTGCTCTACAAAGACACTGTTAAGAGATAAAAAGACAAGCCACACACTGTATGAAAACATTTACACACACATACTTGATAAAGGATTCATGTCTAGATTACATAAAGAATTCTCAAAATCCAAACAGTAAAGAAAAAATACAAAAACCCAGCTTAATCAAAAAGTTTATGAAAGACATGGACATTTCACCAGAGAGGATATACACACAGCAAATGAGCACGTGAAAACATACTCAGTATCATCAGCCATTAGAGAAATACAAATTAAAGCCACAATAAATATCACACACACACGGTATAGAAGAGCTGAAATTGTTAACGTGTCAATGCCAAATGCTGACAAGGAGGTAAAGGAACTCCACGTGCCATACATTATTGCTGACAGTGTAAAATGAAACAGCTATTACAATAGTTTGCTAAAGCTGCTGTAACAAACCACCACAGAGTGATGGCTTAAATGTCAGATTTATTTCCTCACACTTCTGGAGCTGGAAGTCCAAGATCAAAGTGCCGGTAGCTTGGTATCTCCGAGGCCTCTTGGCTTGCAGACGGCTGCCCTCTTGTAAGTTCCTAGTGTCTGTGTTTTAAAAGGACCCCAGTCCTATTGGATTAGGGCCCCACCCTACCAGTCTCATTTTAGCTTAATCACCTCTTTAAAGACCTGATACCCAAATCTGGTTACATTCTGAGGTACTGGAGGTTAGGACTTCAGCATATGAATTTCTAAGGGACACAATTCAACTGCAACAGCCGTTCTGGAAAATAGTGTAGGAATTTTTTAAGGTAATAAAACACACACGCACACACACATTCTCGCCAGTGTTTTTGATTTGGGAAGTTCTGTTCTCAGCTGATAGGAGCAGTGGTGCCATATCCATGAAGCAAGCACAGGAGTCTCCGAGCCCCGACGTGTGAAATCCTCCATGAACTACAGTGAGAAGACCAGTGCAGGGAAGGATGACACGGAGGTACTAACAAAGTAGTGACTTCTTCTCGTCTCATGTCTTCATTCCATACTCCTTACAATAGAATACTGCCCCAACTACACAGGTGTAAGGAGGCACTGGCGAACTTAAGCAGCTTGTGTCACATTATTAGTGTGGATTTCAGTTGTTAGTTTCCCAACCCTATTCTGAAAATCTGGGTGATCATAGAGCTAGTTTATCAGCTGAAATGCTTTCATCCTGGGAAAATGACAGTTGATGAGGTCTTATCCTTCCCACTGATAAGGTTACCCAATATTCAGATATTTACATCAGCACATTTCCTTTCTAGATTGCTCCTGCAAAGAAAAAGTTATGCCATGATATACAAAAACACTCCTCTGAAGATTGTTTATTCCTCTTTTCAACTGAAATAAAGCACTAGTTCCCAGAAGCTTCAATCTGTGTCAGTTTTCAGATTTAAAGAACTTTATTCCTTTAATATGTCCAAGTATTTAGTCTTTGTATTTTTCCACTATGAGCAAAAATACTTTCAGAAATTGCATCTTTGCAATAAACACACAAGCTTTATAGTACTATTGCATTTGGAGTATTTGTGATATGAAGGTAGACATCACTCTTAGAAAACAGTTGGCACTCAAAATTTTTGAGTTGTGTAGGGCTACTGTCTCAGTAGGTGGTGTTCCATCAAATAGGCAGGACTCATGGGCTTCAAACTGATGCCAATCACAGCTCAGTGACATCACGGTAGCACAGACTTCTAGTTGATCGCTGGCTGTGCATCCACCCAGATAGCAGGAGTCTCTTGACAAAGGAATTCAAGGTCCCAATACCCTGGTGTAGACCTTATTTCAGACCAATCCTCACATCATACCCAGTTTGATTTTTACTGTTTCTGCAACCCATGTTTTAGGGTTGTACTTATACCCGCTGCCAAAGTTATCTTTCTCCCAATTCTTTGCTTTTATTGTTACATTTTCTTTCTCTAGAAATAGAATAGCTGTGATCCTGAGATGGATGATTCTTAGAGGTTAAGGTGTTGGAATTATACGAGATAAAATGTTTATAGTTTCGATTTTCCAAAAATTTCTATATCCAATATCCAAGATCACGGATAGCTATTTAACTGAAAGTCATGCAGCCAGGACAAATGATGGGAGGGCTGTACACACACGGATAATGGAACACGAAAGACTCAGTGGAAAAAGAATCTCCATGCCAAAAAGCATATGGTACATTTTTTTCATTAAAAATACATGTTTGAACTGCTCCATAATTAAACTGCTTTAAAATGAGCAGGAACAGAGGGTGATGGTAGAAGAGAGGACTGGCTGGGCAGTAAAGTTACCCATAGGATTTTACAAACTGACAGATCTAATGCTAGGGTAACCACAATTAAAACCCCTCTCCTCTACATGTATTTGCATGTTTGCCAATCATACACACACAGCTGGTACTGAAATCCTCAGGTTGGATGTTCAAGGATGTTAATTCAAGTCACCTTGGTGAAGATTACTTGAGGTAAGAGTACCAAATAAAGCCGGCCTATCACCAGACTCGGACAGAACTTGTTCATTCCCAGCCATACCTTCCAAAGGGAATCCCACTTCCTACGCTCTCAGACTCACATGCCTGCATTTATTAAGCAGTACTAATCCATCTTTCACATTTGGCTTTGAGTTTACTATTAAGCCAAGAGAATGAAGTGGAGGAAAAAGAAACATACACCAAGCCAGGAAAACATACTCCAGTTACACAACTTTCTTTTCAAGAGTAAAAATTTTATTTTTGAGGAACTTCATACTGCACATTCATTTTCAAAGAGAGTCACATAAGAAAGCAGAAATGTTATCCTCCCCTCATCCTAGAAATAAATAAGGGCATAAAATTTATTTTTAATCACACTTGGAACTTTAGCACCAGCATCCAAAATGAACAAAAAAGGGAAAAAAAACATTTACTATATATTTCAGATTTCTTTGGTTGGGCTTCTCCCAGGTGGTAAAATATTTTTTCTTTCAATTTATATTACCAAAACAGTAAAAACCAGGAAAAAAATATATAAACCTAGTGGTTGCTGCAACTGGGGTAGCTGCTCTCTTGTTTCTGCGCAGGCATTCCCAGGATCTCAGCTTGCTGGAAATACGGGCTGTTTCCTTTTTTAGTTGTTTTGTTTCGTAAAGAATAACAGTAAACATTCATGTCCATATCTTGGTTATATCTTCTATTTTATTGCTTGGATGTTATGTTTCTTTGGTGTTGGTAAGGTCATGGTCTGCTTTTGGCTTTGTTTTATTTTTTGAATGGTCATTAATTCTTTAGGTCACCTGGAAAAAATTAAAAGCAAACTTGGAGTGACACACAATGACCAGGAGTTAAAGAAGAAAAAGTAAAGATAAAAGAATTCTCACATAATTCTGAAAAGATACTTCAGATGTTCTAAACAAAATTTACATGTCTGTCTGTCTGTAGACTGTACCTTAATTTAATGGAAACTTGTGCTTTTTAATAAAATAGTTTTACCAACCAGAACAGTCAGTACATAATAGGAAAAATTTTGTAAGATTATATAAAGGAAAATTACCATCATGAAGTCTTTTCAAATGCATAATACTATACCATTAATTCTTCATAATCATTTTAGTGGCTGTACAATATCTCCTAATGCAGATATACTACAATATTTAGCCACTTCCCCAATGTTAAACACATTGTAAATAGAAACATTTTTTCCTTGAATTTTGGATTACTTCCTTGGGCACAATACCTAGAAACAATGTTACTAAATAAAAGGTTTTGGCCAAGTGATAAATAATTATAAGCTAATGGTTGAACAGCAAACTTTCTCTAGGATAAACTGCCTGCACTACCCAGAGATAAAATAGAATATTCCCAGTGTAGCAAATGTTCACCTAATGAAAGGCTGATTTAAACCCCAAACCACTGCATATAGAAGCAGATGGCATTTAAAAAGTAGAAACTTAAATTTATCTCAGAACTTCATGAAGTCTCAACAATTTTTGAAAAATAACACTGATCTATCAGTTTACAACCTTTCTTTTAAATAAAAGCTAATTCCTTATTTATTCAATGAAAAGGGCAACCACCAAGAAATATTAAACACTGAAGTCCCAGGAATTACTAAGCAGAAAAACCCACAACTAAACCAACGATGATTTTACATTTCTTTTAAGATTGGCTCCATAATTGGATTAGTCTTTCTAGTTACATTTCTATCTATCTAAATAAAATTTTCAAGATATATACAAGACAGAAAAAAGGCAGAAACAACAATGAAGAAAACAAGCTAACCTTTATGGAGAGGTTGTTCTTTAACAGGCCCTGTTTAAGCACCCCATATGTGTTATCTCACTAAACCTTTGCAACAATGCTAGTGGGTAAGTCTAATTTACCAGCAGCATCTACAAATGAGTAGTAGATCCTGCACTGGATATATAAGCCTGTTGGCTCTCACACATTATACTGCACTGCCTCAAAATAATGTTGATCATCAAGGGTTTGAAAAGGGAAGAAAAGACCACTGTAGTTGATTCTATAGACCCCCATCTCCTGTGATTAAAATGAGACCTTATCATGCACTTTAAAATTATCAAATTGGTCACTAGGTGTCACAGAAGTAAAACTTTCAGAAGTTTAAGTGGTATTAGTAGTTAAAAATTGTCTGCTTAGAAAAAAGAATTTGACTTCCATTAACTCTCTGAATGTTTATGCCCCCAAAGCATAGCAAAATAAAGTCAATCCCAGAGATATTTAACCGCCAAAACCACTCTTTCTCCAGAATCCCAATGGAGATAAGGGGTTGGGCCCAGATGAATGCAGAACTCGTTTACACAGATTGGTGCTACTGTTGAGAAATCAGCAAAACTTCAGAAAGTATCAGCTCAAGCCTGAGCTCCGGAGCTCTCACCTGCTGATGGTGGGGGTGCCTGGGGAGCCGGCCGTCACTCAGCACTGCTCTGCTCGGGGGCTGGAGCGGGGTTCCCAGATGGAGCTTCACCTGCCTTGGTCTAAATCACAAAACCACAAACCAGAAAGGAATCAGTTCAGGTGACAGCGCAAAGTTCAAGACTGAAAGGTCTTGTAAGTTGGAATCTTGTTGCCTGTGAAGGTAAATCATGGTACAAAATTTTAACTATTCTTAAGTACGAGTCAAATCTTAGTACCACAGAAGAATGACCTCCAAATGGCAACTAAACGCCACGGCTCTCTGTAACAAAAAGTCAATGACAGACAGCTGCTCTCGACACATGGTTACTAAGGGCAATTAGAGGCACATTACTCTCTTTAAATCCTGTCCTTTGCTTGAACAGCCCTAAATGTTTCAGCTCTGAATCCCCACTGTAATTGGCCAAATTCAAATATTTAGCCTCCGTTATGTGCAGGGCATACACTCTTTGTCTCTCTCTATGGATCTTAAGTGAAATATTACATATGATATATATGTAAAATATATACTTTATATGTTATATGAAGTGTTTTATGTAAATATATCTATATTATGAATAACATTTTTTTTAATGATATATATCTATGTGTCTGTGTGTATATATGTCAGTCACCAGATTATAAAACAACTCTTAGAAAGGAGCATGAGCACTGCAGTTTGACATGATTCCGGATGAGCTGACAGTACCCCTTCTGGCGGGTCGGGTTTACCTCTCTGCCATCTTGTGAAGGAGCATTAGGAGGGCGGGGGCGACGCCGATAGTTGTAGGGACGCCGGTACCCACGGCGAACAGGTGGCTGGTTTGGCCCACTGGCCGCTTGTTGATTCTCTTTATCTTCAGCCTCTCCAACAGGTGGGGCAGGTCGTGGGCGAGGGGGGCCCCTGGAGCAGAGAACACGGAGTGGAGAGAGAGAGCAAGCACAACAGGATGGAGTCAAGAACCCAGGTTGTTTATTTTTAAAGATGAAAATGTCAAGTGATCAGTACTTATTGCTAGAATTATGTATAAGCTACTGGAACAAATGTTTGATGAAAATAATGTATTTTTCCATCATTCTCCCCCTTCATCTGACTGCCTATTTGTAGTGAGCAAACATACTTAATGCATATTAGGGTCCTACCAGGCATTTTGACAGGCACTGAGGAGAGGAAAATAAAAAGGTCAAACAGAACTTCCCCAAGATGGCACGGCCTGAGATTGAAGGGCTGGGATTCACACATACCACTGTTTCCTTTCTGTTTTCAGACATTTCTATGAAGTCTCTTATTTCTGAAGTCCTAAGTAGCTAACCATTAGAATGATTGAGTCTAAAACTGGAATGAATCTTGTGAGGAAAAAGGATATAGAGTGGTACAAATTCTTCCTCCAAATGATATATGTAGTCTCCTCTCAATAAACTCACACTGCTAACTTCAAGGTGGTATAATGTCACCTAGGAACGAAGCTGCTTTTTTCACTTACCTCAAGAATAATGTGAAGGACCAGGGAAAGTTAGCACCTTAGAAAGGTTAAAGAGGACCTTAGGGAGTCCGGTCCAATTCAGACGTCACAAGAGACAATGCACAGGTAAAATAACCCACTCCTTTACTAATAATAACATCACTAGCTGTAATAGTACCTAATGTTGATTGAAGGCTTACTATACTAATCAGCTTAGAGGCACCAGTACTTACAATCCAACTGATAACTGTAGAATATTCTTTAATGTCCATTTTATAGATCTGGTAACTAAGTCTTAGAGAGTCCAGAAACTTGCCAAAAGACATAGAGGAGATAACTGCAGGGTGCAAATTTACACACAATTTGATCTGTAGCTGATTTAACCCCAATATTAAAATCCCTTGGTTATCAGAAAATACTCAGTACCCCAACTACTCTCTGACACTCAATTCTTCCTCCATGTGTAGCACTACCATTGAATTACCCATCAATTAGTTTACTTCATTAACTATAATAAAAATTAGGTATTAATTTATAGCATGGGAAGTCATCAAATACAAATAACGCTTTGGTATGGGGATAATAAGAATTCTAATTGTTAAATAAGGGGGAAGCATCACACAGATCTGGGAACATATACCAGAGAGCCACCCAAACACCTGGACATACAGTCAAAGCAGCCATGTATTTTAATTACATAATGAATCCACTAAACAGACCCACGACATCCTTGGCTGTTCTACGCTGCTCACCAGCCCTTCGGCCTGTCCTCGGTTATGGGGAAACCTCACCTACCTACGGTACCTTGGGCGGTAAGATGGATTTCGATGAACCGGGCCCTGAAGCTGTGCTCCCTCTGGGACTCCATCCTTCATCTCTCCAATCTCACCAGCCTGGAAGAAGGCAATGAGAGCAAAAAATGAGGGTCATGCTGCCAGAACTAAGAGACACAGAGCACACAGTTGCATTCTGATTTTTTTTTTTTTAAGCAAAAAATAAAATGCCTCATTTTATTGGAGAACTCAGTAACCAATCAGTCGGGAACTCTCCACTACATTGGTGAATTATTTACTGATTTGTTCTTTGTGAATAAGAAAGATAATCTCTTCCCCACTAGAACTCTCTTTAGCCTTATCTCAGAGCACTTAATTTTATTTCACAGTATTAACATTTTGAAGTGTCCATTCATCTCTTAAAAGAATGCCTGTATTATTAAAGGAAATGGAATGGTACACTACATTTGAGCAATGAGAATCTTTTCAATTTTTTAAGCCTCGGACGCACTAATTCTACAAACTAGGTGTCCTTCAACACCATTAACGGTTTGTTTGTCTCAAAGGGTCCCCCACACCTCTTCAACACAGCTTCCCCCCTGATTTCCTCCTTTCACAACTTTTTCCTTTCATCTGTTTGCATTATTTACTTAAGTATAACATTTACAGAAATAAAATATACTTTCTTGATGAATTTCATTTATTTTAAGCTGGGGGAATACAATTAATTTATTGTAGAAATTCCAAGGGAAGAAAGAACAATTAAAAACTGACAAACACAAAAACTCACCAGCAACCTCTGAAATTCTTCACAATATAGCCACATCTCAACCTTTTTTTCCCCTCAGAACTAACATCCCTTCCTTCTCCATGTTTCACTAGAAAGAGAGGCAATCAGAAAAGAATTTCCACACTCTTTCATCACCAAACCTACCGGCCAACCTACATTTGTATTAGTTTTCCTCTCTCTCATTACACTGGACAAGTGGTTCATGCTCACATCCAAAACCAGCCTCCCCCTCTCACCTTTACTCTTTCTCTCTCCTTCCCTATGTATCTTTTCCCTTCTCTTCTCCATCATTTCCATCTAGGCATGTAAACATGCCAAAATAGCATCCATCTTTTCGGTTTTTAAAAAACTCTGAAATAATCACAAACTTAAGAACATTTGGAAGCACAGATAAGAGTCTAACGTGACCCTCAGAGTCTGCAAGTTCTGCCAGTGGCCCCAGTAATGGCCTTTAGAGAAGAGACCCCCCCAGAGCCATGCACCGGGGTTGCTGTCTGTCTGTGACAGTTCTTCAATCTTGGCTCTCGTGACCTCGAGACTTTTAACGACGACAAACTGGTTGCTGTGTGAAGAAGTATCCCTCAGATTGGGTTGCTCGTTGTTTCCTCATGACTTAGTTCGTGCATCTTCAGCAGGGGAGCCACAGGAGTGACACTGCATTCTCCTCTCTGCGTCCTGTCGGCCGGCGGGCAGCTTCAGCCTGGGTCTCACTTTTCCAACGGGTGTCTGGGCTGCGTGAAGGCGGCACCGGCCGGGGCTCCTCCGCTGCAGGTTTACCCTCTCCCCTTTGTGATGAGCGAGGGTTCTGTGACGCAGTACTTTCAGACTCTGGAAATTTCTCATCGCTAATCACATTCTCAACATATTCGCTTATTTATTTATATCTGTATAGACTCGTGGCTTTCTATTTTATTCAATGAGTTATAATCTGTTACTATCATTACTGGCCAATGGGAAGCCTTTCAAGCTGGCTCATGTCCTTCTGACATTCTCTGAGTGTTTCCTTGCTTTCTGGCACAACAAGATGTTCCAGGTTCACATTGTACTTTCTCTGGCCCAGCTCTGAAATTGGCCATTTCTCCAAAGGAGCATCGTTTCACTGGAGGACGGCACCGGGAAATGAAAAACTAGGTGCCAGGTATGCTCCATGCTATGAAAGTGTCACTGCCTGCCAGCACTTCAGTAGATAGAAATAAGGGACAAATATATATGCACATATACACACTACATGTTACACATACACGTGTGTGTGTGTGTGTGTGTGTGTGTGTGTGTTGGCATACTCGATCTGCCCATCTAATGGTTTCAGGAGTCAGTTGTTGGTGAGGGAAGGGGTACGGAAGACAAGGAGAGAGCTCAGCACAAAAATCAAATCAAATAAAAAAAAACCCTTGCCCTGACCTCATATCCTCGAGTTACTGCCCCTTTTCTTTGATCTTCTTTATAGACATCCATACTAAGAGGAAAACCACCAGTACCACAGAAACTGCCCCCATGGGAAATATAATACCTCTTCTTCCTCCCCTCTGCTCTCTTGAATTCATTATGATCAGACTTTTGTCCTTAGCCACACCACTAATGTCCAAGTCACCAGACTCAGTAATCACATCTCAGCCTAACGCGCTCTCTTCACCACCAGCATTTCACACAGCATCCCCTCCCTGAAGGCCCCCCCCATCTGCGCTTTCTCCTTGTCCCGTGCTCGACTCCTCATTTTTCTGATCTTCAATTGTCGGTGTGCCCCAGAACTCAGTTCAAGGATCAGTCTTCTACCTACACTCATTTTTTAGTTAATCTCATCCTGCACCATGGCCTTTATATATTCCTGTGACTCCAAAGTTGTGCTGTGATCTCACTTCTCCCCTTTGGAGCCCCCCGTACCTCAATACTGGCCATTCGTGCCCTTCCCGGCACTTGAAAGACTGGCTCCCTTACTTCATTTAGGTCTCTTCTCAAATATAACCCCAAGGACTTTGTCAATTACCTTACCTAAAATTATACCTTTATTTCATTTTTCTGCCTACTTGGTATCACCACTTGGAGATAAAATTTAAAGTGAGGAAAAAAACCTCCAAATGATCTCCACTTCTCCCTCCAAACCTGATCTTTCCTCAGTGGTCCTGTATTTGTTTAAATAAAAAAAACCACAGAGGTATCCTTTACTCCTCACATCACACATTCATTCCATTATCAGAATGCTGTCATTTCTATGTTTAAAAATGTCCAAAATCTCACCACTTATCATATCTCCATGCCAGCACTCTATTCCACCCCATGATCATCTCTCCACAGGGAAATCAGAGGGGCTGGTCGCCCAACTGTTGCCTCCTGTGGTCTGGCCTCCATCAACAGTCCGATGGTCTCTCAACTTTGTTCCTGCCCTGTTTACATGCCCTCACCAGCTCGTCATCACATTTAGAGTAGCTCAACGGTCCTTATCATCACCTACCAGGCACGCTTGGTCTGCCTACAATATCACCCTAATCTCACCTCCTCGCCTCTCTTCTCCCGCATTCTCCCCTGGACACAGGAGCCTCCCTTTAGTTCTCTCAACAGCAAAGCTGCTTCTTCCGCAGGAGCTTCCGTTCACACAGACACACAGCAACAGCAAGTAGTATGTACAGGGGCGAGAGTTCCCGCGAATGGTGGAAGGGGAATAGCGTGGGAAGACAAGTGAGTTTAAATCGAGCTCTACCACTTCACACCATGGAACCTTAGGTAAACGCTGCTAGTTTTAAAGAGCAAGGAAGTACTCAAATCTCTACATTTATAACAATAAAAAAATAAAAATATGGAAATCATCCCAACTTCTTAATACAATAGGGATGACTGAATAAGGATTTCAAATGTCTGCCCCTTTGCAGCTGCTGAACAATGTTACTCCTTTTCCTCTTTATCACATAAATTCTTTTCTCAAGACAACAGAGTTAACATTAGCTCACTAACCAGTTCTACTTAATTTTTGAATATGCAGAATTATTATATTTTAAAAAGTGGAAATCATTTGGTCACTCATGAATCATGCTATACTATGTCCTTCAGTCGTAAGGGAAACACTACTGGCTTGTATGTTACCGTTGTATTCCTACTGTGTCCAACAAATTTCATAGTTTTGAATATAATAAGACAATGTAGGCAAAGACTTCTATTTGAAGGCTCAGTAATCTTTACCATCCTAGAGATCTGTTTTTAAGCCATTATTACACTGACAATCTTGAAGTAGTCTAGTTAGATGGAAGAAAGTTTAAGAATTTTCATCTGATGCTGATGATTAGCTTCAGCAGACGTCTTAGTCACTGAACACACACAGTATATGCATGAGAAAGAGCCAAAGGAAAAACTGTTGAAGGGATCTAAGACAGCTTTTACTTTAGATATGGAGTGGGTAAGGGATTCAGCCTAAGTTAAAACAACTAAATGCCATTATCAGAATAAGCACATGTTTTTCACAATTTTTTAGTTTTCAACCAGTGCCTGCAAATGATGTTCTATGTGGCCCTAAAGGGTCACTCTGCTCTGAACCTTCAATCCCTAAGGTGAAATATACTTTATTCAGGCAATATAGAAAAGGATTATCCTGTTCTCAAAACATACAATATGTATGTATATGCTAAATATAAAGAACAATTATGTCAGGAAGGTATTCCTAATGCACTAAAAATAAATGTGTGTTTCAATCTGACTCTTCCTGTCCTCACTTCCAAGAAGCCCAGAGAACTGCCCTAAAGAAACCTACTATGCCTCATGTATCCAATCTCACAACATATGTAAGTCTGCCTGTTATTTTTAGCACACTTGTCAGGGACAGCTGTTACAGGGTGGAACCTGTGCAGAAAGAGCACAGTCATGCTTGCCGGGGTAGGAGGAGAGGAGTAAAGAACAGACTGAACATCACGTTCAGTCAGACACTTAGTAAAACAAAAAACAAACACCAGAAACCAAGGACACTTGAGAGGAAAAAATTGTGGCTGGTGGTAACAAACCTGACGCCCTATCCAGAATTCTCCAAGCTTCCTGGGCACTGCCAAGTGGGTATAAGGCTTATTAATTACAGGTCACATTCACAACAGCTGCATCAGTATTTTGTAGCAGAAAAAGGAGAATCAACCAATAGTCGACAATCTTCATTCGGTGTTAGGTTCCCCTAATAACCAACACCACCACCTAAATTAAGGACTTTATGGATGTTTCTATCCTGAGACACTGCGAGTTAAGTCCTTACTTCTGATTTAATCGTCAGCCCGTGGTGAAGGCACATCATCCCCACTTAATATAGGGACAAGTTAATCTCTCTATGAAGTCTGGTGTTCTCAAAAGCTCACAGATGGTAAGTAGCTGAGACAAACATTCCAATCCGGGCCCGGCGGGCTTCAGAGTTCAAGCTCGTACGAATATACCATCTGGCCTCTCCTTTCTTTCTTTTTTCTATAAACTGAGAACCTTACCCGGTCCACCAGGGTCCCCAGTCACAGGCATGGCCCCTGTGGCTGTGCTTTTAGAAGGGTTCTGGAATGACTGCTGCGATTAGAAGCGGGGGAAGCCTCGCCTCAGCTTCTGTGGCGGCGGGAAGCCACAAGCAAGGTTTTATTCCCAGCGGCTGGTGGTGGTGGAGGAGGAAGAGGAGCAGAGGAAGGACGGAGGGGTGAGAACTGCTCAAGAGGAGTCCCAGGTGCAATTTTACCTGCATTCTGCTGGGGTGGGGAAAGACCCGTGAGCGACGGTCAAAGGTCTGTCCCACGTGGTAAGGCGGGAACCGCCGCCGGTACTGAGGGCGGTACTGGGGGCGGCGCAGCTGACTCCGGGCCCCGAACTGCCCGTCGGCGGCAGGGGGGTCAAATCCTTCACTGCCGCCGCTCCCTTCCTCCTCCTCCTCCCCAGCGTACTAGCGAAGCAAAGAAACAGAGGTTCAGAAGAGGTTCCAGCAAGGAAAGAACCAAAGAATACCGTTTAGGATGAATATCACCAAAAGAAAAAAAAAATTCTCCCCCAAAGGGATCACCCCTTGTATTATACAGACAAAATGCATTTAACCCAGAGTATCATCTGATTGCCTGGGATAAATTACATTAAGATTAAAGTAGATTTGCGCAGATAAAATCCCAGGAAGCGAAAAAGCATAAGCAATCAATCTATAATGAATGTAGTAGTCATCTACAGGTGACCCTTCAACCACAGGTTTGAAAAGTGTGGGTCCATATATACGTGGACTTTTTAAAATAAATATATTGGAAAACTTTTTGGATATCTGCAGCAATTTGAAAAAACATACAGAATATGTATGTAACATACAGAACACGTATTCATCAACTGCTGATGTTATTGGTAAGGCTTCCAGTCAACAGCAGGTTGCTGGTAGTTAAGTTTTTGGGGAGTCAGAAATGATATGTGGATTTTGTGGTGTTATCAACAGTTTTGTCCTAAGTGGTATATTTCCTGCATTGGTTTTCAAATCATGAATGGGGTCTCTGAAACCCTTCCCAGGGTTTATCCAAGTCCAACTATTCTCATAATGCTACAAGATGCTAACTGCTTTTTCTCCTTCTTGTTCTCATGACTATGAGGAGGCCTCTCCCAAAAGCTACAAGGGCATGTGGTCTCTCTGCAGGGTGAATGCAGAAGGAGATAGGAGAATATTAAAGCAGATAGAGGGCATTTACAAAAATATATAAAGCAACACCATTCTTCTCACTCAATATAAAAGTACAGTTTTCATAAAAAATGTTATTTATATTTACATGAAATGAGCTTATTTTTAATCAGTTAAATCTTTTACATTTTTGCTTTAACTTCTAGCACAATAAATATTAAGATATAAACACAAATCAACAAAAACTCTGGGTTCCTCAATAATATTTAAGAATACAGGGTCTAAAAACCAAAAAGTTTGAGAATCATGACTTACGGTGTGATTCTCTTTATATGTTTAGGAATAAAGTTTCAATTGCATATAAGTAATAGATAGTAAGAGATATGGACAGTTTCTCAATATCAACTTTATTAGGAAAGGGAATTATTAATTCATTTTATTTTTTTTTCCTGAATTTAAACTACCATATCACATACTGATATTTTACATTAAAAAATAAAAGCAGCCAAATTTCCATTTTTTTTTGTTAATTTCATATCTTACTTTAAAGGGTATGCACATGTAAATACCAAAGGTAGCCTTAAGGGAAGTAACTAGTTTTTAAAAAAAGAGTAAGTTTAAAGCTAACAAAATAATAACCCATATTTTTGGGGGGGATGATGGTTATTGAAGATTTAGAATTCTCTGGAAGAAGTTCACATGAACAACTAGATTCCCAAAGAGGAAAAGCTTCAACTACAGCCTCAACTAGTCTAACTTTAGAAAAATCAAGCCATTTTACACTTTGTGAAACTTATCAGATGCGATCCTAATTGTGCAGACATATTGGCACAGAAATTGAGGTTCACTAAAATTAAACGTGAGACCAAATCTTTCTTTTTAGGCTTTTCTGCATCTTTTTTGAGTTTTATACAGCTAAATCTTTTGTTAAGATTTCACAAAATAACAATAATGGCACCGTAATTGCCAAACATGCTCTTGAGAGATACTCAACAGGCCATCAGAACTTAAAGAACAGAAAACTTTCCTTTGTGTGTACCTCCTGAATTCTGAAAATTTCATTTCTAAATATCTTTTATATATATGCATGGCTTCAGATTTTTCAGCTGAGGAGAAAAGTCTTTGAAGGACATTTTTTTACTAGGTTTTCTACCACTCTTACTTCTAAATTAACCTAGGAATCCAAATAACCCCAACCATAGCTCCATGGCTCTGATGACCCGGACTTAATGGGCACAGTAAGTGCTTATAGCAGTGCGTCCCTACCCTGCCTCCTGCACGGCTTGTTGTTAAAAATCAAATAGGATAAGCAAGACATGGATAAGAAAAATAAAGAAACAGAAAAAATGAGATGTCACAAGAAGTCTGATAAACATCAGTTTGGGCAGGGTGTGATGACAACAGGATGAAGAGGGAAAGCATTTAGGTAAGCAGAAAGATAGAGGTCTACAAAAGCATATTCATCTTCAGTCGGCAGATATTTTATCCTAGTGAGATTTTCCCCATTTTCCTTGCATGACACACACAGCCACAATCCTATGCTCACAAGCACCTTGCGTTTCACTCTATACAGCCAAACACATGTACTGATTCTAGAAATGTCTAAAAAATGATTCAAATCTAATGAGATGCTCATGACCACAGATGGATGGGACTTTTTTTTGGAGGGGGAGGTGCCTTGAGAATAACTTAAATTGAAGCTCCTAAGAAAGACCCAGCCAGACTTGGTTATAAACCCTTTCACCTAGATTGGTACCAATCAATCTAGAGAACTAAAAACTCCAAGAATGACTTTTCGCTTTACTTTGAAATAATGAGAAAATGCTATGCTAAATAAAACAGCTACATAATCGAGGAAAATTATTAATAATTCTGTGTCCAGCACTGTTCGTTGCCTATTCAGGAGCCATTTCCCACTCTTCTCTGCCAACCAAATGCTGATTTTCTTAGAGGTCAACAGTGCTAGTGCCAAGGGATAAACAACAGGTTTGAGCCAATCACAGAAATCCCATTCCCTTTTGCCAGTGAATGCCACATGACTAGGTTCTGGCCAGATAAAAGAGCTAAGTGAAGAGAAAGCCTTTTTGACAACCTTGGCACAGCCTACCTTAATTAAACCTTCTTGTTATAAGATAGTTAATGTCTGTTCCTTGTAGCCCAATACATACAAACTGATACAACTCCTGAATGATAAATTTCCAATGAAACCCACTGCTTTTGGTAAGTTCTGGGCACTAAAAATGTCCCATCCAAAAAAAAAAAATCATTTTCTCTCTCCAGAAGAAGATAACAGCATTTATCTACCTGCTCCAAGTATGCACAGTTAATTTTAAACATGAAAATTTTTGCAATCAGTGATGAGGGAGAGGGGCAGCATACATTACGGGGAGGTCCACGGCGTCTGCCATAGTAGCCGCGTCTGTAACGGCGCCGATCAGCAGCATATCGGCTCCCTTCCACAGGAACTCCATCCGGGCCAGTCACATTGGCTGCTTCTGCACCCTGAGAAATAAAATAAAGATGGCCTCAAAATTACAAAGAAGCTAAACTAACCCCGCAAAACTGCCTTGGACGGTCGGAGTGTTAAAGACTGGCAGAATGTACTAACAATTCCTATTGTGACCTCCACAGCACCACAGGGTTGAATAAGGTGCCTGTGGTGCTTAAGGTCCCTATTTAAGTGTTTAGTTTGCTCACCCAACTTAAACTTTGCCTTCTGGTTTGGTTATACTAAGTATAAGAGCAGTAAAATACCTCTTTAAAGAACATAAACTGGTAAGTATAACTGTTAAGAGAAGTAATGGTAGAACAGGAAGAATATTCCTCAGTGGAAGATAACTGAGATAGGGTCACCTTCCTAAAAAATGTTAAAACCTGTTAGTCTGAGGTATTAAAAGAACCCCTACTTCATAGGCCCACATGGCTCTGTCCAGCCCTGAGTTGTCAAGAGTGAAACTTCTCCCATCTTGGCAGCAGCAGGAAAGAAGCATCCTTGATGTAGTAATGCCTCCTGTCCACAAATGTGGTTCCCTTTAGACCTTCTTATTATCCTTGAAACAGACCTGGCCTTTCATATTCTCATATGGACAAATGGATAAAATAATGCTCCGAAAATATAAAAAATTCACACAAAGGAGATTCAAAAGAATCTATTTCACATACTACCCATCCATTTGTAGAACCTCAAGTTCTGAAAACATACAGAGGCAAAATTAACCTGCACAACAAACTGTACAAGTTGGACAGGCTATCGGAGATCATTGCAGACCAGCACTTGCTGGTGGATGGTTTGAAACTCCAAGAGATTTGCGAGATAGTCCAGAGTCACATTAATAAGGAAATGACTTACATTTCCACATTAGATGAAATAAAGTCTTTTTTCTTTTAGAAACAGAACAGTTTGAGAGTTGCTAAGGAGGACTGTGTAATGGTGTGGGTATGCGGAAAGAGAATAAGCATGAGAATTAGTAAGTCATTCACTGTTTATAGCTCAGCTGCCATGATTAGCTGCCATGGCTATTGTACCACATATGGTTTTAAAAGGTGTTTATTCTTATTCTATATTGTTTTACTGATACCTATAATAGAAATGATTAAAAACAAACCATAAAGGACACTACTCATATTGGAATTAAGTATTTAACAGCACAAAAAAATTCTGTAGATACACTTCAAGATGACCCATCTGCTTCTTAGGGTTGTTCTTCATTTGAATAAAGTTGTTATAGTCTATCAAGACACCTCCAGCTTTCCAAAATCCAAGTTAAAGAGGAAACACAATGATTACGTTCAACTGTGAACTTTTTTTACTGAGATTAAAACATTTTTTTACTGCATATTATTTGTAAAGAAGGAAAAATACAGCCTGAAAATTTTCTTATAAAAAGAAATGTTCTGCCCCCAAACAGCTTCCATCTGTTTTTAATACTATAAAACAGTTAATTTTTTATCTATACCTAATACTTTGGTACCATGATAAAACATGTCATTTTAAGCTGAGAAATGAGCTTTTCCCATCATCATCAGAGATTCATCACTTACTAAATAAGAAATCCTTTTAGAACATATCAAGAAATGTTTATAATGACATTCAGTAGCCAAAAATATTTCTACTTATACGTCACTTCTTCCTCTTATGAAAAAGCCGAACTAACGTTAATGCATAAGGGCCTGAAAAAGCACCGAACATACAAGAAAGCCACGTGCCAGCACGCCTTGATACCCAACCACAGGGTTTTGTCTCACCTTCTCTCCTTCCACCACATCAAACTCTACAGTTTCCCCATCTCCTACGCTGCGCAGGTATTTCCGTGGGTTGTTCTTCTTGATGGCAGTCTACCAAGAGAAGAGAACATTCCAAGTGAAGTGTAAAATCAGTATTGGCCACGGAATTCACTGCTTTCACATTTAGTGGGTATAGTGAAGAAACTGTTGACCTTGTATTTCTTTTTTAAATTATCATTTTCCCACTAACCTGGATCGCCAAAACAACAAAACAAACAAAAAACACTACAAAACTATGTTCCACATGACTTTCTTGACTCATGTTATCCTTCAGAATTATCATGGTTAAATACATTAGACAGAATGTGTAGTTATTACACACTTCCATCCCAGCCTAATCACCTAGTCATGACAGTAGATAAAGTAGCTCCCTCAAACACTTAAGTGTCTAAGATTCAGTCTGTAGCTTGGGGGTGGGGGGAAGGATGCCCTCATAAAATCTCTCTTTCTCTCACACACACACACACACACAAATACATTATTTTAGGAGCAGAGGTTTCAGTAGACAACAGAAAACTTCTAACCTCAAAAAGAATTTAAAAATGTTTAAAGGGGGGACTGGGGGGACAAAGGGGCACAAAAATTCTCAATCATAATGTAAGCTGGTCACAGGATCAGTGGAACAGCATGCAGAATATAGTCAATGATTCTGTAACATCTTTCTACATTGATAGATAGTAACCACACTAGTGGGGGGTGAGGATTTAATAAAATGGGTAACTGTTGAACCACTGTGTTATATACTTGAAACCAATATAAGATTATATATCAATGATACTTCAGTTTAAAAAAATGATTTTTATACCAAAAATAAATAAAGGGGAGGAGGGATCATGAAGAACAAAGGAATAAAATATGCCTTTTTAGATATTTCTCATAGAATATATATAATTACCTCAGGAACAAAACATTACTCCTACTCTGGCCTCTTCCTCCCTCCCCACCCATTTTATGGATAAGGAAACATGAGGCTGATAAGTGATTTATCTGAGGTCATAAAGATACAGCCTAGGGGAAGATGAGGGGGTTAGGTGGGAAAAATTCATACTTGTGTACTGTATCTATATGATATTTACTCAATGTTTTTCCTATCACATCACTCCTGTTAGCTCATCCCTATACATTCCCTGATAATACATTAAAAGGTTAATGAAGATGTTATCCTGTATTATCCTATATTAAAATCTGCACCTAAATATCTGCTTATGAATAGGCCTCCCTCTTCAATCAATGGAAGGAAGAGAGAGCATAATTCCTGCAATGGATTGCTCTAATTGGTATCTCTAAATAGTTAAAGGGGCTCTGAGTTTCTGCGGAACTAGGTCAACCTTATTTTATAAAGCGATTAGGCATGTGTAATCCAGCCCTTCCCTTACTCTGAGCAGGAGGAAAGAGGAGCGGGGAAGAAAGAATGAGCCGATAGGGCAGAGACGTCACCCACAGAGGAAGAAAGGCAGTCAGGACAGGACATATGCACACGCAGTCTGAACATTCAGCCATTCCAAAAACAGCCCCTCCCTGCTGTTCCCTGTTTCCTGTTAAACTGGGCAGGCCTCAACACATTGAGGTGACTCACCAAACAGCCTCATGAGGGCTGGAACCAGGTCATATACTCCCAGGCTAATGAAGCCGGCCACCAGCACAGAAATGTGTGAGGTCCTCTTACCCTATCAGTCACCAAATGCAGAGTTCTTACCCCAAACGGTCTATTAACCTCTACGTATTACAAGCAACACTGCTTTCAATCTGTTATGACTTTGAAAGTCAATGTATCTGGACGACAAAAAAATCTTCTCATATGATGTAGGTACAACCAAAATATATCCAGTCAGGCAGAAATATAAGCGATAGAAACCACAGCTAGACAGCTTATAGATACCAGTAGTCACCCCCATTCCACCCCAGGACGCATGCAATCCTGAACAGAAAGGAAAACAGAGAAAACCAGATGCTTGGCAGGTAAGTATGCTGGCGCATTAGCACCTGATTCTAATCTTCCCAGTTGTTGTACAGTATGAACCATGCACAGATTTGAGACAGACAATTCATTGAAAAGTAGATGTACCAAAAGAACAGGAAGGGAACATATTCCTTCCTTTAACCTCTTCTGTAAGGCAAGTCCCAGATACATCATAATAGAAAAAATAACATCCTAGGATAATAATGTAAACAGACTGAGACAACTGTAGCAGAGAAACCCATGTTTCCCATATTTTACCCATTTGCTACATTTCCTTTGAATCTAAGGGAATGTAGGTCTTTTAACCTGGACATGTGCTAACCATGTCTCATTTTAACAGGAGTGAGGACTACCCTGGGAATTAGGAGTTTTCTCGTGTCTTGGATATACACACCCTCACCATCTGCTTCACTGTACTGTTTACTTCAAGTCAGAGCTGCTCTGATTAAAAAGAGGAGCTTTTAACCGGTACCCACCCAGGCACAAGCCAACTTGGTTCCAGCCAAACACTAAGGAAGTCAGGAGAACAGGATGCTGACATGGAAACAGAAGGGCTTTTGTTAAGAAGCAAAGGTTTTAAAAACTATAAAGTAGTCTGAGTATTACTTCACTCAACTGCAAAAATAAAAACTGTCTGAAAACAGTTAATAAAATGGGACAGAAGAGCTTATTTGCCAATCTTAAAATGTGGAATGGAGCTTTCCTGCCGAAACAGAATCTCAGAAAGAGTTCAGAGTAATAATTTATAGGCCTTCATTTTGGGAAGGGACACCAGCAGATTACAGACACCCCTCTCCTCACACAACAAATGGAACATTCATTATCCCTCTTACCTGATGTACAAATACATCTTCTTTGGTGTCATTTCTGTTGGAAGACAGAAGCTCACAATTAAAGTGGTATGTTGAGATTAGTGGTTATGTTGAGAAACTTAAAGAACAGATGTTTTATGAGTTTAGATTCCAAGACCTCAAACACAACATAAATACTTGTTTATCCTCTAAACCGAGATGCCTAGAATCCTCATCCAAAAATTCTAAACCCCTAAGGTACCCACCTTATCCCTCCACATTACCACAGTACTTAGATCTACGAGTACAGTTCCAACATAGACATCCCTCTCCCCGCCTCTCTTTCTAAATCATGTGGTAGGTAATCAGAGCCTAGATTTCCCTCCCAGGGAAAGCAAAGCAGGACAGGGCACAGCTGTGAACAAGGCTCTCCTTACACTGAAACTTAAAACAGTACCCCTACCACCACCCCGCCCTACCATCCTCCCCCCACTGTAACAGACAAGGAAGAAACTGAGGGAATATTTTTTACAGAAAGAGGTGGGGAGAAGGGAAGAGGGGAAGCAAAGAAAATTATGAGATCACGTAAAAACATAATGCTGTCAACAGCTTTCAGCTGTGTTCTCATTCCTATATGGTTAGAAGGGGGACCACGGTTTACAGAAAACCCTTGGTTTCCTACATAGGAGTTGGGACCAGACCTGGGTTACAGATCCAGCTCCATTACGCACTAGCTGTGCGACCTGAGGAACACTGCTTAACCAGCCTGAGACTCCATTTCTCCATCTGTGAAATTACAGATATGGCTTCAATTATCTTAAGGCCCTCCCCACTTGTATGATTTATCTCCTCTCTCCCTTTCCATTTTAGTGACTAGATTTTTATGAAATAAGTTATTTATTGGTGTTCCAGAAATGTATTTTAATTAACATTTAATGACTGGTAGCTTAGCAATGAGAATATTTAGAATGCTTAGACATCTTAAAGCTTAGACAAGACATGAATAAAGTATGGCAAAGGATTAATACCTGCTGGTGCCCCATCATAAGTATGTACTTAAAATGTAGAAACATACACACACACGTACCGATTTATAAATCCATATCCATTTCTGACGTTGAACCATTTGACAGTACCAAGGACTTTGGTGGCTAAAATAGGATTAAGCAGATAAATTAGTACCTGACCTACAAAGACATGAAACTCATATCACAAAGGTCTTGATAGCACTTCATAAAACCCATACATAACCGAGGAAACCACCGAAAGCTTAATTCCAAAATCTGTTACAACAAAGAAAAGGGACCAAGTGAAGACACCACAGGGAAATACTTTTCAGAAGACCAAACCTTTCTTCCTTGTTAAACTTTTCAGTAAAGTCATAAGGAATGGTCACAAGTCTGTACAAGCTGGCAATAATTAAAATAGAAATGCTAAGGAAAAAACAACAAAAAAAATTCTTTAAGATTAAAGTTTTAACACTGAAAAAAGTTCTAAGTACAAAGGAGGGTCACAATGAGAAAGAATAAAGGTAGGTGAACACAGTAAGAAAGGCTGACCTTAACACATCACTCTCACACTTGGAAATATTAGATAAACTTTAATAAGTGAAAAGCTAATCTACAAAGTCACTTGTCCAGTGGCCAGATGGGGGCCTCTCAGGAGTCAAGAGTAATAATAGAACTGATACTGTCTCCATCCAGTTCTGTCCTCACAACCCTGAGACATGATGTAACAGACGTGATGCATTTGGGCTTCTGTTTCATTGTTTACCCTCCTCTCTGCAGTTGGTGGGACTCAAACTCAGCATTTTCTGTAAAAGCTCCCTCTTTGATTATTGTCTCTACTTTGCATCATGAGTAGGACCATTTCTACACAATACCAGATTTTACCGGAATTCAAGAGAAGGAATCTAAACATAGTATGGCCATATAACTTGTACTTAACAGATTTACATTTATTTGAGCCATTGAGTATGATTTGAGATGGCTCATTTGAATCAACTGTGAATGCCAAATTCAGAATCTCTAGGAAACGCCTATGTCTAAATTCAGGAAATGCATAAAGCAATTATCAAGACTCAATGTAACAGGAAATCTGACAATAAAGTACCTTAAAAAAAAAAAGCAGCTTAGTAGAGAATAAAAGTAACAACATTAACATGAGCTCCCCTCTCTGAGAAAGTTTATAATTTCCAAAGATAAACAGTAAGAACTTAGTCTTGTAACTCAAGATTAAATTATGGGAAGAGGTAGTTCTGAGTTTTGCTAAATTGATAAACTTGAGGAAGTATTTCAACTCTTTGTAAAAAGGAAAAAAAAAAAAAAAACACAAAACAGCTCTGTGCCTCCCAAGTCATTCAGTCTACCACTGACCAAACAGTCTCCAGCTTTAATTCCAAGTAAAAAAGTCTCTCCAGTGAGGAGAGTAAACCTCTAGATCTTCAGTTTCACCATTCTAATTAGAGCAGCAGAGCAAAGAAAAGAAAAATCATGTTTTACATCCAATTGTACACAGAAGAGGCCTGGTTTTGATAAATCATATGCTTTTAAGGCACATATTAGTTCAGATATGCTTTTTGTGCCTCCTTTCATTTGCCCCAAAATTAATGACCTACAAAAATACAAAGACAGAGATTGTTTTGATTCATTTTCATATTATAGTTAATGAAATAATCACTAGCACTTAAATATTCTCCATTAGAAACGCAACACTAACTTAATAAGGAGAAAGATGAAATGTGGTTTTCAAGTCTAACTTCAGTCCAGGCTGAAGGTTAATTTTACTTCTCAAGGTAGTTTTTTATAATGTCCTAATTCCCTAAATATTTCCAGTGACTTCATATGACCAAACACATTCATGCATACCTCTTGCCTTAAAACCATAAGCTCACTTCACATACACAAAGGGGAAGGTGGGGACAGAGGAAGACCAAAAGGCTTCCATAATGTTCATTGGAAGGGAAGCTGTGGTTCGCTGGGGTCAAGTCTATCCCAGGCCTATGGCCATCACTGCAGTTGAAGATGTTTAAGAACGAGAATGGGAGAATCCGAAACCTGAATGCCATTTCAGTCAGTACTGTGCCTGGCACATTTTAGGCACCCATGTGCTTGTTTAGCAAAGGAAAGGAGAGGGCAGAACACACTGGACAGAGACAAACGGTACAGTGTTGAAATGCCACGTAGAAGTCTGCCCTTCACTTTGAGAGTTAAGAGTTAGTGGAAAAATGAAAGACCTCCAGACTCACCACCAGGGATGTGATAGGAGTTCAGCAACAGCTGGTGGTTGAGAAAATTAATTTATCTGTTTCTTTCACCTTTAAAGACACCTGCTTAGTTTAAATCCAGAAGTTTAGTTAAGATCTGGGGGCAGGGGTAGGGAGGGGACAAGGATCAAGTTAAAAACTGCAATATTTCCTTTATCCAAAAACAAGTTTTTAAGAGTGTATCTTAACACTGGTTTGGATAATCCAAGGTTGTCAATCTCAGGCATTGTGCACGGAAGTGTTCCAAGAAACACGTGCTGAAAACAATACCACAATACAATCCTGACTAGACTTAGGCTACTCTTAGTCCAGCCAAATGTGGGCTATTTTGTTTCTTGACCTGCGCAGGTTACACTTCGCACGTTGTTTGCTGGTCACTGAGTAAAAAAGTCCTGGGGTGTGGAGGACCGAGAAAACGGGCCCCTCTCAAGGTGGGGAACATGGATAGAGTCTTGTTATACTTCCTTCGAACTATTCCCTCAGTATTTTCTTCCTTGGAAAACTGGGCAGGCAAGGCTCAGAGAGATGAAACATGTCCCACTCAAGATACTGAAAATTTCTCTGGAGCATCCTGCACCATCTCTTAGCTTTCCTGTTTACAGAGTGAATGGCAGGTGCACACACCCTTGCGAGCCCGATCCCCACCCACCGCTTCGGAAGGGCGTTACTTGAGAGAACGCTAAAATTTGCGACCAAAACCCACCACCACTGAGACCTTTCCTAAGGCGCTGCCCCCAGACCTGAACGTCCCATCGTCCTACTTCCTTTCCCGAGTTACATGTCCCAAGACAGCGATGTTTCGAACACGTCGTAGCCTCGGCCCCCACGACGTTCTGAGGGCGGCTGAGCCAAGGTCGCTCCCGCCGCCCAGGAGAAGAGAGAGTGAAGCGGCTGGTACACCCCGAGCGGTCCTCCGCAGCGGTGGGCAGAGAGGGAGCGACCGCGGGGCCAAGACCGATTGCAACACCTCTTGGCCGGCACGCGGCCGCCGGACGCATGGCGTCTGTCCCGTGCCCATGTGGGAAGGGCGTCGGGGACAGACACCTGAGCCTCCCCCTTCCCCACCTTTCCCCGTCCAGCTCCTTCCTCTTCCCCAAAGGGCGTTCCCTCTCTCCTGCCGCAGATCCTAAGCGAGGGTTGCAAGTCCCCGTCCCACGCGTGTCCCTGCCTCCCCCACATCCACGCCCAGCCCCACGCTCCCGGCCCGGCCTCCTTTCCTCCTCGGACCCAGGTTTTCTCCGCTGCGTTAAGAGCCCCAGGGCCCGCCGCGGGGACGGAACGTGAGAGCCCGAAGTGCCGCCGGCGCTGGGGGCCGGCGCGGCGGGCGGGCGTCCCCTGCGGCCCCGACGG
The DNA here is from genome assembly GCF_030020395.1 of Manis pentadactyla. NCBI lineage: Eukaryota > Metazoa > Chordata > Mammalia > Pholidota > Manidae > Manis > Manis pentadactyla. The sequence continues at coordinate 69,017,438 of NC_080032.1, forward strand.
CCCGGGAGCCCGTCCGGTGCCTTCCCCGCCGCCGCGGCAGAGGCCACGGAGGTGCCGCACGTGCCCGCCGCCGCCCGCCCCGCTCGGCGCAGCGCCCCCCTCCCAGCCAACTCACCGAGAACTTTTTTCTCCGCGTCCTCACCGCCGGCGGGGGCTGAGGAGGCGGGGCCCGCGGGGCCCGGGGCTGTGGGGGCCGCGTCCCCGCCGGGGTTCCCCGCGCCCCGGGCGGCGGCCGGGGGCGCGCCGCTGCCACGCGGGCTCTGGGGCGCGGGGTCCTGGGGCGCCGCGGCGGCCGCCTCCGCCGGAGCCTGCGGGAGGGTGGTGGTGGCCTCGGCCGCCTCGCTCATGCCGCCTGCTCCGCTCGCTCTCCCTCGGGCACCTCGGCGGCGGTTGGTGGGCGGTTGGCGCGGCTGGTGGTCGCGGCGGCGGGGCTCGCTCTCGGGGCCCCGGGGCGGGTCTCGCGGCGCCGGCGGCGGCCTGGGTCTCGCGGCGGAGGCGGCTCGAGCTCGGGCTGCGCGCTGGCTCTCGGGCTCCTCGCTCGATCTTACTGCCCCAAAAATGGCCCCGCGCAAGTTTTTCAAGGCGGCGCACCGGCCGGGGCGGGAAGGGCGGGGAAAGTTGGCTCCCGAGTTGGGCACCGGTTCATTAGCATTTAAAGGCGCCCGCTGCCCTTTTCAGCCCGCGACGCGCCCGGGACGGAGCGCGGGCCGCGCCGGAAAGAAAAGCGCAGCGGGGTGAGCGAGCGCGGGGCCTGGGACCGGCAGTCTGCGCGGAGCGCGCGCTGCAGCCCCGCGGTGGGAGCCGGGCGGGGGCGCGCTCCTCCCGCGCGATGTCCTGACACCTGGAACCGGCCTTCGGGAGAGGGAACTGGCCGTGCATCGCAGGTCCGCTGCGCTGCTCGCTCCCAAACGCTGGCTTTTTAAGTCCTCTGCATTTGCTCATTCAACATTTATGAAGCACCAGAAACGATTTCTGATACAGCAATTAAGAACTGAAATAATAAAAATCTTAACACGATTTGGCTACCTTAGTCCTGAAAGGTAATTCACGGATAATTTCGTCTATAAACCGCAGGTAAGGAAATTGAAGTCCAAACCTCAGAGAATTAGTCAGGGTTTACACCAATTTAATGGCAACAAATAATGAGCTATTTTATATGTATTTGCTACTGTACTTGGAAAGAAAAAAAACAATAAATCTACATTCTACCTTCTGCTCCAACTGTGAAAGCTTAAGCAACTGAGCCTTCTGAGGCTCAGGAATGAGAGACAGAAAAGCAAATCACCCAAATGTTATTCCCAGTTGGAAGAGCCCATGTGGCCTTTATAGAGTGGACTGGATTCGGTTAAACACTTGGCTAGAGGGACTGTGACCTGTGCCCAAGAACTATTTGGAATACAGGATTATTTGGTGTTCTTCGTCTCTAGGTCCAGACAGACCCAAGTATAAGTTCTAGTGCTGCCCTTTATTGTCGGCGTTACCCTGGGCTGGATACTCAGTGTCCCAGAACCAGTTTTCTCCTTCACGAAGGTTTCTAAAAGGTACCCTGGAAAGTAGATGAGATTATCCTGTGTAGCTCTGGTGTCTGCTCCTACAAGGCTCCTTTTTTTCATTCCCTCTTTCCGTGATCCAATTTTTTTTCCCCTGGAATTGTCTGTTATGTGGCTACATCAGGAGGGTGGCTAGCAAATGGAGCTCATCATTATATCCCCACTGGTGAGAACAGAATCTAGCCTAGAGCTGGAACACAGCAAATGTTTATTCAGTGAAAACAAAAATACCCAAACTCAGTTATTTATCAAGAGTCGTTAGCAATAGTTATGAGACTATCCTGCCTTATTACTTTCTCACACCATCCATGAAAAATACAAATTAAAGAAAACAAATTCTTAGAAAAAAATAGCAATATATGGAGTTTTGCATGTCATTCAACTGCATTTTTTAAACTACATATATCTAAAAGTTAGGTTCGTATTTTACTTTAACTTCAAGATGGAGCATACAATAGTTATGTATGGGTGTTTTGAAAAAAGGTCTAATTTTAAGCATATTGATATATTTCTTAATTGTAAAGGTTACAGCCTTAATTAAAATTAAACTATAAGCATGATTTATTCTGGTGAGGACTGGCCTTTGACTTTCTTATCCACCAAAATGATTGCCATTGCAATTTACCATGTAGAATTCGACTGCAAGGAGGAAAATATGAAGGCTTGGACACTTCAAATTCCACTCTCATAGTCAAGCCCTTTTAAAAATATATATGGGTATCCCCTGCTTTTCAAAAGTCCTTTTTGAAGTTATGCCACTTCACTTTTATGAAAGACCTATATTAGTACCTGTTTTCACTAACCAAAAGGAACCTGAAGAGAATTTTCACTTTTACAAAAAAGATTCGAAGTGAAAATAGTATTCAGCTCTTGTTTTGCAGAGAGCGCGTAGAGGCAGCACCCACCCCTAGCGGTGAGAGGGTTTCTGCCAAGCTCCTTGCCTCAGAACACGCAGCGTCTCAGCATCGTGCCGCCATGGTTTTGAGCTGTGTCTGTGAGCATCTGTGCTTTATCTCCATTTATTTTGTGCATCCATTAGCAAGATGTATCCGAAGATATCAGAAAAGCCTAAGGAAGGTTATTTTTTGGGCTGGGAATGCTCAGAAATTTTTCCGTATGAATTAATGGTAGGTAATTGCTTCTTCACTTTATGCCATTTCAGCTTCTGAAAGTTTTCACAGGAAAGCTCTACTTTTGGATAGCAGGGGGAAACTGTATACATATTTACCCTTGGATGATAATTCATAACTAACAGGTGTGGTCTCCAACCTCTGGAAGACCCTAAAATAATTACAGATGCATCTTGGAATTTCCTAGAATTTTGTGCTGGAATGGCTCCCAAAATTACTCATCATTTTCATCCAAAAAAAAGCTGCGAGCAGCTGGAAATTCCTGGTACTGTGCTGAACGAATCTAGAGAGCATTAATTAGAACAAACATGATCTATGTTATTTTAATAACCATAACTAGAGAGCAGCTTGGATATAGATGCACATAAAGTCTTTCCTTTCTTCACTCAATAATTCACGTGCTCACTCATTAGCACATGTTTACTAAGTACACACTATGTGCCAGACGAAGGGCTCCATTCTGAATACCTGATGCTGATGAAAATAGAGCTTGCCCTAAGGTTTTCTCATGTGACATTAAATCATTTTTTTCACTGTTATTTCTATTGTGAGAAAAAGCATCATTTCTTAAATGTGAGATTAAGTGGAACAACAAAAGATTCACAATCTAATTGTTGACAGCCATCATTTTTACACAATGATGATTTGGTCGTGAAATAACAAAAGCCACTCTGTTCTGGAGTGAAGGGAGTTGTTGCAGCCGATGGAAGGGACGGAGGAGAGAGAATCTGAGAGGCTCCGCTGCAGATCTCGGATCCAGTCCCCAAGCCAGGGACTCTCAGGAGCTTTCCTAAAGACACCAAAGTCACAGGATCTCTGGGTGACTCTCAGATCCTCAGGGCTAGAGCCAGATCTTGTGAGACTTAAAGCTTATGCAATTTAGAGAGTTTTTAAGAAAACAATAAATAAAATTAGGAATACAAAATTATTCAAACCACTCCCAGAGTCTTAGAAAGGGCCCACGCAAGCAAAGAGCCCTGAAGTTTAAACTTTATTTACTTCACTGTGGGTCCATCCCACACCAGTTACCTCAGTTGGCAGCATAAATGCCGGCATTCCATAAGAAGTTTTTCTGGAAGCAGCTTTGGAACTCCCTTTGCCTGTGCATCTTCCTGTAACTGACTCTGGAAAACAGTGGGGTCCTCCTCTTCTGCCTTCTCAATCTTAAGCTAGTGCCTCCCATTGACAGGTTCCAATCTGGAACCACACAGGAATGAGATTCTGGGGAATGCAGCTCCTGTGGTTGCAGGCTAAGGATGATGCAGAGGTGAAAAGAGGCTATCTAGCTATCACCCTAAGGAAGGAAATGCAATGAATCGATCAAGGAGATTAAAGAGAGTTTAAGCCATTCAGGGCCTAGAGCTTAAAGAATGGAAGCATTGATATATTAGCATATCTGGAACTGGAAAGCTGTGACATATTAATCTAAACCTGATCGATAGATAATAAAATGGCACAGAAGGAAAATGGTCAGTTTGGAAGAAGAGTAGAAAAGTTGAGAGTAAAGATTTTTCATTGTCTCCTGAAATGCTAAGGGGAGAAAGTACCCTGATTATAGCTCTCTGGCATTTGTTAAAAACGCATGCAACACATATTAGTCATTCACATTAGGTACTAGGGATACCATGAAAATTGAGAACAGAATGGCCCCCGTATTTAAGGAGCTCATGGTCTATACCAGCACTATCCAATTGAAATATAATTTGAGCCCCAAATATGAGCCACAGATGTAATTTAAAAATAAACAAAAGAAACAGATGGTATTAATTTTAAGACATTTTCCTTAAGCCCATATATCTAAAATATAAATCATCATTTCAACATTTAATCAATATAAAAATTATTCCTTGTGTGTTTTATGTTCTCTTCTTCTTTTCTTTCTTTCATCTGGTGCTATCTTCAAACTCTGGTGTGTATTTTAAACTTATAGCACAAACTTAACCTGAACTTGCCACATTTTAAGCGCTAAGTGTGGCTAGTGGCTGCTATAGGGTGTTGCACAAGTCTTTTAAACAGCTAGAAGTTTAGTCTGAGAAAGTATCTTTAGCCAGAAGCCCATTGTGAAAAAGCCCCGACCCTACGATCAGGACCACACATCAGGGTGAGGTAATCCATCAAGATGATGTTAATCTGTCAGGCTCACAAGAGCTTCCTTATGACATATAATACCCAGAGAATTTACATGAACCATAACTCCATAGTTCTGACCAGCTGTATGATGGTGTCACTGATAAATTCTAAAGTAAAGTTAACTTACAATATCCGTTCCATGTCGTCACGTCCTCTGCAGTGCGCTCTCCTCCCTCAATATATATTGCCGCACCAAAGTGAAGCTGCATTGTGGGCTTTCTTCCTTTTCATTAAGAAAACTAACAGTAGAGTGGGGGATTAACTGTGATTTAATCCCCTATAGGACGATGGATTTAGGATTTGGAAAAGGTTGTACCTCTAGATCTCAGATTAAAGAGAGGGGAGAAGAATTACTAAATTTAAAAAGCAGGTTAAAAAAAAAACAATTATTTCAGCATGTGTTGATTTTATATTTTATACAGAAGTTCCAGCTTCTAAAAGACTGTTGTGTTTGTTTTGCTTCTCTTGTTTTTTCCTAAACTATTTAAAGGAGTTCTTAATGTTTCTGTAAAGAACTGCAAATTCGTGTACTTTGGGTTGAAGAACTTGAAAAGATTGATAAATAAACAAGAACTGGAAAGAAATCTTAGAAATTATCTGTTTCAACCTCACTCATTTTGTGAGAATACCAGAGCTTAACCAACTTTTTAAAACTAGTTAATCCATTTCATGGCAAAGCTAGAACCAAAACCTGAGTCTCCTTGTACTTAATCTGATGCTCTTTCTACTACACAATTCTGGTTGAACAAAGTCCCCATGCTCTGGCACTGTGTCTAGTGCTGTCTCAACTCTCCTCTTCCATTAAGTACGTAGTAAGTGGCCTCTGGTAACATGTAAAAAACGTGCAGAGAAATCTGTAAACACTCTGAACTCACTTCAGAAATAGCATCAACTGAGCGAGGCTCTCTGGTCACTAGAAGATGGTCAGATCTTTCCGATTAGGATTCCTGGAGAGGAAACCAAACAGCTGTGTGCAATTTTATTTTGTAACATTTTGGAACTAAGTCTCTAAAACAATGAATAAAATATATTCTTTTTCTTCCTGAAAAAAAATCTTCCTTCTGTCTCTGCACAGTTTACTTCTTTTTTTCTCTCTCTCTTTTACTTTGCTTTCTCTCCTCATTTCCATCTTCGTCATTACTTTCCTTTAATCCTCACTTCTTTAGGAATGAAATCTCATGGGGTATCTAATCTAAATTCTTGTCTAGAAGATCTAATGTCTTAGGTTTTTTGGTAGCTATGATAATTCAGGAACATAGATCCTCAACTAACAAAACAGAAAAGGAAAAGCATCCAATCTTCTTCAGTTTTTGCTCTTCTAAATTCTCTCTCCAGTCTTCTTTAATTAGAACTCTAGCTCTCAGTTGGGCTTCCATTTGATCTCTACTAGCATCTTTAACTGTTCACTTTAATGTTCCATTTAGTACTCATTTTTTGGAGACACTTGTTTAATTTGATTTTGATATCCCCTACCAACATGGGAACTTTGGAATGAATAGGAAAATTTGGGAGAATTAAGGAAGAAATTACTTCCTAATTTAAAAAATAATCAAACATCATTGGAGTTTGGCTTCCATATGATAAGTTCACAATATTGAAGAAAAAACTATATATATTATACATATACAAAAAAATACCATAATGTAGCAATATTTGAACTAAATATAAACAAGGAAAAGCAATACCTACCTTTTCCAAGTGTTTAGATCTCTAGAAAGTTTACTGCACTGTGAGCAAACTATTCCTAGTGCTCTTCCTTCTCTTCTGCCTTTGTATGCATCTCTTGCATCTATTACCATTGGTCTTGGTCTTTTAATGAGCATTGGACGTTGGAATGCAGAATTTGAACAAAATTAAGTATTATGATAGGATATATGTGTCCATTTTAGGTTGTATGTTACTACAACTTACAGTTACAGATAAGCCTGTCGCACATTTCCAGAAACACATCTACCTAATGTCATTTTGCTCTGAGGCATAAAATACATTTTCAGAAACACTTGGGCTAAAATAGTCTTTCCTTTATTTATACTCCCGTTTAGGCAATACTCAGTGATTCCAACATCTTGACTCTCAAGCCAGGTTTTTCTTCCCTTTGGATTTATAAGCCATTTAAGGAGGAAAGGAGTAATAAGTGAAAGATCAGTTTCATTGCTAACGATGGAGCAGTTTTAGAGTTTCAAAAGATGAAAGCAGAAGTTTTAGAGTTTAAAGCTATCCCACACTAGGAGTCCCCGCAGCGGTGATGGAAAATGAAAACACTAGGAGTGGTGAAATACCAACAGGGAAAACTTAAACTCAGGTAGGCTGATTTTTAAAAACAAGATTGCAAGAATCAAGTGGGGTGGCTTTGTTTATTTTCTGAAAAGGATGGTAGTTGGGGATGATCATTTGTGTGTGTGTGTGTGTGTGTGTGTGTGTAGCCACTATTTTAAAAAACTCACCAAGCCAAAGACATCTTCAGGATGATGGACAATCCAAAGAAGTGTGTTACAGTGAAGACATAGGGGATGCTGCTTGGCTGTGATTACTCTTATTCTCTTGTAACTCGATTTCATGAATTTTTATCCATATTCAAGGTTTATAATCTATAACTATAATGAAATGAAATACTGTTCTAAAGTTAAAGTATGGAACCTGACATCTAAGGAGACTCAGCTAGTATATTGGAGCCTCAGAGTGTAGAAGAATGCCATTTTATTTGGATTTCACTAATGAACAATAATGCTAGCAAGGCATTTCATTATCTCTTGACAAGAGTGAAGCAAGGAACACTAAGCTGTACCAAGAAGGACCTCAGTTTAATGGCATGTAACGTGCGATGGTGAGAAGTTCAATAGGGTGACAAAAATACTTTTGGGTGTCCCTATTTGGGAAGGTACTAAAGACAAACTTTTGGGGCAGGCAGTTTTTTGGCATTTGGATAGAACATTGACCTACTGTGAAAGGCCTGTAGGAATGTGCTTAATTAGTATTTTATTACCTGGATTTGGGAGGAGCAGGAGTCTGCTCTGGAAGGTGAGATGCAGTTTGCTCCATCACTCAGCATGTCTTTATAGCTTAGGAAATAAGATTCACTATGGCTGCTCAACAGGTATAGCTGGGCACACCTTAACCTTAGTTCCTGATTTCAGTGTATTCTATCTCTCAAGATTAGTTGGCACTTTCCTAACCTTTATTATGGCAGAAACTCTTAAGCAAGCTGTACATACCTATAGAAATAGGCCACCGTGTTGTTTGAAATAGAAGCCTGGCAGGAAAAGGCTGGATTGGACTGCTGATGCCTTTTGTCTAGATGGGAACCTAACTCATAGTGAGAGTTAGTTTTGTAATCAGAGGATCCCTCCCATCTATGTGTCAAACAAAAACTGGAAAGAAGAGACACCAATGTCTCCTAGGTGGAGACTTTATTTTCCTCAGTTGACCCTTTCCATTTCCATGAAATTCTTAGAATTTCATTTGTCCTGAACTCTAATCCAGTTCATTTTTTTTAATCCATCAAATTCTGTTCTTTCTTTCATTTGTTGCTCTCTGTCGTAGTGAGGGTAGCACAATTACTTGAATGCTAATAGGAGGCATCATTAATCTGGTATCAATCATGGTCTAGGTAGTAAACAGGGGCCTCATATTTATCATTTCTAATCCTTCCACCAGCTCTGCAAGATTAGTATTCTTATCCTAATTTTATAGATGAGGAAACTAAAATTCAGAGTGGTTATATGACTTGCCTAAGATCATAGAGCTAATAGATCCTAGAACAGAGATTCAAACTCAGATCTTTCAAGCCCCAAACCAGGGCCATTTGTCACCTCTACACTAATGCTCCCTCTGGCTCTTATCCATGTAGATTATTTTAGTGTACCTGGTCTAGAAGATAATCTAGCATTCATTCAGAGAGGACGTTTGTTTGAAAATTGTAGATGAAGCCATATTACCGTATGGTTACCTTCATCCTCCCATGAGACTCCATTTCTATCAAACGCAGAGGCCCAGCACATGGAAGCAAAGTGAGGATAGGATAGATACATGTGGAGTGAAGAAAGTAACTAGGCTATGGCTGTTTCTCTTTTTATACACTGACTTTCATATATATATATATATATATATGTATATATATATATATATAATTGTTGTTTCTGTCTTCATGTTAGGATTAATCTCAATTTCTCCTTCTGCTATTCCAACACCATTTAAATTTCCAATTTGATTTATGTAAATTAAGTTGCATGTTATGTGTGTTGCAGTAGAAGAATCAGAGAGAAATTGGCCTAACTGGGCTTGTGAGTTTCTTTTTCCTTTGTCCAAAAAGAAAGCAAAATATTGGCAGTTAGTAGTCTACAAGACTGAAGACAGAAGCTGATTCAAAAAGACTGCTCTCTTTGAATTGTGACAATCCAAACTGACTGATAATGCAAGGGTGTTCCTAGTGGAAGGGAGAAGAGCTAGTGTCTTTGTCAGGAGGTATGCAAAAGCAAAAGCCAAGCAAGAAGCCTCTGAAGCCTGGGAAAGGGCCAGTAGGTTACTGTGGGTAACTGGACCGTGAGCCGCTCCCTCTAGTGCCCCTCGGAAGGACTTTGTACTGTGTGGGATGTCACATGGTGGACACATTGGGCAGCATGGTGATCCTCGGCACTCCCACCTCTGGTAAAAACCCCATGAACACTGTGGTGCAGAGCCCTGGGCCACTGGACTTGGGCATTCTTGCAAGCTTAGACAATGCCATCTCAGTAGCAGCATGAATGCAGTGTAGACTAGAGTTTGCTCTATGTAATAAGGGTCTTAATTAGGATGGACATGGGTGGGGAGGGGAGGCAGAGACCCACTTATGATTGAATTTCCAACAACTGTGGTAAGATGGGTCTCCAAAAAGGATTACTCTTGATTTGAAAAAAATGCAGGCTGAATATTTTTGTTTATCCTTTAGATCCATTCTTCACCTTTCTCTTCCCTGCTCTGTGTCCCAAGGGCTAACCTTTCTGGATGCTGTCTACAGACTTCCTTGCCTTCTGGATTCCAGTTGTGTCCAGCCATTGAGAGGCACTGGCAGGGGATCAGAGGCAGGGAGGAGAATGAATTGGGAGATTTATTCCCAAGGATCCCTTCCTGTGGGTGGACTGGGTCCCTTTATGAAGGCGGCAGATCCTGTCTGGTGGACTTGGAGTTACTCTCTCTGGGTGGGGTTTCAGTAACTGTTCCTCTCCGTCCCTCTCAAACTGAAGATCTTTGGAAGCTTCCCCACTGTGGTTGTCCTGGGGGGGACTTGGGGGTCAGAGAGAGAAAGTGCACCCCACTATTCCTAGCTGATTTCCCTTAATCCTCTCTGTGCCTTTTCTTTGTTATATCCTCCTCGATCAATTGCCTTTTATCATGCCATCTTTTTCCTGCTGTGACCTTGACTGATGCATTTTGTGGCTTTATTTCTCACATCTGAATATGTGGATTCATAACCTTTATATGTGTGATTTTTTTCTGGAATTACCAAAAATCTGTATCAGAGCCATAGGTAGATTTTAAGTCCTAGCACAGAAGCCAAATCATTTTGAGATTTTGGGACTGAAAGTCCCACATCCTGGGAAATGCCTCAATCCCAGGCAAATTGGATGCTCAGTCAACGTAGTTATGACCCTCATGTAACGTTGGACGTGCTCTCCCAGAAGTCCCTCGTGATGTAGTCTAGTGGACTGCAGCAAGACAGAGCTTGATGATTACTGCACAATTCGACATATAAGATTGTCCACAAGAAGATGAAGGAAATTAAGGTAAATGCAAACTTGCTCAACAATTGTTTCAAGAATACCTTTAAGTGGGGCATAAGCCTCTGGGATAAATTGTTAAAAATTAAACCACTTGAAGATAGAGGGGCAGTACTGTCAGACTCCTGGGTACATAGTGGAAATGATTCTCCATATGTGGACCTGCCATCTGAGGCTTAATTTCACATGTTGGAACAGATGAAAGAGCTAAAAGGCCATTTAACTTGTGATAGAAGTGATTACCAGAAACTGAGAGTGTTTTTAAGGGATACAAGAGAAAAGGCCATCCCAAGAGAAAAGGCCATTGTAATGTGGATAAGGCTAATACTGAGATGGCAGGAAGCTAAGAAAAAGAATGTGGCCTTCGGGATGTCTGTGGAGGTCAGCCTGGCGAGGCCACTCGTGCTCTCACGGAGAACGCTTCAGTTGAGGGCACCTGAGAGCTGGTCTGGGGGCTTAAATCCAGAATACGGTAGGTACACCTCCTAATTATTGTCAGACAGTTAGGGAAGGCTGACTACATTCATAATAAGGTTAGAGACTTTGTTACAAGGGAACCTACCCTCAGAGCCTGGGGAAGGGAAGGGCTGACCCACTTGGCCCAGGTGTGAAAGGAACGAAGATGAACATCTAAGCTTAACCTGACTGAACTCAACCCCTTTCCAAACTTCTCCCAACTAAAGAAGCTCGTGAAAAGGGAGAAGCAGCAGCTGTTTCCTTTCACAGCAGGGAGGGGTCCCTTGTGTTAACTGGGCTAAATCATGGGAGGAAGTAGATGGGGAGTCAGCTTGGCCATCAATCTCTGAACGCCAGTGACTTTTCAACGTTTTACCTAAGTAGGCACAGATACCCTTTTCCAGTTATCTCTGAGAATCAGCTTCTGTGATGAGTGAAACCTGGTCATAGACTTTAACCACCCAAACTGTCAGACTTTAACTTGCCATCAACATGGTGGCTGGAGGCATCTGCAGAGAGCCGTGAATTGAATAAGACTGGACCCTGTGGTGAGACCAGCATTGACCAATATCTATAGAAAGAATAGAGGTCTGAAGCCTCTATCTTCTGGGGTCTTAGTCTTATAAGCTGTGTAACTGTGGGAAAGTTCACGACTCCTTGCTTCAGTCTCCTTATCTGTAAAATGGGAATAATAATAGTATTTTTATGAGGTTGTTGTGATGATTAAATGAGATAATGTATATACAAGTCTTAGAATCATACCTGTCACATGGAAACTATTTAGTAAGGGTCCACCCTCCTCACCATCAGAAAGGACATATTTATAAGATAGCTGCTAATAGTTTAGGGTGTATAATCACCCTCCTTTTACTGTGCTTTTGAAGAAGATGGGCATCCCACTACTGACCTCACAAAGAGCGCATGTGTTGAGAAAGCTATGGTGCACTTTGAAGCTCCCACGGGAGCAGCACCGGGGCTCTAACGTCTGGAGAGGCCGCCTGCAACTGGCAGCCCTTCTGCTTGACTCATAGCCCCTTAACTCAACCCTCTTCTGATCTACTTTATGTGCTATGACAAATACCATCACCTCTCCAGAGTCTGCTCAGAATATGGGTTATTAGTTGTTAACCAGGAAATATCTCTCCACTAGAAAACTTTCTGTGTTTTATTTAGGGAGAATTTTTAGGAAATAATAAATAAACTGGAATCTGGAAAGGGAGGGAGGTACAGCCTCAACTCTCACCAGGTAATGGATGAAGGGCAAGGAGGGAAATAACATCTTCTCACCCTTCCCCCAAACGTGCATGGATGTGAGCAGGAGACTATGACCCAAGGGCGATGGGCAAAGGAAGGAAGTGGTGCCTCTGTGGGTGAAGGGTGGTGCCTGTAAGGATGAGAAGGTTAGCTGAAGATTTGACTTGGGTGAGCAACTCATATGCTTTCCCCCAGTAGACCCTATGTTTCTGCCCTAAGCCCGTATTAATTAAACAAGAGGCCATTAGCCTGAGGTGATGTAGTTCCTTGGTAATCTATGTAAGCAAGCCTTTTAACCTCAAGGTTAGAAATTAAAACCTAAGAACAGCCAATCATAAACAGCCAACCAGGCTTTCCCAAGTATGCAAATGCTGAAGCTACAGCCAATCAATATCCTCGCTTTGCTTCCACATCTTCTCTCTCAAAGTCACCTAGCTCTCATCAGTGGAGCACTCCTAACTTCTTCTGGTTTGTCTCCACCCAGTTCGAATCAATTTTGCTCAAATAAACTCCTAAAAATGTTAATATGTCTCAGCTGATCTTTTAACAGTTCTGGTTTGAGTAGTGGAATCCAAAGGTGACATCCCCACCCCCAGCAGCATTGGAGCAATGAGCAATAAGCAGGGGTAGGGCCCTGCTGAGCTCATTGGGTTCACTGCTTTTTCACTACCTCTGGAGGTGATGAGTGGGTCCCTCTCAGATATGTGAGCTCTGCAGCTTTTCATTATGAGCTCCCAGACTTTATCTGAGCACTCCTTTTACAGGACTGGTCCAACTTAAAGCACACTGGGTGTGGGCTGGACTGGCTCTGACTTAAACCAGGCAGGGTTCACTGTGAGGCTTCAGGTACATAGAATGTCCTTTGAAGGGAAAAAAAGAAAAGGGGTTCTTCCAAGTGCAAAGAGTCTGGGACTCCTCCACCTAAGACTCCAGCTAACTGTATGTATAAAAGGTACGGTACCACTGCTCATGTTTGAACAAGTAGGTTAACATTCTGAAAGGTAATCCTAAATTACAGTGGCCACAGTGGGAAATTTTAACCTAGATAAGCTTATTCATTTAGGAGGTGCCATAGGAAAAAGGTGTGTCAGCCAAGAACTCAGAAGGGTAGAGGGAAAATTACTTCCCAGATGAGACCTCCTGGGACATCCCACTCACTCTGTGCTTGCAGATAGGATCCTGGCAAAACTGGCAGAAGCCAGCAAAAAGCAAGAATTCTTACAAAAGTCAGCTTTCCAGCTCTCTGTCTGTAGTGCCTGATGGAGAGAGGAAGGTAAATTTTCACATTGTCCTTTACTTTCTAAATGTAGACTCTTGGAATTCGGGTTTGGAGTGCCCCTTGGTAATTGATCCTTTCCCTCCCAGGGACAGCAATTGCTTTCTTCTCTTGTTTTGTGTCCTGAGAATTGGGGTTGGCTTTCCTCCTGTTGGGGCACATGGGTGTGTGTTCTTGTGTGTGCAGGAAACTCAACCATAAAATTTGGAGCCCCAAGAATATGGCCGGATGGAAATGGGTTGTAACCCATTTGCAGTAGTGACCTATACTGACTGTTGCCAAGTCTCATGGGAATTGTCTAACTCTTTACATTATCTTTGGGACTGTTTCTGAAGTTGGGGAGGGCTACATCTTTTGCACCCTGTTTGGGAGCCCCTCTTGTGTCCATGGTTAAGGCTTAATTGTTTTTGTTTGTAAGCACTTGGTAAGTATCCTTTGGTTTAAAAGAAAAAAGGGAAAAGTAATGATGTTTTTAAGAGTTCAGTACAGCCAGGATTATTTACTGTTTGTCCTGGTTAAAATCTGATAATAATGTATTTGATTCCCCACCCCTAATTCTATTGAGATATAATTGACATATACATTGTGTAAGTTTATGGTGTGCAGCAGGTTGATTTGATTCACTTACATACTCCAGAACAATGACCAAAACTATTAGCTAATACCTCTATCACATCACATTATTACTATTTCTTTATTTGTGTGTGCTGTGAAATGTTTAAAATCTACTCAGCAACTTTCAAGTATATAATACAGTATTATTAACTACAATCACCATGGTGTTCATTGGACCCCCAGATGTTATTCAGCTTAAGACTGGAAGCTTGTATCCTTTAACCAGCATTCTCCCCATTCCCTCCACCTCCCAGCCCTTGGTAACCATCACTCTGCTCTCTGATTCTTTAAGTTCAGTTTGAAAGGATTTTTTTTTCAGTGGGCTCTAAGGTCAGTAATTGGCCAAATTGGAAGCTGATATTCAGAGCCTGATAAGAAGGTTTTTTTCCCCAAAGGCCTTTTCTCCTAAGTTAAAATGGAACAATGTACACAGAAGGAAAGAAAACATCCTGAAGCCATTGTGGAAGGATTTACTAAAACATTCCAAAGACACACAGCTCTAAATCTAGAATGTAGGAATCTTTTGATTTCCATTTTAGTTGGAAATCTTTCCCCTGATATAAAAAACATGTTGGATGGGTGGGTCAGCCCTTTCATATTTTTCAGATTGCAACCCAATTCTCTCAGGAATTAAAAATAATTGTACTTGTTTTACAATAATACAAATGCAGCCCTAGAAGCAATTCAAAGCTTACTAATCCTTTAAAAAATCCCCAAACCTTCCCTGCTCATCTCAAAAGGCTTGCAGATAGTGTAAAAAATCAGGGAACAAAGCTCTTCCTTGGGGAAAACTACTTTCTTTCTCTGTACCTTTGAGTTGCAAATGTTTGACCCTAACTCCTCTAGGGACCTAAAGTCTTAATAAGCATAATTTCCAGATGCAGAAAGACAAATACCAAATGATTTCACTTATATGTGGACTCTAAAAACAAAACAAAACAAAATGAACAAAACTGCAACAGACTCATAGACACTGAGAAGTGACTGGTGGTTACCATGGGTGAGGGGTTGGGGGAGGGGAATGAAATAACTAAAGGAGATAAAGAGGCATAAAATATCAATCATAACATAAATTAGTCATAGGGATGAAAGTGCAGTGTAGAGAACATGGCCAGTAGTTTTGTAACATCTTTCTATGTGGACAGATAGTAACTACAGTAGTTGGGGTGAGCATTTAATGATGTACATAACTGTTGGGGAAAGAAATCCTTCTTAGGTTGTATGTGTATGGATATATGTTACTAATATAGGTATTCCAGAGACTGAAGTTCACATAAGTTTGTCGATACTGTCATTATCCAATTATCTTAAATTGTTGTATGCCACAGAAATAATTTTCTTATCAAATGAACTCTCATCACATATTTAACCATGGCCATTTTTACAGTCTTTTTGCCATTTATTGATGGTTATTGTATATTGATCTTTTTCCAAAAGTGCCTTGTTTTCAGAGACATTCATGGAAATGGAGCTGACAAGTACTGTAGAACAAAGGTTTCTGATACTTAATGATCATCCCAATGAGCTGGGTAAGAATCTTCAAAACTCTCATGGAAAAACTGGATTCAACAGAATGAGAATTATTAACATGGGATTAACTGAACTGATGGGGATGATTATAATTTTTAATGACTTCATGTTTGAAACACTGCTGGCTCCTTAATGTGTTGGTTTTCCAGGTTTAAGGAAACTCATGTCTCCTTTCTCTTAAGCTATCTGTGACTTACAGCAATTTGTTAAAGGATACCTTTTGTAAACAGAATTGAAACATTTATTCTTTCTCCCTACCTGATCCCTTCAGAATTTGGACTGTCTTTGATAGAAATGGGGGTGGCTACAGAGAGAAAAAAAATCATGTTTCAATAGAAAATGGTAGCACAACCTTGTGGGTCTTAAATGCTACTATTGTTTATTGTCTTTGAGGTTTTCAATCTACCATTAAACTGTACTGGATCCTGAATTTTATTTCCTCAAACATCTAGCTGCAACCCTCCAAGTTAACATTCCCAATTTTCTCCCACTCTTCTGACTTGGCATCACTAAGACCAAAGACCACCCTTGATCTACTTTGGAAAAGAGTTTCCAAAAGGTCATACCAGGTCACTACTGAGTCAGCCACCAAACTTCAGGGCCTTAAACCCTGGGTCCCCATCTTCCAATTAGAAAGGGCCCCCTCCAGACTCTTGGAACTGCACACCAGCTGGAGATCTAAAATCAAAATTGCCTAGAACGTTCTTGCCTAGAAGCAGATGACATCTTGAGGTGGACATTCTCCCAAGATCACAGATCAAGATCTCCATCTCCAACCTGAAACCTTTACTCCTTTTGTCTTTCTGTACCTGTTTTTTGTCTCTGTGAATGCATGGGAAGGTAATGCTCCTTAACTCTGGCACCTATCTCTGAATCTATCACTAATGCCATAGATGCACAGCAGAAGTTCCTGAGCTCTCTTGCTAAGGTGGTTTTAAATAACAGAAGTGTTTTAGGCTACTTATTGGCTGAACAGGGAAGAATCTGCACCCTAGCCAATACCAGCTCTCATACCTGGGTCAGCACCCCTGGAACTGCAGCAAATACAAGACATTGACAAGGCACGCCACTTCATTAAAACAGGCAGATGCCTCTTTACATTCTTTGATGTATTTCATACCAACTAGTTTGATTCATGGGAGCGCCGACTAAGGAGCGTACTTACTTCAGTTTCTCAACACTGTATTCCCGAAAGCCATCGTTGTCTTCCTGATGAGTACGTTTGCTCATAGGTCTTAAATATGGGTTCTCAGTCGGCAGCGGGACATCAGATGGTTTCCGAAACAGAGGAACAGAAACGAGATGAACAATAAGAAGAACAGCAAAAACAGTTCTTCCTGACACCAGGACCCACGTGTTTCGTGCTGCGACAAGAACCGCTTAACCCTGCTGGCGACTGAGAGTAGCACAAATACCACTTTTTGGGTCAATCTCTCATATATGAGAGGATGACCGAAAGGGGGGGTGGTTAAATTAATTAAACAAAGAGGCCATTAGATTGAAGTTCATTTGAATGCCTGTTAGCCTGCCTAAGCAACCCAAAACCTCAGTTTGTAATACCTCAAAATTAAGAAAGTCAAACCTAAGGACAGCCAAAACCAACAGCCCACGAGGCTTTCCCATAATGCACCAGCTTAGGCTACAGCCAGCCTTTCCTTGCTCAGCTGCCGTGTCTTCTCCGCGGCAGTCTTTCTCCTGGCTCCTGGCAGTGGGTTGCTCCCAGCCACCTCTGGTTTGGCTCTGCCCGATGCAAATTGATTTTTGCTCAAATAAACTAAAACATTTTATATGCCTCAGGTTATCTTTTAATACCTCAGGTTATCTTTTAATACCTCGTATTATCTGAGGCTAATACAGGCTGAACCAGCTCTGTCGTTGAGTAGATTTGGGGCTGTTCTGGGAGAAAGACATTTTTCCAAAAGGATTCAATTCCTGAAAGAGACAGCCAGGAAATGTCCCCTGTGCTCAGATCACATATTCAGCTCTTAGGGAAAATATTGCTGAGATATTGTGATTTATAATAATAAATATATATTTGGTCTTCCTATTCCTGGTCTAACACTCCTACAACCCTGGCAATTTCCTAAATGGGAAGACCCTTAAAAATGTCTTTTGTTATTCATAACATGCTCCTCTCAGCCACACCCGAGTTTATATTAATGAGGTGAATTTTTGAAAGCCTTTAAGGAGGGGGGACTGGTTTCCAGGAGAGCCACCAAGTGATTAGAGGATTTGACCTTTCAACCCCAACCCCTGATCTACAGGGAATGGTTAGGGACTGGAGATTGAATTCAGTCACCAATAGCTAATGATTTGGTTAATCATGCCTATGTAATAAAGCCTCCATTAAAATCTCAAAATAACGGGGTTTGGAGAGCTTGTGATTTTGTGGACAAGAATGTCAGGAGGGTTGTGTACCACAAGCCACAAGGGGACAGATACTCCCATGTTCAGGATTCTTCCAGGCTTTGCCCTATGTGTCTCTAATCTGGCTGTTTATTCATATTTTTTAATATCCTTTGCAATAAACTGGTAGTCTAGTAAGCAAACTGTCTTTCTGAGTTCTGCTAAGCCACTCTAGAAAGTTAATCAAACCAGAGGAGGAGTTTGGGGACCTCAGATCTATAGCCTAAGGGTCAGCAGCAGAGGTAACAATTTGGATAGGCAGTGTGTATCTGCAGTGCCTGTGTGAAGAGAGGGGCGGTCCTGTAGGGCTGCCTTAACCTGGGGGATCTAATGTGATCTCCAGGTAGAGAGTGTCAGAACTGGATTATTCTCCGAGTAGACAGAAAACAGGAAGAATTTTCCTTTACAATTGCCCATATACCCAGGTAGTGATTTTTCTGACAGTTCCTATCTTAACAACACTGCTCATTCAGGTTAAAAATGTTTTGTTCTGTGCTGTGGACAACAGACTAGAGTTAATTTTTTTTTTTTTTTTACATAAATGGAAGGATTAACAGTGGGAATTGGGCAAAAAGTGTCTTAAAATATAATACAAAATTATACTTTTGCCAGTTTGGTTGGTTGAAAAATTGGATTTGATTTAATTTTAAGAAAAATAATGATTTTTAAGACAATACCTGAGTTTGTAAAGATTCATGCCCTCATTTCCTCAAAAGCTTGAAACCATAGCAAGTTCCCTATTAGGCAGACATGTCTGGGTAACAGCTGATTCAGCTTCTAGCATTTCTTAAGCAGGGCCCTGTAGAAGTGATTCTAGCTTGTCCATTCATACACCCAGCAGCTGATCACAAGAAGATTAGATTAGAGGCTGTGAATCATCAGTGCAAAGTCATTTTTACTACTGGAATTACAATTCCAAAAATTTGCCTTTCTTATGTTAGCTTCCTATACTGATATAAAAAGCAGAGCACTAGGAATATCCATTTTGTCAAGGCCATGGTGTGATGCCTAAGGAAAGTTTCTCACAACTTACTTTATAAATTTTTTCATTTAATTCAGAAAAAATAGAAGGATACATACTTATGTTAAAAGGTATGTAGTAACGAGTAAAAGGTTAATCTCCCTATTATAGTTTTTCCATATATCCCACTTACCAGAGATAGCCACTATTAAAAGTTTTTTATTAATCAAGTACAGTAATGAATTATAACCCATTTAAAAAAATAGAGGTTCATGAGTCATACTGATAAAAATAAATAACTGGGGAGAAGCGAGGGCTCTTGTTTAACAACCAAATGCTAAGGTATGACTGGCGATTGTGGAGGAACTTGTAAATCAGCATCTTGTAACCACCGTGGTATAGATTGGATCAGGTAAGATTCATTAGGGGACACTGTGTGGAGGGGGACATGTTAATGAGGAACAAGACATTTCCATGGATTTAAAGTATCTCCCCACTAATCGCTTATTAGTTGGAAGACAAAAAATAGTAAAGATACAGAGGAGAAATTGCACAACACCTTGCCAGGTGATCAGAATCAATACCACCAAGAGGGGTAGATGGGTATCTTTTGCCTCTAGATGAAATAACCTGTGAAGGACGAATTATCACCTCAGTAGTATTCCAGCCTGAATGCATAATCGGAATCTGATGTGGAGGAAATACACTGCACAAACCCAAATGCAGTACATTGTATTAAAAAAAGGAGAGACTGAGTTACTGTGCTAGAAGTTGGTCACGGGAATGGTAGTACAGCATGGAGAACATGGCCAATGATTCTGTAACAGCTTTCTACGTTGATAGATAGTAACCGCACCAGTGGGGGTGAGGATTTAATAATATGACTAACTGTTGAACCACTGTGTTGCACATTTGAAACCAATATAAGATTGTGTATTGGTACTTCAATAAAAAAGAGGAAAGAATGTATTCTTCAAATGTGAGCATTATAAAAGGCTAAGAAAAGCTGTGGAATATTCCAGAATAAAGGGGGCTAAAGAGACATGACAACTAAACACAGTACTAGACAACATATGTGTGTGGGAAGAAAAAAAGTGCCATAGAGACATTGCTGGGTTCAGTCACGAAATTGGAATTCAGGCAGTAGAATAGATGGAAATATTATACCAATGTTAAATATATTGATGTCAATAACTGTATGGTGCTTATGTGAGATTATCACAAAATTCTTAGGAATGACACACTGAAAAGTTTAGGTGTTAAAGGCCATAACTTATATAACTTACCCTCAGATGATTCAACCAAAAGGAGAATAATAAAGTAAATGGGGTAAAATATTAATAAGTGAATCTGGATAAAAGGTATGTGGATTATATTTGTACTATGCTTATAATTGCAATTTTCTGTATGCTTGAAATTATTTACTAATTTTTATTAGTATAATGTATTAACTAATTGTATGTAAAAACAATTTTAAAAACATGTTTTTTTAATCCTTTCAGGCTTTTTATGTGTATTTACAATGTATGTGTGTGTGTCACACATTCAAATAATTTTAACTTTTTCTATCATTACAAATTGAAGTTACCTTTAAAATGTGTTAATCTATCAATAGTTAGGATAAAATCACAGAGCTCAGCACAGTAGAGGAATTGTAGTTCTTAGTGGTGCACCAAGAAGTAAAAAGTCTAGAAGCAGACAACAGGACATCTTTGTAATTGATGATGATTATAATGGTTACTTGGAAGGATGGGGAAGGGAGCAAAATGAGGGTGGTGAAGAGAAGAGCATAATGTGAACATCTTATTATGTCGAAGCACCCAAATTAAAATATATAACACATCATATATAATAAATATGGGCCGTTATATTTTTGACATACTGTGTTGCTTATCCATCTTAATATCTGCAACATCTAGCTATTGTGCAGATGCAATCAAATTCCAAGATAACGAAGATTAAAGTAACATTATCTGGTTAACTCTTGTCGCTCAATTGCAGTGCTTGTGTCAAAGCTGCAAAAGAGTTCCTAGTTATACGAAAGATTCTGCCACTGCTTGTCAGCCCTTCAGAAAATAGCCTGCTAGCTTGAGGCCTGTTTGACCTCTCTGTAAAGGACCATCACAATGCTGACCCATTTCTCAGTACTGCTTTGCAAAGTAGCTTGTAAAAAAGGTTTAAAGACTTTTGAAAACTTAGGAGTGCCTCATAAAACTGAGTTAATAATGACAGGGTATCTGTGCCCCATAAAACACTCTATTCTCTGATTGCAAGGTGGAGGACAGAGGGGAACTTCCAAAGACCCGCCTTCTGGGGGCATTAATGAGCTTTATGTAATGTGTGTGAATGTTGTGATAGTAAAGATGTTACTGTTACTACTGGGAGAGGTTAGTTCCCGGAGCAGTGCACCATGGACCTAAGCAGAATCAAAAGAGTTTTAAAACAAAATTTCAGAATAACTACCAAAATGTCATCACTGCAGTAGCCCAGAAAGGTGCTTACCTACCCGGCCAGCTAACCCATTCTGTTGGCCATCACTCACCTCAAAGGTAAGAGGAAGAACGGATGTAACAGATTCGCGGGGCCTGACCCAGCATGCCCTATCCTTGCTTCCTCTCTCCCAGACCCTGGTCCACCTTCAGCAACACTAGCATCTCTTTGTTCTCATCTGACATGTGGACTGAAGGCTGACACCTGTGAGAATTAATTTGCGTTATTCACACAGAAAGTTGCCCCTACTATAAAAGATCTGCCCCCCACCCCACCCGCCAGCTGAAATTCTACAAAATACAGACTCACACATTTCAGTTAGGGAAGTTACGGCAAACGGATTTCATATGTGTGCAGACTTCATCTGATGGGGAATGGCTTCCTGGGTGGTTTGGTTAAGAAGGACTCTGAGGCGAGGACCCATCTGAGCTCAGCATGAAGGAGACTCTTGATAGAGCAGCATTGCCTAGCACCGTAGGACAAGGGGTTAGTGGCAGCGTTGCTGGGTCACATCTGCCTGCTAGTTAAACGTATGGCCTCCTTTACAAATCCTTTTTCTTCATGTGCTGTGACATCTCCATGCAATTTTACAGATTATTTTGTGTACTTGGAATACCCTTTTCCTCTCTGCATATCTGAGAGCTTTCCTTCAAGACTGTTCAACTTTTA
Source organism: Manis pentadactyla (assembly GCF_030020395.1). Taxonomy (NCBI): domain Eukaryota; kingdom Metazoa; phylum Chordata; class Mammalia; order Pholidota; family Manidae; genus Manis; species Manis pentadactyla. Next base: position 69,039,658 of record NC_080032.1, read on the forward strand.
CTTTCTCTCTGAAGCCTCCCCTCGTTGCTCCAAGCTCCTTCGGAGAGAGTCTCTGGGAATCTGGTGTTTGGGCTTCCTCACCACACACTCTCCACAGAGTCTCTCATGAAAGGCAGGCACCACACGAATGATGTGCAAGTAAATGTGCGCTCTTAAAGATCACAGTTGAGTGGGGAATAAGAGAACACACGCAGGATTTGAGATAGAAAGTTGGGCATGAAAAGAACAAGGGAAAAAGTGACTTCAAGTGTTGTGGTATGGGGAGGCTGAGAAATTTCTGGGAAGAAGGCAAAGAATCATGAAGGAAGTGATGTTTGAGTGGCATCTTGACAAACAGCTAATATTTGACTGGGAGAGGTGGCAGCCCTTGTTGGGCAGGTACCTATCTCCTCATGAAGGGAAAGTAGGAGAGGATAAAAGTGCCCTCCCAAGGCATTTTGATCATTTATAGCATGCTTAATACAAACAGATCAGTTCATGCCATGAAACAGACTCTTTCATACTGAGTAGTCAGAGAGGATGAGCAGCTCTGTTATAGAAGTTCGGGGTCAGATTCTTTTTCCCCTGGTAATAAGATCTACTATCAGAAAGACTGAAAGGATTATTGGAGCAATGGAGGATAAAATGGAGACTCATTATGGAAAATAAATTTCCCTGCATCTTAATTTTGCCGAGTTAAGACTGGCAAACACGGTCTTGATGGATTCAGATATGAATGTAATGGACATTATGTACAAGAAAGCTAAGGGAAAGGCCCAGAAATCAGCTAACTGTGCAATGGGAATCTCTGGTTCACAACCTTAGCCAGGGAACTTGAGATGGGAAAGACAAGGGACATAAGAAAACTCATCTTTGTAGAAGGCAAGCGTTGTTCTCAAATGGTTGAGGGTGTGACTTCGAAGTTTTTCAAGTGATCCTGGGATTCTGTTTTCCTGTTTGCCAAATGGGAATGGTGGCCTTGACAATGATGACGATTCAGGGCACTCTTGTGAGGCTTTAACAAGCTAATGCTCCTAGTTGAGTGCCTTGCCCATAATAGGTCTCTAATATATTATTTTTGAATGCCTACTATGTGCTAGCCATTTTAATATATGTTATCTGATAGTGTTCTCAGCATCACTTTAATGGGTATTATGAAAATACACAAGGTTCCATATTTGGTAAATGGCCAGACAACAAAATCTATAATGATTCCATTATACTATAATCCTTCACAAACATGTAACAACCTGAACACATATTTCCTTGCCTTTCATTTTGTCTGGTACTAGCCTTGACTTCAGCTTTTGAGCTTTCATTCCTCTTTGAGAGAATATGGGATGTCATTTTTTTAAATGTATCTATATATATTTAACTACCCTGCCTACCATTATCCCCACAGTTCAGATAAACCAGAACCCTAAGAAGGAAGCCAATTAAGTATTTTGCTGTTTTTTTGTTTATAGTCTTTGGCATATTTGATTGTGTTTGGTGTAACTCTGTGTGAGCCCAGAAAAGTACGAGTTAGAAATGGTTCCTTGGTCCTGAGCTTAGAGCAGGAGTTCTTAAAGTTCTCAAAGCTCCTTTGACATCAGTCTTGGTAATGAGTTTTTTGGGTGTGACATGAAAAGCAAAGGTGAAAATAAACAAGTGGGACTACATCAAACTAAAAAGCTTCTGTACAGCAAAGGACACCATCAGCAAAATGACAAGGCATCCTGTGGAATGGGAGAGAACAGAGTAGAAAAGTGGTTGCCAGAGGGTTGGAGGTTGGGGGAAATAGGGAGAGGTTGGTAAAAGAGTACAAACTTTCAGCTATAAATGAATGAGGTCTGAGGATCTCATGTATAACATGGTGACTACAGTGGTAAAACTGTACTGTAACATTGAAATTTGCTAAGACAGTAGAACTCAAAAGTTGTCACTGAAAAAAAGAGATGGATATTTAGATGATGGGTGTTAATTAACTAGATGGAAGGACTCTTTCACCAGGCATATGTGTATCAAATCATTACGATGTGCACTTTCAATGTCTTACAATTTCATTAATCAATTATAGCTCAAGACAGCTGAAAAAAAAGACAAATGGACAAGCTCTGAGGATCTGGATGAAGTTTTCACACATTTTAAACCGCTCTCTGCATTGTGCAGGTCATTTGCACAGACAGTTGTGAACATGTGAGGGCAACCATACCACAGTCTGTGATGACAACAGTAAGACCATCACAGACTTAGCACCACACTGAGATGCTAAAACACAGGCAGACCTGCATTAAATTTCAGATTCCCCACAAGCTCTCCCTACCCTCTATTAACCATAACATGAATGCACCAAGGAAAATCTCCCCTTTGCCTTTCATAATGACCTGAGTCCCCTAAATCACACTGTTTGAGCAGGATTGACACTTGACACCTCACACTGCTGAATTTCTTAAAGTGAACATGGAAAAGGACCCTAATGCTACCAAAGAGGGGAAAAAGGAAGGAACGGAGAAAAGTGTGAAGGAGGGAGGAAGGAAGGAAGAGTTCCTCTGTGCTCATTTAGAGGAGGAGGTCTCAGAGCACATTGCCTGGACCAGCAGCAGCCCCAGTCATCTGTACAAATCATCAGACCATCACCAGACCTGAAGAATCAGAAACTCAAGGAGGGGCAGGGGCAGGCAGCAAGGCGTGCCTTAACAAGACCTCCAGGCAATTCAGAAGGGCACCGCATTTTGAAAATCACTGATGTAGGATATAAGCAGCATGTCATTTAGCTTTTGAGAAATAGTTTACATTTGTAACATATTGGTAACTTTTCCATTATTCTATTGCTAAATAGAATAAATGTTGGTTGTCACTTAAAAAAGGAAATTCACCGACCTGGTTCTAATCAGGATGTTTAATTATCCTTGTTAGATCTGCTTTATTATATAAGGGCCATTTTTTTCCAGGAAAGAAATGTTCATTGCCACTGACAACCTAGTTCAGAGACTCCAACTTTAATCAGAAGTCTTCCAGTATGTTAAATTTAATCTCTTGTGATTTTAAGTGTATTTCAACTTGATCTGTCATTTAGGCACAATTTTTTATTGTTACACAATATTTCATTTTAAAATAGGCAGGCTGAGTTATATAGAGGTATAAATTCAGAATTTTCTAATTTAGGCCTAACTTTAAATATTCTGAAGTTATCAAAAGCTTTGTCCCCAGTTATGGTTTGATAGTTAGCACCATTGGCAAAGAGGAAAACACGGACACACAGAATGGTTTAGAATTTCATCCCGATGTTCCTTCTAATTTCCCAGGGAGATATTTAGCCAGGTGTTATGCACATTTTCTGGGGTGTCTGCCTGACTCAGAACATACTTCTTTGATAATCAGCACCCTTCTTTGTGCTCAGTTACTGTACAGCCACAGCCAAGCCGTGTTGAATTGTCTCGCTCACAGGTTAGGAATCTGTGGGCCAGACTCTGCTGGAACTAAGGATGTGTGAATCCAAGGGCTCTGGGGTCTAGAGAAGAGAAAGCCAGTTGTTTCAAAGGGGCCATAGCCCAGACATGCCAAGAAAAATCACGGACTGGAGAACATAGAAAGAAAAAATATGAGCAATTGCTGTAATTCCTCTGTAGACTAACACCAAGCATTTACTATAAGTTTTTGACATAATAATTTGATTATGATTCTAGTCAATGCTTTGATAAGGATTCTAATCTTCTCTATGACCTGAAGAAACTTCCTGTCTTTGGGATTTTGGGAATGTACCTTTATTCTATGACAAAAAAATCTTTTTTTTTTCTTTAATCAAGTTCGAATGCCATCGTTATGTCTACCTCCAAGTGCCTTGATTAAGATTACAGCCAATGAAAAATTGTTCCTGTTCCATGTAAGTGGCAGGAAAGAAATGTGAGAGACTCTGCAATAAACGCTAAAATTGAAATTGCTGTGGAGACCAAAAAAAAAAAAAAAACTATTAATAGTGCCTGGGGAATTATTTGTATTGTCCTGTGCTAAAAATGAGTCAAATCTTTTAAGCTTCCCTGCAGTTATAAAGAAAATATCAGATGTCTCATTTCTGTATCAATGAGGAGGATGGTTAGGGAAGACAGTCACTTGTTGTAAATCAAATGGATTTTGTCCAGAGCTCTCAGTGAGTGTGGGGAAGGGAACTTGGACTTTGACAAGAGACACTCAGGTGGGCAACCTGGCTCCATCACTTAATATATCTATTACCTCGGAAAATTTAGGTAACTTCTCTCTTCCTAGTTTCTTCTGTAAAATGAGGGTGAGGATTATAATCTCCTTTACATGACTGTGAGGACTGCAAAGGGTGTAGATCATAGTTGGGTGTCCTGTGAGAGTCATGAGCAGCCTACTTTGTGTACAGCCTTTGTTCCCCCAGCTTCTCTGGCCTCGGTGACATCATAAAAACAGGAAAAAAGAAATTTGTAAACATTAGCCATTGAAGAGGCCTATTAGAATCCAACTCTTCGTTTACTTTTGATTCAGTGTTATTGCCACCTTGTGGATTTCTTGGGTAATGAAACTCAGTCTAAGAAATGAGAAGGCATTAATTAGTGTTAACTGTACTTGAGGAAATCTCTGTTGTCGTTGTGAGCACCCTTTTCTGCGTGTTGGAGCGATGCACACACTGAGCATTCCACTTTGGTTTGTAAAGTCAAAGGTACAGCTGCATGCATGAATGAGATCATTGATTAATCCGTCCTCCTGCCTAGAACTCCGTCCTCCCCAATTTTCAAATATAAAAGCTGAATCCCAGATCATCTGAATTTCAAAGCTGGATTTATCTGTAGTAAATCCAGGAAGAGAATTTTAGGTCTCCTGACTTCCAGTTGAACATGCTTCCCACGTACACGATTGTATAAGAGATGCTCATATTTACAATTAGCTGATGGTTTTTTTCCCATTATTTACTTATTTTATAGGCAGTAGTTAATTAATGAATTAATTAATTTGCCTTCTACCACTGTATTTCCATGTGATCCTGCTCCCTTCTAGTCTGTTTCCTGGGGGCTGCCCAATTGCTTCCTTTAGACGCATTTTTCTTGTCACTCTTCTGTGAAGTGTTGGGAGATAGTTTCAAGTACCTGCCCTATTAGCTGAAGATTCCTTTTGAGTTTTCATTTTTGTGTACCCCTCCTACTCTGCAAAATATCCCACTTCCCTGATGCTGTGCAAATCCTATTTTTTCCAGGCACAATTCAAATTCCACCTAATTCTTCTGAGCCTTTCAGGCCACAGTGGCTCAGGCTATCTCTTTTGGGGCTAATATCACTGACTTCTATGTTATTTTAACATGTATAATTATTATTTATTTAGTTCAACTATGATGTCTTTGAAAGTAAAGACTATGTCTTAACTGTATTACTAAGAACATTTGAATTCCCAATGTACACATGATTAATATGTATTTCTCGAGACATCCACTGTGGATGTCTCTGCTTGCGTTTCCCTTTTCTATCACATTTCCATCTTTTCAAGCAAACAGAAAAAAAAGAGTATGGTCTATTTAAGTAGTAGCAGATTACAGCCCTTTGTTTCTACTGGTTTTTTCTTGTGACAACCCGATTCCTCATTTGTGTGCATGCTTGTATGCTGAGTGTGAGTGTGTGTGTGTGTGTGTGTGTGTGTGTGTGTGTGTGCATATGTGTGTTTGAATTCTCCCATAACTTCCAGTTCTGAGCAATCTATCTTCAGGTATTCTTTGCGAATCTGTGTTCAAGTTGCTTCCTTTCACAAAGGTTTCCATTTCTGCTTCTTAGAAGCAACTGATGTATCACTTTAAAACAAATTCCCAGGCTGGAATTTTGAGGACTAAATGTTGCAAATATGTTGGAAGGCTAGCTTGTGGTTAAGAGTAGAAATTTTTTTCCCCTCTCTCTGCTCATTTCCAAGGTTGAAACCATAATAAATTTGTTGTTCCTTTTCTCAGGAAGGGAGTCTCATTTTTTAAAAAATATTTGTTTATTGTTGACCCTCACAATAAGATTGTAGCCTTCTTGTATTCCAGGTGCATGTGGCAGGGGAAGGGGCTGGTTCTACTAATTAGTCTCCAACTTCACTAATGGTTTTTCACTAGTAAACTTGTGTGATTACTGCATTTTGTGTCTGTGATTTCTTTCCTGGGCTATGATCTGGTTGGGTAGATACCCTTAGTCTGATCCCAATTTCAGGTTTTACTTCTCTCCATCGGTTATTGCCTTCACTTTATTTTGTTAAATTTGTGGGCATTTTCTTTGATTTGGGCTAGCTCAGCAATGCACTGAAAAAGATTTTTCATGTCATATCTAAAATTCTTAATTCTCTGAATTGCAATGGTTGTTCCTAATGTACACAGTGATCACTCACCTAATCTCTTATGTACATTTTAGGATCAATTTGTAAATTTCACAGACCAATTCTGTTATGATTTTTGGATTGAGATTTCACTGAATTTATAGAAAAATTCAGGAAGACTTAATATCTTTACAATATTTATTCTTCTCATTCTTACATGTGGTTCACTATTCCACTTATTTACCTCTTCATTATATCCTTTAGTAACATTTATGTTTTTCTTTCAAAGCTCTTAGAGATTTTGTAAATTTTTTTTAAATTTGCATTTTCTACAGGTCACTGCTGCCTAAATAGCTAAGACTTACATAGTACTTACTATGTGCCAGACATGATTTTAAATCCTTTAAGTAATCTTTTATGTAGAGAAGTTGTTTATTAATTTGAACAGTCTGTCACTTGATTTTGCTTGCATTTTCCATAAAGGCCATTGCATCACCTACAGTGACTCTTCCCTTGCTTTCTTTTCAATATCTGTGACTTTTATTTGTTTATTCATTTTTTCTTATTGTTGTTCTATTTGGTACCTCTCTTTAATGAAATTGTTTTTTCTCTGAGTATTTTGCTTATCTTGATTGCAGGCTTTTATCTGTATTTGGGAATTCCTCTTTCCCTGACTGGGGACACTTTTTACTGTTGCCTGCCTCCACTTGGGGCAAAAACGGTTGGAATCTAGTCCAGAATCTTCCTGTTCATTCCTATGAGGATTTTTCCATTCCTTTTGGGTATTGCCAGACACCTGGAATGCTGTATTGCCTCTGTGACCCAGTTATTCATTCTAACTTTGCCAGTGTGGAAGCAGATGTTCAACTGTTTACTGCTGAACTCTGTGTGTGTGTGTGCGTGCATGTGTGTGTACACATGTGCTTGTATGGGAGAGAATGTTTGTGTTTGCACAGGAGGTGTGGAAGCAGGGCCAACCTGCCTGACTGCTTCACATTCCATCACTAAGCAGTCACCCTGATGATTGTTCTTGGCTCCCTGCTCCTTGTAATTTTCATTAATTATGAGTTAGAAGAGTCTTAAGAACTGATTTCGTCCATCTCAGCTGTTTTATCTAGTGTTTATCTTCGCACCAAATTTCCTTCCTCAGTTCAGTCCTGTCAAATTTCTGTCTTGTAGACATACGTAACATTTCTGGTTTCCTAATAACATTCTCTCTTTTTTTCCAGATGGCTAAGGATTTAGTCCTCATTTTTAAATTCATTTTCAAAGATTTCTTTGGAGGTGAAGTTTGTTGCATTTGCCCATTCTATTACTAATACCCACTTACTAATTATTAATATCCACATTAATTGTTTCCCTTATTTCTAGCTATTTCTTATTGGCTCAACTGCTAGTGAGATTCAGATGAACACTACCAGTAATGAAAGATTATTTGTATTCATCAATCTCTGATCAACACATAGATCAGGGAAGCATTGAATTGACTAAAAATGAATAATTATCTTAGGCCATTCTGTATCAATTGACATGATCTTGCATTTTCCAAACCATTCAGAAATTACATCAGTAAATCCTCTGCACAAGTCTGAGATAATTATTAGAATTTCAAGTTGAGAAAAATATGTCCAAGAATTAACTGAGACTCACACTAATAGTGAGCAGCAGAGAAAGACTCAATGCTCAGGACAGCACAGCTATTAAAACCCCAAATCTACAGCCAGGCAGCCTGGGTTCAGATTTCACCTCAAATTACGAACAAGTAAAAAAAAAAATTATGATCAAGTGTGTCACTTTAAAAGTTATTTAATTTTCCCATCTCTTAGTTTCTCATCTTCAAAATGTTATTATAGTTCTGCCTTCAAAATATTATAGGGAAGCTTAGATTTAGAGAGCTTAGAAGTGTTGTGATCACATGCTGTCTGTTTGATAAATAGTAAATATTATTATTATTATTGCTACTACTTTGAACTCACATCTGGCATCTTTTATTACATTAAATCATGATAGGTAAGGCTAATTTTAAAGGACTTTTTGGATAAAGGATATTCCTTATTTTTAAATAAGGATTTAAGGATAAAGTCAGAAAAAAAAAATTTTTAACAGCCCCAGAAGTGCAACTATACACCAACACACAGATGCAAAGCATTGTCCATCCATTTGCATTGTTAGCTCAACCTGGTGCTTCCTAGGTTCTAGATGTTGACAAATAACGTGAGAAAAACAGTGCTGCACAAAACAGATGCTCCCCTCTCTCATGCAGCTCACATGCCAGGAGAGGCAGATGTTCACGAAATGATTACACTGAAACAAAGTCGTCAGAATTGCCCTAAGGGCTTTAAACAAGGGCCGGTTGGCAATGTACTGCTCAAAAGACTTAGAAACACTCAAGTTCAATTACAGGGACTGGAATTCTATCACCCTGAAGGCATGTCTGGAAAAGAACTGCTTTTTAAACTGCTGAAAAATGTTATGGCAGAATATTTGTGGCTTCTGTTAAGAGAATCGAAAACACAATGTTATCATTTTTATCTTTAACTTTTCAAGTGAGGGAAACAAAGAATCCTACAGACAGAATTAAGTCCAGCCTTTGGAGGCATGTACTCTATTGTGAAGGGAAGAGCACATTTTCCGTCGTCACTGTTGTGAGGTTCTGGAGGAGATGGATAAATACACACGAGTGGGCTGTGGATTTTAAGTAGTATGTTAGGAAATTGCTATGGTCTGGATGATTGTGTCCCCCATTCCCCCCCACTCCCAACCCCTGTCCAAATTCATATATAGAAGTCCTAATCCCAAAGATGATGGCATTAGGACGTGGGGCCTCTGGGAGGTACTTAGGTCATGAGGGTGGATGTTGGTAGCCATACCTGCCGCACCCAAAAATGGCGCCCAGCTTGAGAAAAAGTTGTAGGCAAAACAAAGACTACTTCTGGATAATCCCGCCACTTCCTGGCCGCATACCACATGCTAATTAGACCTTCACCTGCTAACCAATTGGCGTATCGTAGCAGCTATGCTAATGAAGCATCACAGGCAGCGCGCAATCAGCTTGGAGCATGAGAACTATATAGCTAGCCCAGTCTTTCCTTTTGGGTCCTTCCCCTGATGATTGTATCACAAAAGAGCTGAAGATTAAAGCTTTCTGCAGAAGAATCCTGCTGTTGTTGCGTGCTGTTCTTGCCGGCGAGGACGGGGCGCGCGACAGGTGGAGCCTTTGTGAATGGGGGTAGTGTTCCTGTAAAAGGAACTCTCACGGATCCTCCCACCTTTCCACGGTGTGAGCACACAGCACCAGGCTGGCAGTCTGCAATCTGACAGAGCCCTTGCCCGACCTGACCTTGGACTTTCAGCCCCCAGAACTGTGAGAAATAAATTCCTATTGTCTATAAATTATCAAGTCCGTGGTATTTTGTTATAGCAGCCTCAATGGACTGAGACAAACTAAAAGTAAAAGCTTCCTGTGTACTGATCAGAGGTTACTGAATACAAAAGTTCTTTCATTACTTGAGTCATTAACCTATGTTTTATTTCCAGTTGAGCCAATGAGAAATAGCCTAGGCACATTTCTAAGCATTTGAGGCATATTACTAAGCAAAACAGATAAAGATCTCCGACCTCAGGGTACTTTAAAAATGTCAATGGAAAATACCCACCATTCTCCACCTACACAGTCTTTGTGGAGACAGGTGAACAAAGAGCAGAACCCACTTCCAATGATAGAACTGAGGGCCAGCTGAAGATAACTAAGTTCCAGTCAAGGAAGGGGACTGCTGGGATGGTCCTCGGCTTGTCTCAACCATTCTTGCTGACCTGAGGTATCCTCACAGTTTACCTCCTAACAAGCAGCTACACTTGTGGGATCACTTGCAGCCAGGTAGGTATACTGCTCAGTCACTAAGCACCCCGGGCATCACAGGCTGCCTCTATTTCCAAGCACAATATCCAGGGCGTGTGGAGAGGATGGGTGGCCTTTCCAGAGTAATGTTATGGGGGAAGGGGAGTCAAAGCCAGTCCAGTGGACTAGGATGGGAAAGAACGTTAAGACTGAAAGATCTTAGAAGACAGGCTGAGATTTGGTGTCTTTACACGTCCCTGAAACAGTCATCCAGGATCCTTCCATCCAGATTTTTGCTTCAGGGTTCCTAACAAAGGAGCTTATGTGAAAAGAACAGGGTGCAAGAGAAAAGCGTACTGCCATGAAGCTAAGAACTCAAGTTAGAATTTGAGGTGATAAACCTCATATTGACAAAATGGCCCATGATAATCCTGTCATTACCCCAATTTAAAGTACTTGGCACCTGTTTTTGCTTTAACAGCAACATATCAGGTCCTATAACCCTTTGTTAGTCAGTGGTTTCGGTGTCCTGAATTAATTCTTCAATCTTTTTCTCAAGAACATTGACAAATCCTGTTATTTAAAAAGGAAGAGCAGGGAGAAAAAGAACATTGGCCAATCGTCACCACTCGTATGGCTGGCCACAGGAACCATGCACTTCTGTTCCTTTTTCTCTTTCTTTCAATCTCGAAAATCTTTTGGCTCAATTGTATATTATTTCTTTAGGTTTGCTAACATATGTCATCTCTTTTCCATTTTGGTTGTACTTAGTGTAAGTGATGATCAGTGCACATACAATATTTCAGTAAGTTAAATGTGGGTGTATGGAAGGCTTTCTTTGTAACATTTGATATTATCTGGGTAAACCCTGGGCAATGCAGGGCGATTTGGTATAAACTGGAATAGATGTACAGAGAGCTAAGGAAGGCTTCTGACTCTCAAAAAGGCTGAACACAGAGGGGACTCTTGCCTACTTAATGATCTAGCCAAATGATGGAGACAGAAGAAAATGAGCAGCCTGCCTCTGAGGAGCAAGTCCAGCTAGGATTTGCTCCGGGAAATAGATGAACAAGAAAGTATACTCATACGGATCCTGAAAAACCAAATGTACCCCTAATATAATATTGCCTACTTAATATCCTAATATCCTTGGTTCTGAACAGCAGATTAGCAAACCCTTTAACCCCAAGAAGGGGCAGAAAGGAAGGTAAGGTATGCAGAGGGGAGAAAGCAAGGAGAAGGGATTGGAAACATGAGAACAAGGACAAAAATGTATGGAGAAGGATAAACAAGCCTCTCTCCTCCTAAGTCCCCAGTTACAAACCCATTGTCCTATAGTTACAAAATGAATCCAAAGTTTACAATGAAAGACACCACCAAAAGAAGAAGACCTCCTATTATCAATTTTTCAAAGAAAAGTTTCTAGGACTTATAAATTAAAATCCTAAAAACAAACAAACAAACACAAAAAACCCTAAATTCCAAAATACTCAGCTCTGCAGTTTCATCTTCTGCTCATCTTGTCCAAGCCATTCAGATACCAGTTGGATTCTATTTAACTTTCATTGTGAATGAACTTAAGCCATCCTGCACTTGGGTAATTATAGGTCCTTGCAGCTCCAAAACTGTAAGATATCCCCTTGCTTTTCACCCACAGCATTTTGTATGTCCCATTTTCCACAGAACAAAAAGGATAATTGTTCATAGAAGAATATTACAAAAATATCTCTATAGCTTACTTAAGAAAATTTGCCTTGAGCAAAAACATTTAATGAGCAAAAGCAATGTTCCCTCACTACTACTGCCAGCCACTGTGGTAGGAAAATGGAAAAAAGAAAAACAAAGAATGAAAGGGAAAAATTATTGTTTTCAACTTGGATTATCAATTTCTACCAGATGTCTGTAGTTTACAAACTGTGAGCAAAAATCAAGTAGAAGAAGTAACTCCTGTAAGAAGTTAATAGTGATTTTATGCTGTATCTCTATATTCCCTCTCAGAGAATAGAATGTGAATCTTTCTGTCTTCCTTAAAATTTTATAAATATTGCCCATGGTTTACTTAAGGAATTCTTCCCATTAGCTTATGAGGAACCTACAACTTTCCATTTTCTTTTTTTGCTCATTAAAAACATGTTCCTAGCATCACAGTATTAAATGGACTATGACTTCTTCCATGGTATTTTTTTTAAGCAGGGCACCCTTATTTGTAATAGGGAAGTCTACCAACTTTAGCCTTCATCCAAGTTTTCTGCTCTAAAGGACATATGTCTTTTTCCCCAGCAGGACCCTAAATCTTTTAGTCCTGTACAATAGTCCCCCCTTATCCAGTTTTGCTTTCCACGGTTTCCATTACCAAAGGTCACCCACTGTCCAGAAGCATTGATCCTCCTTCTGATGCCTGTCAGAAGGTCAATAGTAGCCTAACGCTATGTCACAATGCCTGTCATTCACCTCAATTCATCTCATCACATAGGCATTTTATCATCTCACATCATCACAAGGAGGGTGAGTACAGTACAATAGGTTATTTTGAGATAGAGAGAAATACCATATTCACATAACTTATTATGATATATTGTTATAATTGTTCTATGTTAGTATTATTATATTAATCTCTTATCATACATAATTTATAAATTAAACTTTATCATAGGTATGCACATATAGGAGAAAACATAATATATACAGATCTTCCTGGACTTACAATGTGGTTACATCCCAATAAACCTATCATAAGCTGAAAATGCATTTCATACACCTAACCTACTGAACATCAGAGCTTAGCCTGGCCAACCTTACACACACACACACACACATATATATGTATATATACGGTGTGTATATTATTATGCTCACAGGCATAATATACACACAGTATAGTGCATAGATCTTCTTTCTATAGCTTGATAGCATTTTACATATGAATAATACCTCCCAGATAAACCTAAAGGACATTTCTGTCCACTTATTCTTGAATTGAACTCCTGATGTTTTGGTAGCAAAATCTATGCCCCCTTATCAAAGTGGGGAACGTTACAACCCTTCTACAAGCTCTCTCCTTTTCCCAAGCATGCTTTTTTCTAGCTTCTGGATTTTTCAAGCAGTGAGTAAATTGCACTATTTCAAGAGCAGCCGAAATATCTCTGTATTCCAATCTTCTCCTGAAGAAGTGGACTAGGTTTCTAGTGTTCCATTTTTTTTTTTAATGTGCCTCTATTTTTTTCTCAAGTCTATCTAACTTAGTTGTTTTAACTGCATTTCCAACTTGAACATCCTTTCTTATGTTATTGGTCATCTGGATTTACTGTTGTATGAAGTGTCCAATCATTTACCTATGATTTTTTGGGTTTTCTCTTTACTTACTGATTTAAGAGAGTTCTTCCTGACTTCCAGATACGAGCCTTTCTCAAAGACTTGCATCACAACTATCTTCACTTTTTGGTTTTGCCATTAGAACTTTGGTGTCCTGTCAATTGCTGTTTTTATGATTTCCTATCATACCATTGGGGGCACCTTTCAATAATTTCTGAAACCAACTATTACTGGGAACATGATTCCACTTTGTTCTGTAAGATTTTGCTTTTCATTCTCTATTAAATCAATCCTGACCTATTAACAATAAAGTCTCTCTTTTTTAAGTCTATCTTTAAAGGCCAGTAGGTGTAAGTACAAAGCTGTTTGTCTCCATCATATCTGTTCAGTCTTGCTTCTAAGTTCCCCAGCTTTTGTCCTGAGGGAGTTTTCTCTTCTTGGTTTAACTATGCAGCAAGCCTCAAATCTTAGTGTCTTAAGATAATACGTTTTTTGTTTTGTTTTTGTTTGTTTGTTTCCCCCTCATAGATAGAAAGTGCACTGGGGATCTGAATGCTTCTGTGTCCCCCGGTGCAGTCACTCAATAATTCCGGCTGCTTCAATCTTATGACTCTATCAGCCAAACCCAAGGCCTCTACATTTGCCCAGAGAACCACACAGGGCTTTATGTGCAGAAATGGCCTGATCCTTGCACTCATGTTCATTGCCTGGAATCAGTCACATGGCTCTAGCCACCCACACGAGCCGGGCAGTCAGTTTTCCTCATTCCTGGGGGAGAGCAAGAGGAGGGATTCGGTGAGCCCGCAGTGTTATCTCCTCCGTAGCAGGACTGCCTTCTTTTCATTCCTTGCTCTTTTCAAATTTTCGAGCAAACCTGATTCTTACAGCCAAGGTCGTCCAAATGCAAATTTTTTTAATGTCCTGGATGCCTCTGGTTTTAAAATTATTCTCTTAAACAGCCAGTGCTCCGCTGCAACACCAAGAGGCGCTCCACCTCCCTCACCGTATAGAAAGCTCACTGCTACTGAGTGAGATAGGCTGATTCGGCTCTCACAGGAGAAAAGAAAAGGAAACGAAACCAAAAAAGCTGAAACATGAACATCACATAATTTTTGAAATTAAATTTCATAGTAGCATCATGAAGAATTAATGATTGATGAAAGAAATAACCTGAGAATTGTGCCAATGACAGTTGTTCATTCTAAAATACAAAGAGTGCAGAATCTAGGTATTTCTGTGTCATACAGAAGAACAAATATATGTGAGTCAGCATGAGGGACTATCACATTTTAAGTCAGAGAATAGGCCACAATGGGGTCTGTGGTTTTGCATTATTCCTTCACATTTTTGATGCCAACTGTCTTCATTCAGAGAGGGTCTATATCTTCCAAGAAATAAGATTTTAGACCTCTAGATTAAGTAGTTGTTTCTTTAAAAAACAACAACAAAAACTGGAGAGACATACTGGGGAGCTCAACATATCTAATTTAAATAGAGGTATTGTCCTGAATAATGGTCATTTGCTCTCAAAATTCTAGAAGCAACCCATTTTGTTAATCAGCAAAAATGTTCACAGTCCCCTTACTTTCTATTTTCTTGTAGGAAGACTGTGGTGGTTGGCTCTGAAGGTACTCTCAGAAGCTCTGAGCAGTCTAAGCATAACGTGATGGAAATGCAAGATGAACTTGGCTACTTAACTCTTCTACACAGGGACAGAGGTCTAACGCAGATCATCAACCCAGAAAAGTCTGAATGCCATCGTGCTCTTTAAGAATGTTCCTCTCTCAGGAATACCAGACAGCTTTGAGTGGCTGGTGGTGGTTTTCTTGCTCTTCCACCTAGGATTATTGACTCGTGTACTTTACCTTTTATGACATGCTTTTATTCCTCTTGCCAATTTCAACAACCTTGGGAAATCTGAACGAGGAGCCTTTTCTAGATCCTGAGATGGAAAACTTTTACAATGAGGAGGCATTGCAGAGCACGTCATGAAGAATAAGTCTATCAATAGTGAATAATCCATGACAGTAAAATACTAAAGATGATAACAGTATGCCTTTATCTCCCTTCTCTCGTGCTTTGGGACACGATGCTACTCAACTCGGTGTTCATTACTGACAACATTTCACACCTTTTTTTTTTCTGTGTATATACCAATTCGCAAAGGGCTGGGGAGACTATTTTTAAATGAAAGGCAGAGGAAAGTTAATAAGACTTTGTATTCAAGGGAGCACTCAGGTAAGGCAAAGGCCCCCAAAGTCGTCAATAGTAACACCTATTTGAAATTTTCGTTGATACATATGACGCATAGAAAGGATGCATTCTTGGGAGTTGAGACCCAGGCTTTTCTTCTAATTCTTCTCCCATAATGAAGCAATAAGAATGTGGAAAAGTCATTCCAACACTCTGGGCCTTCTTCATTTTCTCCATCTTAAACTTAAAGATTTTGGAGGAAATATTCTCTTATATTTAACCTAATCATTTTCTAGTAAAATTTGGATTTATAAAGTTGATGAAAAATCTAGATTTCAAAGAAGAAAATGAAAGAGCTATATCTGATGGGAGATACTGGTTTTAATTATGTCATAGGATACGTATTCATGTACATTAATCAGAAACAATATTGTTTTACAAACACAACACAAAAGGTAGAAGTCAATTTGGAAGACACGTTTGAGTGTCCTTGAATAAAGCCTGGTGTTTTTTCTCAACTTTCTACCACTAGATGGAGCCCTTGAGGTAGTAGCATTTCAGGAGATGGAACTTTAAGGATTCAGATTTGAAATGGAAAATTTCTGAAAAATCCGTGGGAATCAAGGTTAGCATTAGGCTTAGGATTATGGTTAGTTATTGACTACAATATTCCAGGTAAGTACTTTTTATGTGTAATCTTATTTAATTCTCACAAAAATGTTCTAAGTACTTACTATTATTTCTTTTATAGACAATGAGGATGGGTTTAGAAAGATTAACTGGTTTGCGCAAGTTCACAACTAAAAAGTGATGAAGACAGATTTTTCAAGCCACATCTGACTTCAGAGCACAAAATTAACCCTTCTGCTCTATTCCTTAGACCCAAAGGAAAGTTTTGTTTTTTAGGTGTATTCTTTCAAACATTTTCCTAGTGTCCATTACCATCTTTATTTTTGTAATTTTTCATAGACAACTGATAAAATAACAATTTCTATCCTCAGAAACTCTGTTTGGAGTCCCAGTATGTGAGATAAGCATGTCTTTGGAGAGCATTTAGTTCAACTTTTCAGTTTAATGCCCAAGATCAGGAGAGTAAGTAGAGGAACCAAGTAGTGAGTTCACAGAAATCACTGGATTTCATGTTTTATGTTGGTGTAAGATACCAGCTTAAAAAAAAAAAATCCCTGATTTCCTTTCATGGAGGCCAGTTTGTCTTAAATTCCCTTCCAACATGCTGTTGGAGGTGCTATTCCCCCACCAAATGACTCTCTGGACCCTCCCCACAACTTCCAACTCTCCACTTCCAACATTTTTGCTAAGGGAATTTCATGTCAGAAACCTTATCTTCACTTTTCACCAAATTTCTGTGAGCTAAATTAACTCTAAATTAGATACAGTAAATTAACGTGGGTGTCTCCTTTATAGACTTTCCCTGGCAGTAAGTAGCGATTTCTTTTGCTCTTCTGACAAACCAGAAAGCTCTTCCTAAATCCTCCCCCAAAGTTGTTCCTGTATCATCAATTACGTTTGTATTTTCTTAATCTTTCATTATTTGTCATTCTCATCACAGTTAAGGAAGACAGCAGAAGCCGTATTATCAAGTGACCGTTTTAATAACAGGAATACAATGAAGTCAGTGATAAATCATACAGAGGAAGTGTTCTGCTGGAAGCAACCCATCAGATAAAAGACTGGAGGCCCATCGTGTGTAGCAGCAATACTAGTATTGTTCTTTACGAACTATGCAAGTGGTGAGAACCCCCAGATTTCTCTAAAAGAAGGGAGAGGATAACTCCTACTTAAAGATGCTTTCCTTCTTTCTTTTAGCTATCCTGCTGACTTTGAACACAGCACAGCAAAAAGCTCAAGACCAAGAGCGTCAAGTCTGTTATGATGACAGGTATGGCAAAGTGGTGATGGGCGGGCATGTTAGCAACTAGAATGTCTGTCTTCAGTCATCCTTCTGCTTCCTTTTTTCCTAGAATAAACAGGGAACAAGAGGCGGCAGAATTAGATTAACATAGCAACAAAAGGGCAACTCACCAGGAACAATTCACTAGGCAGATAATTTGTTGTATCATGATTTCATTTCACATGTGTTCTTTAGGTCTAATGATCTTTCTATCAGTCACTTAGGATGTCAATTATTCTAATCACTAGTCCAGATTAACAACCAATAGAGACGAATATTTCTAAAGTTTCTCTTATCCCCTCCCAAGAGTTGTGCCCCATTACTCCAGTTATATGGTGTTGAAATTTTAAGGAACCATTTGGTTTATTTTAATAGTATTTCTAATAGGTAATTAAATTAATCAAAAGACCATTTCTTACTGATATACTTGTCCTTATGGTCAATAAAAATAAGCTCTTACAATCTTATATAATTAATTTGGTCAAAGAGTTGTTTTTAAAATAAAAATTAAAAAATATAGTATTCTTCAATCTATTAACTTGAAATTAAGGATGTATCCAAAAGATATGTGATGTGGCTTGTTGTCCTCAAGAAGCAATCTCCATGGGAGAGTAAGGCTTGAATACACTTAGGATGATGTTATATATAAGAAGTACTTAATTCAACATTTAACTACCATACTATATGATATAAATGAGTGATACACATCTTTCTGGGCCTGGAGTACTAAGATAATTATTAAGGTGTTAGAATAAAATAAAAAATTATTGAAAAGGGTCAGATGAAATGAGCGAAAAGGGAGACTACTTGATCGAACAACCCTTCCATAAGAAGGTCTGCAGCTATTCACTGCAGGTGCTACCAGAATGAATATGCAAATAATAGCACTTGCAAGAAGATAGATAGTACCTATTGTAGTGTATTATGTAAACTTCTCTGTCCTTATGAATCCCGTTATTTTAAAGTCATCCACTTTTTAACACAGAAACAATATAGCAATTGTTTATCTTACTTTACAACTTAAACTCAGCTGTCATTACAAAGTTTTCAACTAAATTTTAAAAGTATATATTTAAGTGTTGTAAGTCATTTTTTGATTCTTATTACTTCACCTCCTATTCCTTTTTGTAGGAATTGTGTTGTCTACTTGGCCTTATATTTTGTTTTCATGTCATGCATCACTCAAAGCAAAACTCAAAATAGGAAGCTGTAAGGACAAAATAAAAGGGCCCTGAAGATTGTTGCAACTGGTATCTGGGAATACAATAATGTACAAAGCAGATACTATAGAAGCTGCACTCACAGAGACCACAGTGTGGCATCCTAGCTTCATGCATAACATAATAAAACTCTATCTAGAAGCATAATCCCGATGCAATACAAACTGCCTCAAAATTATTGTAGGTTCTTCCCTGCAAGGAAGTCATCATGAGAAAACAGGGTTGCACATTATGTTTAGTTGTATAAATTGGATTTCCCCTGGCTCATATCTAGTTATATCCTTCCCTTGGCAACTGCCTTTTGCCCCTAGCCAAACTTTCCCTTATCTTAAAAGAACACCTAATCCTAGGCATGTATCAGCTCTCTCTTTAACTGCCAAACAAATATCCTTCATTTGCAGAATCCACTTTGTAATTACTCATCAACAGATAGCATTCTGATTTCCAGAACCATCTATCTAAATTAGCTTTCAGTGAGCCACAGACTGAGTCAGTATTTGACACTCTTGTTCACCCTCTCAGGAACTCCTTTATGTTCTGGTTTGGTTACATTATTCTCTTTTAACTTTGTTCTTGCTTTTAGTTTCTATTTAATCTGTTTTTCTAGTTCTTCCTCAGCCTCTCCTTCATATGGTTGCATCCTACAGAGTTTTAGAACCAAAGGTCCATCAGCTAGTGACTAGTCTTATGTACAGAAGCCTAGAGGATGTATTTTATCAATCCTTTACTTCAAGTTCAGGGTACATAATCTAACCAATTTCATAAGAAATCTAACTGATTTCATAAGAAAATGGGGTTTGGAGAGTGAATATCTCGTCCTCAGTTTCCGTCCAAGGTTTATAGTTTTCATTCCTGAGGCTCAGAGCATGAGATGCAGAGGCAGAGAGCTCCCTCCGAATCCTCTTTCTCAGGCCCAGCCTCAGCCGCTGTCTTTTTATTGCTTCACCCAGCCTCCTCTTGTCTCTTGTGTGTGATCTCTGTGAGGGCCTGGACTGTCATTTTCTGCTTTTTCAGATTCTGCTGTTGTATGCGGCGGGGGGGGGGGGGGGAAGTGGGGGTGGAGGTGGGGAGGGATCGTACAAGAGAGGTGGGGAAGGAAGAGAACTGGAGGCGCTGTATTGCTTTAGGTCAGATGCTTTAGAAGCCAAGCCTGCAACAGGAATGTTTTCAAAATATTTACTGAGGACTTCTCCTGGGGCTCGGGTGGGTGAGGGAATCAGGGCAGGCAGGGAATAAAGCTAAGCAGGAATGTGGTCTCACATGGAGACCAGCTTAGTCTGACCCCACAGAGAAAGCTCTGGAGTCAGTCTTGCACGGCCAGAGGGCCAGCCTTTTGCACCCCTGTCTGCGAGTTGCCGCTGAAGGAGACTGCGTGGAGGAGGGGGCAGCCAGTACTTACGAGTGGGGGCTGCACCCTGGTCAGTGGAGGGGATCAGGACAGAGCTCCCGCAGCATTCACCGCCTGTTGCCTTCAGACAGAGGGTCTGAGAGTAATCATACTTTTTCACTACAAAATTTAACCTTTGCTAATATTCTCGAGCTAGTCAAGTATCCATCTTTGCCCTGGTACTGAGTCACATTAAACAGGCTCCTTTTCAAGGATGGAAAACAAAAAGCAACTCTACATGGGAGCAACCTGGCAAATGTCACCTTAACCACGTGGCCAAATTCACATCCTCAGACAAAGACATAAGTGTTACCATGCACCCCCCCACCCACCCCCATATGATGTAGGTAGAGGGGCACTTCATCCCTGTGGTGTTCTTTCCAAATACCCACACTCTAGTCTAGCCAAAGAAAACACC
The DNA here is from genome assembly GCF_030020395.1 of Manis pentadactyla. Lineage (NCBI taxonomy): Eukaryota > Metazoa > Chordata > Mammalia > Pholidota > Manidae > Manis > Manis pentadactyla. Next base: position 69,060,193 of record NC_080032.1, read on the forward strand.
AGACAAACAAAAACTGAGGGGCATTCTATGAAATACCTGCCCTGTACTCTCTGAAACAGCCAGATCATGAACGACAAGGAGACACGGAGGAAATCCCACGGATTAGAGTTTAGTAGGTGACAGCTCGGTGCAGTCCTACCTCTTGCCTTGGACTCTGGAACAAGATGTGAACGTTAGTGAAGAATTCTTCTGATTAGTGGAGCAATCTAGAAAAATCAGGGTAAAGTCTGTTGTTTAAGGTAAAAGTATGATGCCTTGTTAATTTCTGAGTTTTGCATAACTGTTCTATTATGCAAGATGTAAGCATAGAAGCTAAGTGAAGAGTGTGCAGGCATGCTCTGTACTATCTTTGCAACTATTCTGAAATCTAAATTTTTTCCAAAATTAAAAGCTTTCTAAAACCCTATTCTATTTTCTTTTCAGAGGTATGACATTGGGACTGTGATGAAGAAAAATCTGCCATATTATACAGTATGAAAACATGGATGAAATAATATTCCTTATGGACAATGAAAAATCAGCAACATAATAAGAATCATAACTTTTGTGCTATATATTCAGTGAATTACTAGAATTGAGATGGGTGAAAAAAAATCTTGCAATATGTAAGTACAATGCTTTCATAAAACAGCATTGTAAGCTACTCCCAAACTTTAAAATCCTCCAGGACTATTACTCTCCCTATCAAAGGTAAAAAAAGGTTATAAGGGAAAATGGAAAATGAGCTTTGATTTAATACTTGGTTGATTCTATAATTCTATTTTTCTTCTTTTTTCCGTTAGAAAGTCAATTCATACTACAAGATAAGTTTTATTTAATTTTTAATTTTCTATATATTTTTTATTGGGTCCTGCATTCCTGTTCTAAGGCATAATGATCAAAGGGAATACCCTTTTCATATGTTGAATTTTGTTACATCAGAAAGTGTCAAAATACATAGAATCATTGTGACAGTTTAGCATGCCTCCTGGAAGTCATTAACTACTGACGATCTTTACTTCCTCTCAGTCCTGGTGAAAGTTTGATCAATGTATCTTGAATGGCAGTAAATGTGAATAGACAAGATGTACAGTATGCAAATACTTCAGAAAATAACTCTTTTGTAGACTAATGTTTACATAACCAGGATGAAAGAATCAGAGTCTTGGGATTGCAAAGAACTTTTAGAGATCTCCTTTCCTAATTTAATTACTCTTTAGCAATTCTATTTTATATATGTGTGTGTGTATGTGTATGTGTGTGTATATATATATATATATATAGTTTGTATGTATATATGTATATGTGTATATACACATATGTATATAATTTACTAATTTATCCTTTTTAATATCTATCTTACCCACTTCATGAAGGAAAGGACTTTTGCTTTTTTATGTTCACTGCTATAATGCCTGTGCTAACAACTCTGGCATATTCAGTAAACACTCAATAAATGTCTGTTAATAATTAATAAACAACTGAACGAATGAATTAAATGCACCTGCATCTGTTGATCATCCACAGTTTAGATATCCTGTGCCATAGTTCAAATAAGCCCACAGCTCAACAGTTCTGGTGATTTAAAAAAATGTGTACATGTACAAAAGTATTTTGTTAATCCTTTGTAGAATTGCAGTAAGGTTCTATTAACGCAAGTTAAAACATCTTTCCCTATTGTGTGAGTAATCTCTTGCCTCCAATTTATTTCAGGTATGTATTCCAAATATACACATATATTCTAAATACTCTGAAAATACATTTTCCAAATATATGTATTAATATCCATACATATGTCATATATCATATATCAAATACATATAAAGTATTACAGTAACCAGGTTGGAGCTGGTCTAACAGCCGGTTTATAATTATATATAAACTCAAATATACTTGTGTAGTGCTATACAGTACTTCGAAGACATGATTTAAGGAAATGAGCTAACAGAAGAGCATAATTAAGGAGACCATGGACGTATCTTTGATCAAATTCCTTGCAGAAGTAAAAAAATCTTACAGTCCCTCTTTTCTTTTATGATGAAAAGCCTGGTATGGGTTCTGGTTATACCCAATCTTTTGAGGCAAGCCAACACCGACAGTCGAGACTCAAGTCAAACCATTTCAACCCCATGCTGGCAAATTCCACTCTAAGCGACTATCTAATCTTTCCATAGACTGTTCTGAGGATCCTGTACAAAAGAGTGACTGCAAAGGTGTCATGAAAAGCTGCCGTAGCTCCAGGTCTGGCCTGAGGTGCACACACCCTCTCATGGCAACTCTGTTATTTTCCATCCACGTGCACCACCTAAGGCGTTCGGGCAGATGACCCTGTCATCAGTTCTTTAACCCTCCCATCTTAAAATACCATCCATGTTTTTTGTTTTGTGTTCTTCTAAGCCAGACTTGGATTTTATATCCCATTACAATTAAAATATAGAATTTATAGTTAGAATGGTCTAGAATTTGGACCACATTTTCCATGATGTATAAAAAACATACCATCTCAGACATTCTATGTATACTCTGCCTGATTTCACTAATTCATTCATTCAAGTAACATTTATTGAAAGCCCACAATATGCCAGGCACTGAGAATACAGTCATGGACAGGGCAGATGCAACTTCTTTGCTCATGCAGTTGATGATTTTAGCAATGTTCTTTATCTTTTACTACATAACCAGGATGTTTATGTTCTCCTTTATTGTTCTCTACAGTTCTTCTTCTTTTTCTAAGGCAGCAAAAATCAACTCTTGGCTGATTGTTTCCTTCTCTGTTTTTTCCCCTTTAGATATTGAGTGGAGAAATAAACATATCATTTATAATAATAATAATAATGACAAGAAGAAGAAGAAGGTATCACTGAACTTTCTAAAAATGACTCATCTCTATGAAAATATTACCCATTCAAGTGTTCTTAAAATCCACAGGTAATTAATTCGCAACAACATGGATGGAGCTAGAGGGTATTATGCTCAGTGAAATAAGCCAGGCGGAGAAAGACAAGTACCAAATGATTTCACTCATCTGTGGAGTATAAGAACAAAAGAAAACTGAAGGAACAAAACAGCAGAAGAGGCACAGAACCCAAGAATGGACTAATAGTTACCAAAGAGAAAGGGACTGGGGAGGACGGGTGGGAAGGGAGGGATAAGGGTGGGAAAAAAAGAAAGGGGGGCATTATGATTAGCATGTATAGTGTGTGGGGGGGCACAGGGAGGGCTGTGCAACACAGAGAAGACAAGTAGTGATTTTACAGCATCTTACTATGTTGATGGACAGTGACTGTGAACGGGGAAGTGGGGGGGACTTGGTGAAGGGGGGAGCCTAGTAAACATAATGTCCTTCATGTAATTGTAGATTAATGATACCAAAATAAAATTTTTAAAAAACTCCACAGGTAATTAAATGCTCAGCATCATCTATATTTGAGCCCTGTGTCCAATGTGTGGTTTTAATTATTTTTCAGTTCTAAGGGTACTGGGAGTAACTGGATTGCAAAGCATGTGGTTTCTGCTGTCCAGATGGATATCCTTTGGACCAGTAAGGCATCCTCGAAGTTTTTGTAGAATATGAAAACTATGAAGTGCAGGGACATTTTCAGAAAGAACATATCTCGATTATAATGCCTGTAGATAATTCTGAAAGTTCACAGGCTGTCCAGGTTCTTTGTTTCTGTTTTGCCTTGTGATGTACTTGGTGTTATTTTCAACCGTCATCTTATATTGATCTAATCTTTCTGTGTTTGCTTTGGGAGATAGACGGAAGAAACCTGAGACACACTGGCATTTATTAATTTGCTTGGGTTAAAGATTTGTGAGATTAGATTTGTGAGATCCATGACAGTCATCCCTTATGATGTCAACTTCGGTGTGATCAACTTCCCAATTGTATAATCTGAAATTAATTAATTTAAGAAACATTGCACCTATTTTACACAGGCATGCTCTGTAATATGGCATGACAAAAGGAATTCAGAGAATAAAGATCTCTGGTATAAGCTATAGCTGACTCTTCTGACAAATATTCTCATCTGTTTTATATTTCACCCAATGGGGGAAGAATGGACTCTAGAAAGATGCAAATGAAATGGCACATAAATACCTGTTTCTCATATGCTTTTTCAAGGAAAACTTCCTTCAATTCTAAAATGCTCTGTGGTTAGTAGGAGAGTCATAGGTATTTCATAGATAAGAAAACAGAATAAAAAAGAAAAAGAAAATTGTGTTTACTGAACATTAGTGGCCACAGTTTCATATAGCCCTGCATCATGCTATGTATGCACAAGACTTGTATCCAATGTACTTTTGCAGAGTGGCAATTTTGATTGTGCTGAACTGAGTCCATGAGGAAAGAGATCCTTGTGTTCCTATAGCACTGAAGTGAAAGTTGAGTTTCCAGCGGAGGCTAACCCTGCTTCTAGTCTCCAGTCGGCCCTGGTCGTGGTGGCCCTTAGACACCTTGAATTTTTTTTTGAGTGTGTGTGTCATTAATATGAAATCACATGAGCAACATTGTGGTTACTAGATTCCCCCCATTATCAAGTCTCCACAGCATACCCCATTACAGTCATTGTCCATCAGCGTACTGAGATGTTACGGAGTCACTACTTGTCTTCTCTGTGCTATACTGCCTTCCCTGTGCCCCCACACACATTATGTGTGCTAATCGTAATGCCCCATTTTCCCCTTCTCCCTCCCTTCCCACCCCACTTCCCCAGTCCCTTTCCCTTTGGTAACTGTTAGTCCATTCTTGGGTTCTGTGAGTCTGCTGCTCTTTTGTTCCTTCAGTGTTTTCTTTATTCTTATGCTCTACAGATGAGTGAAATCATTGGATACTTGTCTTTCTCCATCTGGCTTATTTCACTGACTGTAATACCCTCTAGCTCCATCCATACTGTTGCAAATGGTAGGATTTGTGTTCTTCTTATGGCTGAATAATATTCCATTGTGTATATGTACCACCTCTTCTTTATCCATTCATCTACTGATGGACACTTAGGTTGCACCCATATCTTGGCTATTATAATAGTAGCTGTGAGATAAGTTTTCACAAATGCCTAAGGTGCCTAACTGGTTTTCTTGGTTTCACTGGAGATGGCTGGTAATTACAGGTATGCTTTGGTTATGTAACTGTACTCCTATTATGTTAATGTGTGTGCGCAATTTAATTAGTAGTTTAAAACCTATACATGCTGAAGTTACTCTACAAGAAGATATGTCAAACAAATAATCAATCTTCCCATGTTTTCTTCCGCCTTCTACTTCTATAGCCTTTCTTCTTCCTTCCTAATTACAACCCCTAAATAGAATTCGTGCCTCATATCGAATTTACCAAGTATCATAATTCTTCCAAGTGGTAAAGATACCTCAAGACAAATGCTGGGCATAGAAGCCACAGGGCATAAATATGCAAAGAAGTAAAAAGTTAACCTTTTCAAACAATAAGGCTTCTCTCTCACTTACCAACTTTACATTTCCCTGTTATGGCCCCGGAAGATGACTGGTTAGCCAGAGACGGGGAAGATTCCTCAAGGGAGGAACAACCTAAGACAGGCACAGTCGCAGGGGGGCCATCAGGTGAGAAATTGGGGATCAACGGAGGTGAGGCTTAGAACCTCACTCCCCCGTTCTGAGAGAAATCTTCTGCATACGTGGATGTTTTATTGCCCTTGTCTAGCTTGGATTAATACATAGTCTACAGGCACACACCTGATCATCTACATTTGCTCTCTTACAACACTAAACTATGTTTTCTACCTTTATCTTGTATCTACCTACCACTTCAGCATTTTATTAAAAATAATAATAATAAAGAGAGAAATGTGGTATCCACATATAAATCAAGTATAAAAGTCAAATGAGTATTCATATTTGAACTGTTTATAGTTCATAATGCATGAGCAAAACCGAAAGTTTCTGTGATGACTGCCCTTGTACTGTTCACCATGTAACTTATTCACTATGTAAGAATTTGTTCTCCATGTAAGAACTTGTTCATTATGCTTCAGAAGATTGGAGACTGATGAAAATTAGACTTGGGGTGGATTAATGATTGTGCATTGAACATTGACTCCCCTATACAGAATTTTCTTGTTGTTAACAACCATTTGATCAAAAAATATGAGAGATGACCTCACAAAAAAAAAATAGTGCTGTGATAAACATAGGAGTGCATATGTCTTTTTGAAACTGGGATCCTGAATTCTTAGGGTAAATTCTTAGGAGTGGAATTCCTGGGTCAAATGGTATTTCTATTTTTAGTTTTTCGAGAAACTTCCATACTGCTTTCCACAATGGTTGAACTAATTTACATTCCCACCAGCAGTGTAGGAGGGTTCCCCTTTCTCCACATCCTCTGCAGCACTTGTTGTTCCTTGTCTTTTGGATGTTGGCCATCCTAACTGGTGTGTGGTGATATCTCATTGTGGTTTTAATTTGCATTTCCCTGATAATTAGCCATGTCGAGCATCTTTTCATGTGCCTATTGGCCATCTGAATTTCTTCTTTGGAGAAATGTCTGTTCATATCCTCCACCCATTTTTTAATTGGGTTATTTGCTTTTTGGGTGTTGAGGCGTGTGAGTTCTTATATATTTTGGATGTTAACCCCTTGTCAGCTATGTAATTTACAAATATATTCTCCCATACTGTCGGATGCCTTTTTGTTCTGCTGATGGTGTCCTTTGCTGTACAGAAGCTTTTTAGCATGATATAGTCCCACAAGAAAAAAAATTGTATTTATTTTGAATACAACAAATAATACATGAATTCATTCTCAGTGTACAAATATTTTTAAAAATCGCTGATAAAGAAAAAATGCCTCTGATTTACCCAGAAGGAACCGCTGTAATCTATTTGATTTATCACCTACACAGGCCCTTTTTGTGTGTGCAATCATGTTTATGAACACTTGTAAATATATAGTGTTTTGTATACTTATTTGGACACACAGTGTCTATCAAAGTTTATGTATCGCTTTACAGCTTCAGTTTCTCAAGTCCCAGTATGTCTTGGAGACAATCCCATGTTGATTTATACAGAACTGCCTCGTTTTTTAAAACTTCTATTTAGGATTTCACCTTATGGACATATGATGAATTCTAACATTCCTCTACTGGAAGCCATGCACATTGCTGCAATATTTTTCCTGCCACAAATAATTTTAGTGAATATCATTGCATATACCTGTTTTACTTTTATTTAGGAAGGGTAAGGCCACCAGCTCAGGAGATGATTGCTATAGAAAGATAGTTTGTTATTCTCACAGATCCCAAGAGAAGGAGGCACGCCTCGTTATGGGTGGCCACACACGGAAGCATAGAGTGGGTTAAGAGGGGGTCGGGGTGGGGCTGTGGGCAAGATCCTTTACTGTGGCTTAAGCAAGAAGGAGTGGGTGTTGCAGGGTAAGCAGCTTTAGGATTGGCTATTTTAAATAATTTCAGGGGGCTTTGGAGCATAGGAATTGTCCCTGATACTGTGGGACCTGACTTTAGGCTTGATTAGGGCAGGTGGATAGGGGTACTGAGTGTGAGAGCCCAATAAAGGTATTGATGGGGTGTGGGGTCTGGATTGGTTTGCATTTGAAAAGCACACTCACAAGGCAAGCTGTTTACTGTCTTGAGGAATTTGCCATCCTGGGAGGGGCAGTCCACCTGGGGCCAGCAAGTTCCCAGAAGTTGAGCACCATTACTCAGAAAATAAAAGATGCGTACTATTGAAATACCCTTCGCATTGTTTCCCTGTGCAAGTTTCTAAAGAACAGCGCAAAAGAAAACAGAGTAAAGTTTTTCTATGTTGATCATATTAAAGAAATACCTAATAATGACTTTGAAATTTTATGCATAAGATTAAGTTAGCAAAGGAGTTAGATAATCTCCATATTTGAAAATAGGATTGAATCTAAAGAGTGAATAAAGTAGGACCTTGCTCCCCAAACAAGGAGATGAAATGTAATCTCTCAAGTGCTGGAGATTAATGTGCTTTGAGATTTCTAACATTCTTATCAATCAGCCAGGGAAGAGGGTCAGACGGAAACCAAGTCCATATAGGCAAGGGAGCAGATTCATTTTTAGCCAACTGGGTAAACTGATATTTCCAGATGCATGGTATTCGAAGAGTAGGTGGTTTTAGATGTAGTCACTGACTGAATCCACTGGAATCACTTTAAAATATGTCATATCTCCTTCCCCTCCGTGGTGCTGGTGGTGGAAGTATAGCTGGGGACAGCCATGTGGCCTAGGTAGGACCATTTACACCGTTGTCCCATGGTAGATAAATGTTAAAACAGATTCCCTTATTTTCAGACCTCTTTTTCATTCTTTCTGTTCATACTTGCTAACTTTTGCCCAGTGGTTTCGAGAAGAGTGACTTCCACTTCCTTTGAAAAACACCATCCTGTGCAGCTAGTCTTTTCATCTACAGGTTCTCCTGGCGATTTCAGGGATTAACACACTCGCATCCATTCACTATCTCTTGGACATTAAAAAAAATCTCATTAACAACCTCCTTACTTTCTCTTTGTTATAGCCTTGTTCACTTTTGTACAGATCCCTGTCTGGTCCTTATGAGGGGGTCTCAGAAAGGAATACAGATAATTTTGTTCTGTTTGCTTTTGTGAATGAGACTTGTCTACTTAAAAAAATTATTTAGGCTACAAGATTTATTCTGGCTGAGGATGAAGGAGAATTCAAAACACAATTTTAAAAATCTGTAGTGGTTGTTTCAAAATAAAATCTAGAAAATATTTTAAATTTCAGTTAAATCTCCACTTTTAAATGACATATACTGGGATTCTACCTTATAAGCTGTTTAGAGAATGGGATGTTCCAATACCTTCAGTGGCTGAACTTTTAGCTTCTCTGCTTCTGGGTCAGCCTGCTCTTCAATATTTTGTATAATTAGAAAGACACATATTGGCAGATAACATCCTGCTTCTTCAAGCCTATTTCTCCATGCAAATGCATTTCATTTTCCAGAATTTAGGGAAAATTCTGGATGAATAGAATATTACCATACTTTTGAGGTTATATTACTGCAGTCCACACTCTGATATAATTAGCAAGCTGATCAATAATTCTTAAATCCAATGGAATATAATACCATCTCATACTAGAAACACATTTTTGTTTATTTCAAGGAGAGGAGGAGTATAGTACACGTTTATTTCCTCAATTCTATAATTTCATTCCTTGAAGGATACAACATCAATTTAATGCTGGAAAACAACCAGCTTTAGTAAAATATATGTGGATTATAAAATGAATGGCAATATCAGAAAAGAAAAAAGGCACATTCAATATTATACTTATAAAATTGTTCTTCGAGGTAAGGACATTATTTTCTTAGTCTCCTTTTTTACACTTAACACACTCCAATCTGAAATGTGGTGACCAAAAACAGAAAATAAAATAAGCAGAAGCAGCACTGATTAGCAAGAAAGTAGTAGAGGTACATACAGCCCTTTCAGCTGTTGTGAGACAAAATGAATTTTAATTGAATTGACAATAGTCCCTAGTATAAAAATACATTGAAATTTAGTACCAGCTATGGTACCAGCTATAGTAACAGAGTTCAAGCCACTAAATGATCAAGGAAGAAATCAAATGCCCCCGGGAAAAAGTGGTCTGAAAAATTTGTGACCCTAGAAGATAAAGATAAGGAAAAGCTAATTATACAATAGTGAGAATATTGTGATTCATTCATTACCACATATAAAATACCAGCAGTGAGTGTTGTTGCTCACTGGTCCTATTAAGAAGTCTGATATCCCCTGTGAGACGAGGTTCATCATCCTCATTTGGAAAAAGCAGCTTTAAATGTCCACAGTGGTGGCATCCTATGTAGGAAATGTCAACAAGCTGCAGTTAATTAAAACTTATTTAGTCATTCGATCAAGAGACATTGTCAACTATGACAATTCTCTTATTTGAAAACAGGTAAACAAAGAAATAAGTCTTAAAAATACTACCAATGTATTTGCTTCCAGTAAAGTCAGGAAAGCAAAATCTATTTTCAACTACTTTAATGTTCTGGGAAAAAAAATCAGCTGTTATAAAACACATAAAACAAACATACAGAGTGCACATTTTTCCTTTTCCTTTGCATTTTAATATAGCTCAGCAAGGCATTTTTAAAATTGTAATATTGGCTCATCATGAATTTTTTGCTTTAATTTTGTGTGTTTTTTAATGTTGCATTAAAAAAAGATTGCTCTTGATTACTGTTTTTTGACACCCCCTTAAAGTTTTGCTCTCAAGTGCTTCACTTGCCTCACCTAATTCTGGCCCTACCAAGTGGAGACATACACCCCCATATTACAGGGGTAAACATTGACTCTCTAAGTAATACACTCTGAATTTACATGTGAGGAGGGAAATTTTTTTCCTAACTGGCTCCTAACTTACAGGGTACCTGGCTTTCACTATGAAGTCAATATTTTACACTGCTATACAGAGCAGTTTTTTCTTTTCTTCTGTTATCCATACTTTTAAGAGCCCCATCAGAGGTCTAAATTATTAGGGTCCATGTAATATAATATTCTTATAAAAAATACCTTCCATATTTGCAAGTTATGAAAGTGACTTTTAAAAAACTTAATAGAATCCTCATGGTCCCATCACCCAATTTAGAAATAGAAAATCAGTAACTCAGTAGAAGCTGTCTGTAGGCTTATCTCCCATTCAACCTCCCCATCTCTCCCTAAAGAACCTGACTAATTTATGGTTTTCTATTGAAGGGCTTGACCAGCCCTTAAATCAAAAAGGTTGGCTGAGGCCTAAATGGCAAATCAGATATGGGTGACAGGTGTCCAACCCATGCCTTTCAAAGGTAGTATTGTTCTTGGCCTTACAAAGGAATGTTCTGAGGTTCCTACATAACTGAAAGAAAGAGATACCATGGCTTCCACCAGGATGCTGCTGCTCTGACCTTCAATGGCCTTGCTGACCCTGAGCTCAGCTCAGGATACTGACGATGGTAAAAGGGGGAAATGGGAATCACATAGGAGATGATGGGGTTAAGAGTCATGGGAAAGAGTAGGGTTGGAATGACCCTTCTCAGAAATCATATACTTTATCTTCAGGGACTAGGTCAATAAAAAAAGGAAGCAACAATAGTTTCCACTTTCCACTAATTGTGAATATCTGAAAATCTGGCCTAAATTCCAAGCCAGCAACTTTCTAGGGGGACTGTTGCTGTTATCAGAAATACGGACTTTCTGTTAATCCCTCTGTGTGAAATATCTAAATTGAATGAAAATTCCATATTCATGTAGATATCTGGACATCACATACTTGAACATTTAGAAATATTGAATATTTTTATTAAGTTTTCATTTACTCAATCAAAATTTTGACATTAAGTAGGCAATATTAATTTTTTTCTCTCCATTACACCCTTTATGCTTTTTAAATACTTACAAGTCTAATCATGTAGCCATTTGGCAGGTATGCAATTATAGTAAATGTAGGGATTCCTAGAAATGGATAATTTTAATAAATAATGAGGAATTTATATATAATAAAAGAGGAAGGCTAATTCTTTATCAATCTGTGACTCTTTTAAAACAAAGAAGGATGGCATATCTTAATGGCATCAAATATCCAGATACAAAGTAAAACTTCAAATAATTATTTAAATGACTGCAAACATCTGTTATAAGACCTCTTGATATAAGACAAACAACTAGAAGTTGTAGTGCAATTTTATTGTCTTATTAAATGTTTTTGGCATTACATAGGAGCCTACATCAAGCAAATAGTAATATTAAACAAATGCATGAAATTCTAATAGACTGAGTTTTAAACCTGTTGCCATATACTAAGATAAAGTTATGGCTCATGGCAAGGTAATTCTAAAATGGTAATTTCAGAATCCTCTGAAAGCATATAAACTTGGATAAGGATCTATAAAAGGCTATTTTATGACAAAATTCTTTGAGCCTCAAACTCTACAGTTTGTGATAGTTTGGATTGGGAATAACAGTAGAATTCTAAGGTAAGATTTTTTTGTTGAGTATGTCTGGGGAATTTAGTCTATGCCTGGTCTTATGTTATTATTAT